>NC_141024.2:36630000-36961250 GCF_052040795.2 Danio rerio
CAATGAGAATAGTATGGAAGTCAAATCAGTCAGTAATAAGTGTGTCTGCTGTTGTTTGTGGAGTTGTTTAATGATCCTCTGCTGAGACTGAAGCTGTTTTATTTTATTTGATTTTATTTAATGTTGTAACTCAAGTCACTGTTTGTATTTCTTGTTTATTTTCTTCAGTAATTGTAATTATTAACAGCAGGTGTTCATCAGTGTCTGAATTCACTCATTAGTGTTCATTAAAACTGTCAGGTGAACTATATTAGTTAACTAGTGTATGAAATAGTGAACAAGGGCACAAAGTGTGATTTCAAACACAGACTTCAAAACATCGAATCTGAACTTTGTTAGCTCACAGTTTTCTGCAGTTGGTTACTTTCTCGAAAACAAAAATGTTACCCAGAAAGCACTGTTTTTAACAGAATATTACTGTTTTAGTGAAAAAACATTATTTTACCGTAGAATCTGACCGTTTTTTAACAGCAATTTTTTACAGTGTGGGAATGTCATTTTCCACTCCATTTAAGATCCTTCCTGCGTGCAACGATCACAACCACTATAACCTCCATGCCCCTTTGTTTGTTTTATGAATGATTGTGCAGGAGCATCACAGATAAAGCAATCCAGGGAAAGATGAAACACCCTATCATCCACAGTGAAACCTTGTCCTAGTGCGGAAACCTCCTCTGCAAAATCTTGGAGATATTGGTTAGGATTGCGAGGTTTGCTGTTTCCACAGAAGACACCAATGACAAACGGGTCCCTTTCAAAAGAAACTTTTCCTAAAATTGGCCAAATTTGCTTCTGTGAGCTCTTGAATAATGGCAGTCCATCTATATTGACCTGCATCTTAACTTTGTCAGTTTGTGACATCAGGCCATCTCTGTTTTGCAGCAAGTGTTCCAATATTCCAAAATGGACATACTCTCCACCATCCATTTTTTTGATTTTAAGTGTGCGTGAAATTTTCGTCAAAGTACTCACACATTTAGGAAGTGAGGGGATGTGTTTATTTAAAATTTTAAGTAGGCTGTCAGCTGCATTTTGTGTCACACCAGACTCTACAACCCACTGACGCAGCTCATCTGGCAAGTCATCAAAGGAGCCTCTGTCTTGTGTGTTACTAAAACCTAAATCTTCTTCCTCGCTGATATTGCTGAGGCAGTCTGTAAATCTGTCATCATCATCATCATCATCAGTGACATCATCATCAATGTCCCTTTCAAGGTCAGTGTTGGTGTTTGTGTTGTTTTGAAAAATTGAGGTGTTATCCCAGATCATTTCTTCATCTTGTCCTGTTTCAGAATTTGCCAGAAGATTTTCATTGAGACCAGCCACTTGGTTGTTGGTGTCAAATGTTTGTGTAGTTTGGAGATCATGAAGTATATTCTGGACACGCCTCCATGTGGTAACTGAACTCACACCTCCAAATTTTTCCATGTTTCTACAAGAATTAAAGCACAAAAATTTACATAAAATGTTTTTTAAATAACATTTTAAATAAATGTTAATGTAGAGCACCAGTCTGGTCACATTACCATGATAATATTTTCGAAAGAAGATTCTTATGCTCATCGAGCCTGCATTAATTTAGTGCATTAACATTAATATAATAACATATTTTTCTATTTGACATTTTTATTTACTATAATTACATATTATATATATAAAAAAAAAATTCTTTTTTTTGTACATTTTTTTTTTTTTGGTCAAAACTTTCCATAAATGTATTGTTCAGTCTGCATTAAATGTCTTGTCAATTCAAAAATACAAGTTGCCAACTAGTACAGCTTAACATTTTATGTTGCCTTAACTAAAAGCAGCAAGAACAATAATGTTTTAACATTTTTACAGTGTAGATAAGAAATTGTTCAAAGACTTTGACTAATTTAGCTGCCACATTAAATTATTATCTAATTAATTATGTGAAGTCTGTCTAATTTGCCTATTTGATAACTAGTCTACTTTTGGACTTTATGTGTTCTCACTATAAAAGCTAGCCCCTTTTATATTGCCTAACCTAACTTAAAATATAATCATTACTCACAATAAAAATCTGTAATGAAGCAAAGAACAGAGGTTTCTCACTATCTTCCTAGTGCTAGTGCGTGATTGGAATTTCTGAACACGGCAATCAAATATACTTGAACAGCACTGTTTTAAAATCCCAATGATCTGTTCAGACGAATAAAATGGGGAAATCCCTAAATGGGATCCGCCTTGAATACGTGCCTGGAGCAACTAGCAGTCACATCACTGGAAGATAGATAATCTCTAATAAAGGTAAGTTAAACGTTGTTTCATTCTAATTGAATTAGATTTTATGTTTTTTTGACGCACAGCGGCTTTGAACCAATTGAAGTTTTAATCACCAGTGTCCAGTCGCGGAGACAGTGATGTAGACGCTAAAACTTTAGTTAAACTACAAAACAACGATGCAAACTACTCAAACACTAGTAAATAGTTAACTTAATGATTATTAGACGAACACTTGATCAGCAAAAAACTTAACGTTATATATACAACCTGCACTAAGTAAACTACAAACCTTAACCCATCAAACTGTACACTAAAACTACAAATACTAACAATACATGAACAATATAAACACTACACAGTATACTTTAACCTAAAACCGAAATAACTAACTTTATCTACACAATATTTATCTAAAAAACGCGAATTCAATAGGACCAGGTCTATTTCCACCACCGTCTGCAATCAACAAACGTTAATGTAGTTTTTTCCGTTATAAGTACCGCTGACAAGAAGCATTACGTTTAATTCAAATATTTCCCCCTCTCGGTCAAGATCTGAATCGCATAACCACATAAGTATCCAAGCATCACATAATCAGTTCAAACAACTGGTTATCTTCTGCAAATTAGGGAAAAAGTGTGTGAGTGTGTGTGTGTTATCTTCTGCAAATTAGGGAAATAGTGTGTGAGTGTGTGTGTGTGTGTTTATCTATACAGATACACAGCTGTCAAGTCAAAATTCCTCCTGTAAAGAACAAAGGAATCTTCACAGTAATTCTTATAAATTTCCCGGATTCCATATCCGGGACCAGGCCATATCCTGAGCTGCTGCTGCGCTGATGGTCGTGGGGAGTGGAGAACATGAGTCTGATTCCAGCGACGCTCCAGGGACAGACGAGTCTTCGCTGAGGCCATCTTCCAGCCTAAACCACGGCGAATGAAGCTCTGCACAAGACTTTTGGCCAGCGGAGAAATTAAAATGGCCGTGCCCAACTGAGTCTGGTTCTCTCAAGGTTTTTTTTCTTCACTCCCATCAGGTGAAGTTTTTTTTTCCCTCTCCGCTGTCGCCACTGCCTCGCATGGTTCAGGATTGGTAGAGCTACGCATCGATGAATTGACTCTTCAGTGTTTGAACTCTCAGTAGTGATTAAATCACACTGAACTGAGCTAAACTGAACTGAACTGAACTTAAACACTAAAACCTGAACCACACTGTTCCAGTTACTATGACCATTTATGTGAAGCTGCTTTGACACAATCTACATTGTAAAAGCGCTATACAAATAAAGCTGAATTGAATTGAATTAAAAAAATATTTCTTGTAAAAGTCAGTTTTTATAGTATTCCTTTATTTTAGTTTGGCTTAAATAAAAGCAATTAAACTATTTTAATGTCAATAATATTAGCCTCCTTAAGAATATATTTTATTGTTCACAAAACAAAGTTATCCAGTAACTTTCCTAGTTAACCTGCTTAATCCTTAAAATTGCACTTTAAGCTGAATGCTGGAATCTTGCAAAATAACTAGTAAAATATTATGTACAGTCATCATGACAGAGACATAAAAAATTTTCCTTTTTTTGAAAAATGAATATGATTTTTTTTCAGAGCTTGTTCATCCAGAATAATTCTTTAATTAAAGTTAACCTATACACTCTCTCAGGATATATTATAAGTGTTATTCAGCAACCCAAAAAGCAGAGGTGCCCTGAGAAAAATTTCTTAGTGGTGGCCAGAAAAAGCCACACCGAATCTTTGGGTGGAACACAAAAAATAATGAATTCAGTGTAACATTATATTTTTGTTTCTGGTAAATGAAATAATGTGTTTTTAATTTATTTAATTAATTAATCTTGAAATATTCCAATTTATTCCTTGAGGTAATTCAGCAAGTACATGTGCGAACCAAAAAAAAATATATATATATCAATATTTAGTTTATTTTGTCTTCATGTTTTTGGTTATTGAATTCATGTAGAAAATTGTGTGCCTTGTTTAAAAATGTTCTTGTTCATGACATCATGAATGGTGAATGTGTGTTTTTACAGGTCAGTTGATAGCAACGTTGTCTAGTGCCTGGAGTGCCAGAAGCCACAGACCACTCTCTCTGTACACCTGACCAGGCTGTGCATGAAGGCCAGCACACCAGCGGAGAGAGCCAAGGAGCTTTCAACAAGATGCCAATGCATGGAAAACTGCACTTTAGGATCTCAATGCCAGTTTGCATTCCGTCAAATAAGATATGTGCAACTAATGGACAAAAATTTTCTTTGTGCAATCATCCATATTTGTGTTTAATTGGTCCTGGGGTATGGTTCTTGCGTATGGTGTGACTGGTCTTGAGTTTCAAATTCCAGTCAAGGCCACTCTCATTAACATGAAATCACAACCTTTCTGCAGCTATTTTCTAGTTTGCATTTCATCATCATCCACCAAACATGAGACTATTAGTTGAAAGCCACGGGGTACTTGAAGTCAAGATCTCCATTACCAGAGCTTAGCTAAACCTTTTATGTTTGTAACGTGATTGGATAATTCAAGCAAGATTGGATGAATCTTAATTGAAGTGTGCAGCTAGTCTGAGAATTTGAAGCTAACTATTGTCCTCAGATCATTACACCTAAGCTTTGAGTAGACAAGTCAGGATTTTTTCACACAACTTAAAAGTAACCCAACAAACACAACTTGAACCCACATTCCCCAGCTTTGAAGGGTGATGCCTTATCTATTAGGCCACTGGGCCAATACTAGCATTTGCTATATTTGTTGTATGACTCAGGAAGTTCTTGTAACTCAGAGAACAGCACTTTAGGATCCCTATTGCATTCAGACGATCTGGTGTGTGCAACTAATGACAAATCAGCTTCTCTGAAGAGTTTTCCATTATAATGTCTTTTTGACCTAAGAGTATGAACCTAGTTTTTTGAAGGTCGCACTGGATTGTGCTGCACAGCCAACTTCAAAAAACTGCATCAAAGACAACCCAGGTGGGACTTGAACCCACAATCCCCAGCTTCGAAGGCTGGTGCCTTAAACATTAGGCCACTGGGCCGTTTTTTACTACCTGTGAACTGTAATGTGCATCCAGGGAGTTGCGTAACAAAAACAACATGAACAAAAAGTAGATTGGACCGGTTTCACAGAATTTTTTTCTGGCACTGCCAAGCACTTCTACATGGCTTATTGGTCTTGGGGTATGATTCTCACTTAGGGTGCAAGAGGTCCTGGGTTTAAATCCTAGACGAGATCTATGTCTGTCACAGAAAAAAGCAGTGGTGCTGTGCTGTGCTGTCTAGGGTGTTTATGTGTTAATTGTAGCACCTTCAGCTGTGTTTTCAGTTAATGAACATGTAGTGGATTTCTGATCTAAATCAGTCTAACTTTTACAATTATACAGACACAAAAGAAGCATCCTATCAGATTTCTTTGAAGGAGTTATTTTAGAATTTTCATCATATTTTGCAACCATTCCTATAGGATTATTTTATAGTACAATACAGGAAAATCCTTTAGGATAATTTCTACAATATTTTAATTGGATCCAATTTATATCTTAATTAAGATATGCTTTTCTAATGTCTCTCTCAGCCTATTATACAATAGTTTTGAATGTTTAATGCAGTTTGCTTAAGCTCACCTTCATGTACTTGAGTGTACAGTTTTAGTGCACAAATTCCCAAACTAACATGTCTATACCAAAAACATATACAATGTCGCTAGACCAAACTGTGGGCTGGCCCACTCGAAACAGAAGTTCACTGAGGGCCCATAGCAAGTCCACACAAAGTGTAGTGTATATAGCCACAATGGGCAAAGTATAGGTATACTATCTGGGTCAGAAGTATGTCCTATGAGCATGCTCTGTGGGCATTTAGTAATTAACAAGTTAGGTCCCACTAATACTAAGTTGAGTCCAGGCACAAAATGTGCCTATAAGGTCCCTGTAAAGCACTTTTATGCAGGGCCATTGTGGCTTTAACACAAAACAAAACTAGTTCACTTCTACTATGTAGCAAAATAGCACAATATCACTTCAAATGCATAGTTACATATTTTGAAAGCATAAAGAAAAATCAGTAATAAATGAAGCAGCTAAAAATATAAAGACAACATGGACTATTTTTCAAAAGTTTGGGACAAAACTGCTTTAGTTTATAAAAATGCAGATATAAAAGTAACCTTGTAAATAATTATTCCTTTTTAATATGTTAGCTTTTCCATTTGAATATGTTAAAATATAATTTATTCCAATGATGTTAAAGCTGCATTTGAGGCATTTGTGTCCTACATAAAATAATTTGAGACAAAACAACAAAACATATAAAAATATACTTAGTTAGAAGAAAAACAAAGTAAGATTTTCATGTGTGTATTTTCTCTACCATTTGTACCTTAAAGGGTCACGAAACTCCAAAACACATTTTTTGAGCTGTTGACAGTCATATATGTGTCCCACACTGCTAAAAACACTTATAGGACACAAATATTTCACTAAAAAGTGTAAATTGATTGTTTTTGCGTTATTTCAAGCAAATTTGTACTTCCGGTTTGAAACAAATTTTTGAAGCTGCGTCTCAACCATGAGATAATAGCGTGTATTCCAGCGTGCAGACTGGATGTCTGTGCCAGAGTGTGTCTTATTACGTCTTACAGTGCGGCTCGAAGGACATCTTTTGCATTCAGAGCTGCTTTCGTGAAAAGATCATCGGCAACACTGCTCGAAGTTTACCATGGAGGTGAAAAGGAAGCTCCCTAACAAGGAATTGAACCCAGGCCACAGCGGTAAGAGCACTAAGTCCTAACCACAAGACCACCAGGGAAGGCCTGGCTAAAGGTTGCCCTCTAGCCTAGCTGTGGGCCTCCACCCAGGTGTGCTGCAGCTGCTCTGACAAAAATAACTCTAACGTTTGCAACCTCCTCCTGGAGAAGAGAAAGTCTCAGAGCCTGGTTCACAGTTCTTCTATGGAGGGACTGTCACATGCTCTGTGTAAAAGCATCCTATCGACACCACAACTTGCCATGACAACAAAGCACAGCATGCGTTGAAGGAACTCCATGTTTACCGGTCCATGTCCTCTTTCCAAACAGCATGCTAATGAGCACTCCTTGAACAGTGTGTGCCAGTGGCGCAATGGATAACGTGTCTGACTGATCAGAAGATTCTAGATTCGAGTTTTGGCTGGCTCGATCAGGATTTATTGCATTGCTCTCAGTCAGTGCACTGCAGTTGCAGTTTGCCCCTGCCAGAGTTGTTTGGTTCTACACAAGGTGCTGAACAGAGTGACGGTGGCACAAAGGTTAGCGCTTATGACTACGGATCAGAAGATTCTCGGTTACGGAAACCAAGAAACTGTGTATGACAGAGTGCGTAAGTGTATGAGTGGCACTTGTGCAAGCGGAGCAGGGACGTGCCAGCGATCAGAATGAACTGGAGTTTGTGCCAAGACTGGGTTTCAAGAGTTGCAGTTCCCATATGGTCTAGCAGTTAGGATTCCTGGTTTTCACCCAGGCGGCCCGGGTTCGACTCCCGGTATGGGAAGGCTTGAGTGCTTTTGCTTCTGTCCTTTTTGGCCAGCGGTCGGACTGCAGCTACCTTATAGGATGTGGTTGTGGAACTGCCCCATAAACCTTCGATAGCTCAGTTGGTAGAGCGGAGGACTGTAGGTTGGATGATGGCAATACTTAGGTCGCTGGTTCGACTCCGGCTCGAAGGACACCTTTTGCGCTCAGAGCCGCTTTCTTGCCTTCGCCAAGTTAGTTAACCACTCCTAAAAGTTCAGCATGGAGGTGAAAAGGAAGTTCCCTGACCGGGAATCGAACCCGGGCCGCGGCGGTGAGAGCGCCAAATCCTAACCACTAGACCACCAGGGAAGGTCTGCGTGAATGTTGGCCTCAAGTCTAGCTGTGGGACTCCACCCAGGTGTGCTGCAGCTGCTCTGACAAAAATAACTAACGTTTGGGAGAAGAGAAAGTCTCAGAGCCTGGATCACAGTTCTTCTTGGGAGGGACTGTCACATGCTCGGTGTAAGAGCATCCTATCGACACCACAACTTGCCATGACAACAAAGCACAGCATGCGTTTTAGGAACTCCATGTTCACCGAGCCGTGTCCTCTTTCCAAGGACCATGCTAATGAGCACTGCTGATGCGGACTGGGCCAGTGGCGCAATGGATAACGCGTCTGACTACGGCTCAGAAGATTCTAGGTTCGACTCCTGGCTGGCTCGTTCAGGATTTTTTTGCGTTGCTCTCAATGCAGTGCGGTCGCGGTTTTCCCCTGCCGGAGTTGTTCGGTTCTACTCTGGAGTGAATCGAGTTTCTGGGGCTGCCAGCACAGAGCCTGTGGGGTGCTCTCCTGGGTTCAAAGGCTGCCCCAACCGCTCTCATGTCTTGGTCCCGTACATCCCTCAGGACTTCCAGAAGAAACCAGTACAGCCACTCTCCTGGGAAGACAGCAGTGACAGCTTGTAAACCAAAATGTTTGCTGTGAGGCTAAGGCGTTCTACTGCAGCACAGATACGCATTCGAAAAGCATACAATATTCAAAAACAAAGTGCCAACCTAAAACAAGATTGCAGTCAAAATGACCACCTCAGACAAGTGTGAGCAATGTTTTAGTCTCTGTTATACGTCGGCAAATATGCCACACAGTGCAGACGCTCATACTACTGAACAGGAAGTTACCTGACTGAGAAAGGTATAAATAGAAATCGGAGCCTGCTCCAAACGACCTGGTCAGCCCCAAGTGGGCTGTAAAAACCTCCTGGAGTTTTCATTCATTTAATGTCTGGTACAAGACACTGCGTCCAACCAGTTATGTTTGAATGTCAAACCTACCCCAATCCTTAAACCAACCTCACAGTTTCCTGCTGTGTTTTATCAACCTCCCAACCTACCCCAACTCTTAACCCAATCTCACAGTAACAAACCTCCATGTGGGTTTCATTGATTCAATGTCTCGTACATGGCACAGAATACAACCTATCGCAGTTTATTAAAATCACACCTACCCCAGCCCTAGGCCCAACCACACGGTAACCTGCTGTGTTTTATTCAATTTTACTCCTACCCCAACCCTAAACACAACCTCAGAGTAAGCAGTTTATATATTTTTTTTATTTTTAGGAATGTCTACTAAAGCTACATCAATCGCAAACCCAGCCTACGTGCGGTATAAGTGCCTACCACTTAGAGGTCATCCAGCCGACTTGCAGTGTAATCTCCTCCACTTGTAGGTCTCTGAGCTGCAGCAACACCTAAGGGCTCTGACACACAGACACAAAAGAAACCATTGCTTTTAACCTACTCTTGGAGAGGAGAGAGTCTCCGACCCTGGATCTCAGGTCTTCTATGGAGGGACTGTCAGGAATCCTGTAAGAGCATCCCAACCACACAACCTCTTGCCATAAAAACAAAGCAGAATGTGTGGTGAAGGAACTCCGGGTTGACAGAGCCTTGTCCTTGCTTCAAGCAAAGTGCTAACAAGGTGCTGAACAGAGTGACGGTGGCACAAAGGTTAGCGCTTATGACTACGGATCAGAAGATTCTCGGTTTACGGAAACCAAGAAACTGTGTATGAGAGAGTGCGTAAGTGTATGAGTGGCACTTGTGCAAGCGGAGCAGGGACGTGCCAGCGATCAGAATGAACTGGAGTTTGTGCCAAGACTGGGTTTCAAGTGTGGCAGTTCCCATATGGTCTAGCGGTTAGGATTCCTGGTTTTCACCCAGGTGGCCCGGGTTCGACTCCCGGTATGGGAAGGCTTGAGTGCTTTTGCTTCTGTCCTTTTTGGCCAGCGGTCGGTCTGCAGCTACCTTATAGGATGTGGTTGTGGAACTGCCCCGTAAGCCTTCGATAGCTCAGTTGGTAGAGCGGAGGACTGTAGGTGGGATGATGGCAATCCTTAGGTCGCTGGTTCGACTCCGCCTCGAAGGACATCTTTTGCGCTCAGAGCCGCTTTCTTGCCTTCGCCAAGTGAGTTAACCACTCCTCAAAGTTCAGCATAGAGGTGAAAAGCAAGTTGCCTGACCGGGAATCGAACCCGGGCCGCGGCGGTGAGAGCGCCAAATCCTAACCACTAGACCACCAGGGAAGGTCTGCGTAAAGGTTGGCCTCAAGTCTAGCTGTGGGCCTCCACCCAGGTGTGCTGCAGCTGCTCTGACAAAAATAACTAACGTTTGCAACCTCCTCCTGGAGAAGAGAAAGTCTCAGAGCCTGGATCACAGTTCTTCTTGGGAGGGACTGTCACATGCTCGGTGTAAGAGCATCCTATCGACACCACAACTTGCCATGACAACAAAGCACAGCATGCGTTGAAGGAACTCCATGTTCACCGAGCCGTGTCCTCTTTCCAAGCAGCATGCTAATGAGCACTGCTGACGTGGACTGGGCCAGGGGCGCAATGGATAACGCATCTGACTACGGATCTGAAGATTCTAGGTTCGACTCCTGGCTGGCCTATTCAGGATTTTTTTGCGTTGCTCTCAGTGCAGTGCGGTCGCGGTTTGCCCCTGCCGGAGTTGTTCGGTTCTACTCTGGAGTGAATCGAGTTTCTGGGGCCGCCAGCACAGAGCCTGTGGGGTGCTCTCCTGGGTTCAAAGGCTGCCCCAACTGCTCTAATGTCTTGGTCCCGTACATCCCTCAGGACTTCCAGAAGAAACCAGTACAGCCACTCTCCTGGGAAGATGGCAGTGACAGCTTGTAGACCAAAATGTTTGCTGTGAGGCTAAGGCGTTCTACTGCAGCACAGATACCATTCGAAAAGCAGACAATATTCAAAAACAAAGTGCCAACCTAAAACAAGATTGCAGTCAAAATGACCACCTCAGACAAGTGTGAGCAATGTTTCAGTCTCTGTTATATGTCGGCAAATATGCCACACAGTGCAGACTGGGCCAGTGGCGCATACTGTCACCTGTAAGTTGTGGTTATTCTTGGTTACACTGGCCAATCACGTTCTGAGTTGGAACCAAGATTTTTTTTAATTCTTGGTCATGCTGGCCAATCACATCCCGAGCTGGAACCAAGATTCACCCTATTCTTTGTTACGGCAGCCAATCGTGTTCCGAGTTACAATGAACGCTATGGCCAATCAGAGCCCTTATACCATTCAATATTTGTACTGTTATAACAGATTTCGTTGCAGATTAATTCGGACAACAATTGCAAACTAAGTATTTTTATAACAAGTTGGTTTAAATGAATAACCATTACAGTAACGTTGAATACTACACTGTTAAAAATTGTCCCGTTAAAAAACAGTAAAATACTGCCAGCTGCAGTTGCCAGCAATGTACTGTTATTTTACAGTATGTTGCTGTAAAAATACATGGACTACATTGATTTACACAATACTCAAGTGAACTCATTTTGCTCACTGAAAGCAACTGCCTCAACTTGGTCAACTGCTGAATGAGTTTATGAAGTAATGTACTATAAATGCTTAGAAGCATACTTATAATGATAACTTATTTTAGTTAATTAGAAAAGTTCGGTTTAACTCTAATTTCTTATTTTTCACAACAGCACACATACATGTAAATCTGGAATCACCAGTGAGATTCTGACTGCATCAGCAACTAAACAGCCGCTCTCTTTAAATAGAAAAAAACCATGCCGAATAACATCAGCAGTTCATTGTTCATCTTTAACTCATACACTGGCTCTACTCTCCTCCACAACGGTGACAGACAGAAGAAATTAGCTTCAGGTCTTACAGTAAAATACTGTTTTTTCCTTGATTTAACAGTAATCTACTGGCAGCTGTGGTTGCCAGCAATCTACTGTTTTTTTACAGTCTACTTCCGTAGTTTAAGTTAACAGTATATTACTGTTAAAATACATTTTTACACTGTGTTTTTACCTCTCACACCTTTAACCCTTTAAACCCCAGAGCATATACTTCAGTTTTTATTGAAGTGTCCACACTACTGAGTGTTCAAGAAACATGGAGCAAAGCTGAAGTAAATTCATTAATTAACTGACTAATTAAATGATAATTGAGGATTAACAATGAACAAATGAAGAAATACTGAAGGGAAAAAAACAAGAACAGAACATACAAAACTTTAGTCACAGCTTTATAATGAAATAACCTGAAGAACAACAAATGATTAAATCATTGAAATGATCAGCGGATGATTAAACAACTCTACAAACATCATCACCAGCTACACTTATTACTTAATACATGTATTTTTGTATAACATCTACTAAAGTTCTTCTTGAGAAAAAAGTTAAAGTTTTACGTCACCATCATGGAGAACAGAGTTTGCTTTAGTTGGGCTCTTAGCCCTGTCATATTTAACATTTATATATCTTGGCTGCTGCAATTGTTAAGAACTTAGTTTATAAAGCTCCTTTGTTGAGGCAAGCCAGCCAAAAACCTCAATAAGATCTGGTGATGTTCATGTTGCTATTAAATGACAGAGTCTGTTCTCATTTAGTATAATAAAATTTACTGCTGCTATTCAATGTTAAATCTATTGTTTTACATTATATGTCTATATATATATGGCAATGATTTCTGGGAGTTTTTAAGAATATCTTGGACAATAACACTGCTCTATGGTGTCAATCGCACTCAAAGAGACATCAATAATCAGCATATGAACCTCAATAATGGTGACAACTAACAAAATTAACAGTTTAACTCACAAACAGGCAACTGAAAGTCTAAACATAAACAACAGCAGAATAAAACACAAATAAAGAAAACCGTTAGACCATTATACAACATTTATTTATACCGCAATGCATACTGGGATATTTATACAGTGCCACTCCCAGCATGCATTGCAGCATGAAACATTTGAGATGTTACCATTGTTGAGATACAAGGTCAGATTCATGAGGTCTGAGTGTGTCCTTGTCATAACTGAACTGTTTTTGTATGTTATTTCTTAACTGTTAAGTAATTACGGAGGCATCTTTTCTGTTTCCACTTCTCATTAATTAAGTTAATACCTGCAACTAAGCATAAAATCTATTGAATGAGGCCCTTCTTCCAGATTTATACCAAAACATTTATCAGAACTAATTTCAGACAAATAGATTTCTCTATTTATTGACTTCCCAACTTTATTGCTATAGTACAAGCGTTTTGTAAACTCTGTATTCAAGCAGATGGAAAGTCTTCTTAAATGAGTTCAAGGGTGAAGAGCCCAACTAAATCAGCCCCTCACTCCATTACGGTGACACAAAAAACACCTTAATTTCTGTTGGATCTCAATGAGAATATTATGGAAGTCAAATCAGTCAGTAATAAGTGTGTGTCTGCTGTTGTTTGTGGAGTTGTTTAATGATCCTCTGCTGAGACTGAAGCTGTTTTATTTTATTTTATTTTATTTAATGCTGTAACTCAAGTCACTGTTTGTATTTTTTGTTTATTTTCTTCAGTAATTGTGATTATTAACAGCAGGTGTTCATCAGTGTCTGAATTCACTCATTAGTGTTCATTAAAACTGTCAGGTGAACTATATTAGTTAACTAGTGTATGAAATAGTGAACAAGGACACAAAGCGTGATTTCAAACACAGACTTCAAAACATAGAATCTGAACTCTGTTAGCTCACAGTTTTCAGCAGTTGGTTACTTTCTCGAAAACAAAAATGTTACCCAGAAAGCACTGTTTTTAACAGAATATTACTGTTTTAGTGAAAAAACATTATTTTACCGTAGAATCTGACCGTTTTTTAACAGCAATTTTTTACAGTGCAGTATTCACTCTATATTTACTTTTTCTTGATTTAAACTGTCCTTTAATTCCTTTCTAACCTCTACTTCTTCATGTGCTTTTGCTTTTTGTATTGATTTACTCATTTTAATCGTATACTTTTTAATTTCATATTTTGTGTTATCCTACCATATTCTTTTATCTTCATGATACATCTCATTTTGTATTTCAGTATTTATCAAGTCCACTATTGCCTTTCTATAAGGTTCTCCTTTTAAAATTTCTGTATTTAAAATCCATATCCCTTTTCCTCTTTCGGTTTCATTAAAATCAATCTTCATTAATAAAAACTTGTGGTCGCTTAGCGCTGTTTCTTTAAAATAAACACTCTATAAAATCACCCAGTTTTTCCTTGCATAAAATAAAATCAATCCTACTTTGCTTTAAGTTACCAGCTACTAAATGTCTTCTTGAATATTCTCTTTTTCCTTCATTCCTTACTCTCCATATGTCAACTTCTTTGTGCTCTGCCATTAGTTTCTGCAACTCTTTTCTCCCAGTGTCATTCCTAAAAACCATGCCATCCGCTAAATCAGTTCTATTAAAAACCGTGTTAAAATATCCAATTAAAATAGTTTCTCCCCATAAAATCATTAGATCATTTATGCAGTTTAAAAAAGTCCTTCTTTTCTTTTTCTGCTACTGGAGCATGAATGTTACATAATGTTGTATTATTTTCTCTCATTCTAATAGCAAGGCATTTTCCCTCTTTATCATTGTATATTTCTTCCACATCATTCTTTATATCTTCTTTGACTAAAATAGCGACCCCTCTTCCCATCCTTCCATCACCATTGTTATAAAATATATCCCCCCTCCATCTCCTTTTAAAATCTTCCATCACGCCATTATTCCAATTAGTCTCTTGTAAACAAATTAAGTTTTGTTTTTTGCACAGTTCCTTTACCTTGTCAAATTTTCCAACATTCAAAAGACCTCTTGTATTAAAACTAACACAATTAAAAACCATTAAAAGAAAAGATAAAAATAAATACTTAAAATTAGTGCTACCAAAATTAACGCATGCGATTAATTTTAAATAATTAACGCATTAAAAAAAATTAACGCATGCAGGTTTTTTTACTTCCTGTTGTGGTAGACATGTGTTCAACATGCAATAAATGTGGATAAGACCAAGGAAGCACTTTTTGAAGGAAAGTTCCAGTATAAAACAATTAGGTACATCACAGGTTATCCAGAATTTCATGCAATTTCGGGTGTTTCATTTTTAACTTTCGACTTCTGTTGTAAGTTGATACCGCATGGCGAACAGAAACAAAATCATCCGCATTTCATGACTCGGTGTTCCTGTAAGGTAAGGTTCCTTTTAAGGCTACGCGGTAAAATTTTAATAAGAGTATTATCTTAATCATATTAAAATCGGAGTATTGGTGTCTTACGTAAATGTACTCAGTACGTCTGGTGAAGTCGCGAGCTGTCAAAGACAGGACATTACTCTGCCTTTCAGCATGAGCCCTCCAAGTTTAGCGTGTTTCCTCATTAAACGCAACGAAAGCGTATACTTCGCGTTGTTGTGTCAGAATCCTTGTGAAATACAGTAATACTTTAGGACGCTTAGTTTAAGCAAATTTGATGAACTTGATCATGCGTGTTGAATCTGAGGGGAGTCGCTCCAGTATGGAAGGCCGTTGGGGCCAAAACGTCTGCAGCGCGTTGTGTGTGTCTGTCTGTGTGTTTGTCTGTGTCAGGCCCGTTGAGGGGTGTCAGGGGTGGAGTGAGCGACGTATCTGAGTAGGGGCGAGAGGGGTGTGCAATGTATTTAACGACTGGTTTGCAAGAAATTATCATTCATTTGCGGGCATTTGGGAGTCTCTGTGCACTTGCGGGATACTCCTAGTCTTAGCAACTGGATGAATGTAAAGGAGGATTAAGCAAAATTGTTTCTACTCTATAACTAATGTTCTCAACTCACAGCAATAAAACTTTACAATGAGTGCAACAGTTTGTATCCTATAGTTTATTATTATAATTTTTCATTTTCCATATCTGCAATTCCTGTATTTTGGCATTTTTTTGCAGTCCACTTAGAATCCAACATGGAAATCAATGTTTTCTTTATTGGCATTGATTGTTTTGAAATTTAAATGTCATTTACATGCCTGTGTTTTAATTTCTGTAATAAATATGGCTGTCAAGCCAGGATCTTGATGGTTTATTGTGGGTATGTTGTTTGCATGAATAAATCTGTGTTACAAGTTAAACAAAAATTCTATTAAACAATTATATTTTGAATTTAAATAATTTTTTGTCTTGCGTTTACATTAATTTTACATTTAAATAGGCAAAATTACAAGTTTCAGTATTTTAAATGAGATTAATCGCGATAAATTTTTTTTAAAAGGTGCGATTAATTAGTTAATTTTTTTTAATCGATAGACAGCACTAATATATACAGGGAAAGCTGCCCTCATATCGAACACACACTCACATATGCATAGGCTTATATTATTATTTTAAAAAGTAACAGAAAAAGGGCACTTTCTCTCCAGAAGGAAAAAGGGGCTCTTAATACAATGTGTGCCCCATTCCTATCTCTCCGCACCCCTCGTTGAGAACCAAGAGAATCGCTTTCGAGGTTAACTAGGCAGCCGCACACTTGACCCGTGTGCATAGAGTAGGTGAGATCAAAGTCCCTTTAAGATATTCTATAGTCTTTGCATGAGCTGGGATACGGGCAGTGGACCAAACCATTGTGAGGAAGGGAAGAGGGATCTCTCAGCTGTTTCTAAATGCATTTTTTTTTTGCGTTTTTATTTTTTAATTTGCTCCATCTTGCTTTTTTTCAAAGGACACAGATGTTTAATCAGCTGTTGTTCAGTGGTGAATTAGAAAACTTAACTATTTATATTAAGCATCACCACCGTCCACCCTACATCTACGCCCCTGTATGAAGTAGTGTTCTAGGTTATAACGATGCGTAAAGAATGCTCCGGCTTCAATACAGTGCGTTACAGTACACGACTGCCCCCTACTGTTCATGTCTTTATTTGCTAGACCATCTTTCCGTGCTAACGCGCCATATGTCGTGGCCATGCGAGATCACTTTGTTTCATGCGCGCGTTAGTTCATGCCAGATCTGTATATACATTTACCTGATTTTATTTTTTTACTTTTTGTTGCCCTGTCACCTGCTAAAAAAGCGGGGGATGTAGCTTATTGTGTGTCAAGTGACGTAACGGAAGTGGGTGGAGCTAGAGGGGAACGTCGGTGGTGGGAGCGACAGAACAGAAAAGCATGATACTGCTGAAGAACGTAATAAAAATAAGCTAGAAGCTATTACTTGTGTGTGTGTGTGTGTGTGTGATCATCTAACATCTACACAAGCCATCCAACTTCCCCTTCCACCACTACAATGTCCATCCATCCATTCATTTTATTTTGTGAATGTGTTATTTTTCAGGCTGATCTCAGAAATACAGTAATTTTTACTGACAGAATTTTAGGTGCAGGCTAGGACTGTCTCTGCCATTTGCAGATAACGTTGTCTTTTTGGCTTCATAGGACATGGAACTTCAGCATGCAGTAAGTGGGACTGTTTGCTGCTGAGTGTGACATGGCAGGGAAAGAAACAGCACCTCTAAGAAACCATTGTGCTTGACTGGAAAAAGGTGGCCATCTCCAGTTTGGAGGAGAGTCCTTACCCCAAATGGAGTTTAAGTATCAGTGTTTTCCATGAGGAATGGAATGTGAGATTTAAAGATGGATCAGTGCAGCGGCAGCAGTAATGCAGTTGATGTGGTTGTCTGTTGTGGTGAAGGATCTGAGACGAAAGGCAATGTTCTTAATTTACTGCTCATTCTAGGTTCCTACTCTCACCTATGGTCATGACTGAAAAGAACAAGATCTTGGATACAACCGGCCACATTTTGCGAAGTGTTATGACCCGCTAGTTAGAGTCGCACCATAAGAGTGCCAACAAAATAGCCTGAATGCAAATTATTTATTATAAAAGTAACTCATAGAACAATCAATCAAAGCAACCAACAAATGTCTAGGGATAATAATGACGATAAAGAACTTAGGATAAAATCACAACAACACTTCAACTACATGACAAAAGTAATGCAAAACAAAACCATAAGGTTAAAGAGCCAATGAGATGGCAGGTCTTGACATGTGGACTCCCGAGTAGCCACAGTGTCCTGGGGTAGCTAGCACAACAACTTTTATATACCCATTGATGAGTAATGCAGGCATCCAATCAGAATTTACCACATGCTCTAATCTGGAGTCTTGGGATCATCACAGTGTATAAATATTGTAAAACTTAATACCTGTCGCTCTGCCTAAATCATAAAATATTCATCAAGTTTGTATTCGACTCAAAGTAAATGCAGTAAACTAGAAAAATCTAGAATCTAAAAGTAAAGAAACTTCACTAATAAAAGCTGCAACACAGGACAATTGAATGGGCTTTTAAAACTTGAGGCCCTGGTATACTGCAAACTAAGCGTCCTACAGCTCCACCTTCTTTGATGTGCGGTGGTTTCCCAGTGATGTCTCTCATTCAGGGAGTCAGACAGTGAACATCATCTAAAACAACACTAGCTACATGAATACACTGGAGAGAGTACAAATTTATCTGCACTGGTACAATCACTTGCAAAGAGATTTTAAGCTGCAGAGGAGCTGTTGGCCAGATGTTTATGACAGTTCTTCTTTCAGCCACCACCACGGTGTTTACGGTAAACGCGAGAAGCGCAACACATTTACAACCCGACCTACTGCAGTGTAGGAGTGTTGGAAAACAGTAAACTGTCACTCAGCCTTTTCAAACATTATTCAGACATAAAACATCCAGTGCACAGAGAAAATGTTTTGCTGCCTTCATGTCATGTGTGCAACTTTTTTGTCTATGTGTTTCTTAAGCGGCGCCGAATGATTAAAACTCTGTAGACACTGATCAGATCTGTACGGTTTCTCTCCAGTGTGAATCCTGTTGTTTTCAGATGTGTTAACTGATTAAACCTCTTGTAAAAACACTTGTACGGTCTCTCCAGAGTAAATTGTCTGGTGCAGTTTCAATTTTGGAGCTGTAATAAGTCTTCTCACACTCAAAGCGCATATACTCTTTCACATCAGTGTGGATTTTCATGTGTTTATTAAGGTTTGCTGATCGGTTGAATCTCTTCCCACACTGAGTGCATGTGAATGGTTTCTCTCCAGTGTGGGTCTTACATAGTCAAGTGATGCAATTTCCAAGGTCAAAGTTCACCAAGCTTGAACCTTGCAAGGCAGTGAATTGCAAAACTTGACGCACAAACTTACGTTTCCAGTCTGACACATTTGCGTGCGTATGAATGGAAGTCTATGGAGAGAAAAGTCCGGTGTGACCACAGACCCCAATTTTATCCTCTATACACTGGCTGCCTGTTAAGTTTTGTATTAAATTTAAAATATTAATTCTCACCTATAAAGCTCTAAATAATCTAGCTCCTGTTTATCTTCTGTCTCGCTACAATCCAACTCGCTCTTTTAGATCTCAAAACTCAGGGCTTCTGTTAGTACCTAGAATAGCAAAGTCGAGTAAAGGAGGTTGAGCCTTCTCATTTATGGCTCCTAAACTCTGGAATAGCCTCCCTGATAACATCCGAGGCTCAGACACACTCTCTCAGTTCAAAACTAGATTAAAGACCTATCTGTTTAGTAAAGCATACACTCAATGCATCACTTAGCGGGTTTCCAAACAAGTTTCTACATCTTGCTTATATACACTATGAACAGCAGCTACGCTAATTATTCTTCTTTTTTTTTATTCATTTCCACCTGGGCATACTCATCCCGAGGTCCTCAGATTATGCGGAGTCACTGATTGGATCTAAGACCAGCGACTCCTATCAGTAAAGTTTTTTTTTCCCTCTCCGCTGTCGCCACTGGCTTGTATGGTTCAGGATCGGTAGAGCTATGCATCAATGGATTTGCTCTTCAGTGTTTGGACTCTCAGTAATGATTTAAACCACACTGAACTGAGCTGAACTGAACTTAAACACTAAAAACTGAACGACCCTGATCCAATTTATTATGACCATTTATGTGAAGCTGCTTTGACACAATCTACATTGTAAAAGCGCTATACAAATAAAGCTGAATTGAATTTAATTAAGAGCAAGTGAATGGTTTCTCTCCAGTGTGGATCCTCATGTGTTTATAAAGGGATGATGATTGGCGAAAACTCTTCCCACACTGAGTGCATGTGAATGGTTTCTCTCCAGTGTGGATCCTTATGTGTTGATCAAGGTGTGATGAGCGGTTGAAACTCTTCCCACACTGAGTGCAAGTAAATGGTTTCTCTCCAGTGTGGGTCCTCATGTGTTTATTAAGTGATGACGCTTGGTGGAAACTCTTCCCACACTGAGTGCACGTAAATGGTTTCTCTCTAGTGTGGATCCTCATGTGTAGATTAAAGTTTGATGATTGGCTGAAACTCTTTCCACACTGAGTGCAAGTAAATGGTTTCTCTCCAGTGTGGATCCTCATGTGTTGATAAAGGGATGATGATTGGCGAAAACTCTTCCCACACTGAGTGCACGTTATTGGTTTCTCTCCAGTGTGGATCCTTATGTGTTGATCTAGGTGTGATGAGCGGTTGAAACTCTTCCCACACTGAGTGCAAGTAAATGGTTTCTCTTCAGTGTGGATCCTCATGTGTTGTTTAAGGTATGATGAGCAGTTAAAACTTACTCCACACTGAGTGCATGTGAATGGTTTCTCTCCAGTGTGGATCCTCATGTGTTTATAAAGGGATGACGATTGGCAAAAACTCTTCCCACACTGAGTGCACGTTATTGGTTTCTCTCCAGTGTGGATCCTCATGTGGTGATTAAGGTGTGATAAGTAGTTAAAACTCTTCCCACACTGAGTGCAAGTAAATTGTTTCTCTCCAGTGTGGATCCTCATGTGTTGATCAAGGTGTGATGAACGGTTGAAACTCCTCCCACACTGAGTGCATGTGAATGGTTTCTCTCCAGTGTGGATCCTCATGTGGTGATTAAGGTGTGATAAGTAGTTAAAACTCTTCCCACACTGAGTGCAAGTAAATTGTTTCTCTCCAGTGTGGATCCTCATGTGTTGATCAAGGTGTGATGAACGGTTGAAACTCTTCCCACACTGAGTGCAAGTAAATGGTTTCTCTCCAGTGTGGATCCTCATGTGGTGATTAAGGTGTGATAAGTAGTTAAAACTCTTCCCACACTCAGTGCATGTGAATGGTTTCTCTCCAGTGTGGATCCTCATGTGTAGATTAAAGTTTGATGATTGGCTGAACCTCTTCCCACACTGAGTGCATGTGAATGGTTTCTCTCCAGTGTGGATCCTCATGTGTTTATAAAGGGATGATGATTGGCGAAAACTCTTCCCACACTGAGTGCACGTTATTGGTTTCTCTCCAGTGTGGATCCTTGTGTGTTGATCAAGGTGTGATGAGCGGTTGAAACTCTTCCCACACTGAGTGCAAGTAAATGGTTTCTCTCCAGTGTGGATCCTCATGTGGTGATTAAGGTGTGATGAGCGGTTGAAACTCCTCCCACACTGAGTGCATGTGAATGGTTTCTCTCCAGTGTGGATCATCATGTGAATCTTAAGTTTTCTTTTGCTTGCCAAAATCTTTCCACACTGAGTGCAGGTGAAACAATTATTGTCTCTCCTTTTCAAAATACCATTAGTCTGTAAATTAGTTTTTTCCTCAATTTTGACATGATGTTCCTCCTCTTTCCTCTCATTCTCTTCAATTAGGTCTGAAATAAATAAATAAAAGATTAGTTTTCATCAAGTCTAAAAATCTCTCATCAAAAGCTGAAAAGTAAAAAGACACTGGAAACATTGGCTACACACACTTATTTTGATGCATGTTAAATGTAAAATAAAATCAGATCATATTTTGTTCAGTCATTAACCTGTACACATTTAAGCAAATTAAATTAATCTTTATTTATCTACTGCTTTTACAATGTAAATTGTGTCATAGTCGCCTAACATAGAAGTCATTGTAAATTGAAACGCTGTCAGTCTAGTTTTCAAAGTTTCTTACATAATTGATCATAAAAGTAATTTTGGTCACATTGATAAGACACAGATTTGAAAGGTGTAAATGGTGTGACGACCCCTGTATTCTAGTTTGGATGTGGCAGATCCTGATTAGGTGCCATGGTTACTCCCCAATTGGTTCAAAGCATATAAATGCGAGAGTGAGCTAGCTTGTGTAGGATAGTGTGGCTACTGGCCGTCCTCGCATCAAGACCATCTCTTTATTTCGGCAACCTTATGGTTTTGTTTGGCATTATTTATATGTGTAGCTAAAGTTAGTTATTTTCTTCATTTTCCCCTAGACATTTGTTTGTTTCTTGATTTGTTGTTTTATTAGTTGTGTATATTAAATAAGTTGCATATATAATTTTTTTGTTGTCTGAGCTCTTTTATGTTGCAACTCGAACGAGGGGGTCGTAACAATGGCCTATTTTTATTTGTATATATTCATAATTACAACAAAATGTTTTTCTAACATTTGTTTAGCAGACAGGGAATACTATGGATAGAATACTATGGATAAGATACTGTGGATAGAATGAAAGAACCGACAGGGGAAAGCAAAGAAGGAGGTGTTTGTTTCTTTATTAACTCATGGTGAGATAAGAGAAACATACATCCAGTTAGATCATTTTGTTCTCCTGATCTGGAATACCTTACGCTTCGGTGCCAACCACACTGGCCACCCTCATCCACCCTCAAGCCAACACACAGAAGGCGCTTAGGGAACTGAATGGGAGCATAAGCGAGCAGGAAACCACACACCCAGAGGCAGCGTTTATTGTTACAGGGGACTTTAACAATGCCAATCTCAGGAAAATCACTCCAAAATATATCATATCACCATATCACCACAAACATGCGTGGTGACCGAATTTTGGACCACTGCTATTCTCCGTTCCGGGAAGCCAACAAATCCCTCCCCCGCCCACCGCTAAGCAAATCAGATGACTCTTTTGTTCTGCTCTTGCCTGCTTACAGACAGAAACTGAAACGGGAACCACCCACCCTCAAGACGTTTCAAAGCTGGACGGACCAATCGAGTTTCATACTTCAAGAATGTTTTGATCATGAGGACTGGGAGATGTTCCGTGCAGCTTCTGATGACGACATTAAAGTTTACTCAAGACACCGTTACATGCTTCATCAGAAAGTGTATAGAAGACATGGTCCCAACAAAAACTGTTCGTATCTACCCCAACCCAAAACCATGGATTGATGGCGAAGTTCGAACAGCCCTATTAGTGTGAACCTCCGCCTATAAATCCAGAAATGCTGAGGAACAAAAACAAGCAAACTACAACCTCAGGTAAACTATCAAAGCAGCAAAACATCAATACAGAGATACAAGGTAGAGGGGAGGAGTATGTGGCAGGGACTTAATTACATCACAAACTTTAAAAGTGACAAACCCGCCACTGTAAACATTTCTGCATCTCTCCCGGATGAGCTCAACTCGTTCTACACCTGCTTTAAAGCCCAGGACAGCACCCACACACTGTGCGCTCCCGCGGCCGATACCAAAACCGCCAGCACACTCTGTTTCTGTAGCAGACGTAACGAGATCTTTCTGGAACATCCGGAAAGCTACGGCCCAGATGGCATCCCTGGACGTGTACTTAAAGCATGCGCACACCAGCTAGCGGGGGTTTTCACAGACATCGTTAACCTCTCGCTCTCTCTGTCTGTGGTTCCCACATGCTTTAAGACAGCTACTATTGTGCCCATGCTGAAATAATCTAAAACCACATGCTTAAATGGGCGTCCAGTTGCTCTGACACCCAGCATCAGCAAGTGCTTTGAGAAGCTGTTTAAAAAGCACATCTGTTCTGTACTGCCTGCTCACACTGACCCTCTGCAATTTGCTTACAGGAATAATCGCTCCACTGATGTTGCAATTACTTTCACCTTGCACACTGCTCTGTCTCACCTGAAAAACAAAAACACATATGTGAGAATGCTGTTTGTGGACTACAGCTCAGTATTCAACACTATAGTGCCTGCCAAACTAGTGGTGAAGCTCCAAGCTCTGGGTCTACACAGCTCTCTGTGCAAATGTATCCTGGACTTCCTGTCAAGCAGACGCCAGGAGGTCAGAATGAACAACATTACCTTATCCACACTGATCCTCAACACTGGTGATCCACAGGGCTGTGTTCTCAGTCCACTCCTGTACTCCCTGTACACATATGACTGTACAGCCAAACACAGCTCCAACGTCTATGTTAAATTTGCTGATGACACAACAGTGGTGGGCCTAATCAAAGATAATAATGAGACGGCCTACAGAGAGTAGGTTCACACTCTGATGCAGTGGTGTGAGGAAAACCACCTCTCACTCATCATCAGCAAAACCAAGGATGTGCAAAAGGACCGCTGATGTCTACGTCCCGGATGACACCAACCAATCAGTGCACAATGCAACGCAGTATCATCGAGGTGGGCTGAGCTAAGAACTAGTTGAGAGCGACAGTGCACACGGGAGATAACGCTGGTGATAACACCTGCTATCGAACTCAATCGGCAAAAAAAAACAAAACAATCACTATTGGCATGCTGTGCTACAGTGTGCGTGTCTTAAAAGTTATGCGACGATAATTGGTTACCTGCAGTGATCATTCAAGTTGGACATGCCCAGACAAAGACCCTGCCATCATGTGCATTCATGTGACACTCTGAGAATTGCGCCTTTGTTATCTACTGGGCCATTATTTTCTTACTAGACTTGCAGTATGCTGTTCAGTTATTAATGTTTATTGTGAAACATCTGTATTGATTATTGTTTATTTGTTTCAGAAAACCACACATATGTTCCATTGTATACCAAGTGCTTCAGTAAATGAAAATCACATCTAATACCCTGAGTGCCTCTCTTCAATTAAGTAACCATCTCACTCAGTTCTGACCGACTGCCTATTGTGTTTCACACCCAAATTTAATACATCCACGAACCCCTCCATTTCAAAGGAGCTGGTGGTGGATTTCAGGAAAGAGAATAGAGAAAACACCCCCATCACCATCAACGGGACACCAGTGGAGAGAGTCAGCACTTTCAAGTTTCTTGGAGTACACATTGCTGAGGATTTGACATGGACTGCTCACACAGACGCAGTGCTAAGGAAGGCACAACAACGCCTCTTCTTCCTTAGGCGTCTCAGGAGGTTTGGAATAAGCCCTCACATCCTCCGCTCGTTCTACACCTGCACTGTGGAGAGCATCCTGTGTGGCTGTATCACCACCTGGTATGTAAATAGCACCAGCAGCAATCGCAAAGGCCTACATAGGATTGTGTGAACTGCTGGACGCGTAGTAGGAGGTGAGCTTCCCTCCCATCACGACATCACCAGGCGGTGCATGAGGAAAGCCAAGTGAACTATAAGCGACTCCAGCCACCCAAGCCATA
This sequence comes from Danio rerio, assembly GCF_052040795.2. Classification (NCBI taxonomy): domain Eukaryota; kingdom Metazoa; phylum Chordata; class Actinopteri; order Cypriniformes; family Danionidae; genus Danio; species Danio rerio. The sequence continues at coordinate 36,655,425 of NC_141024.2, forward strand.
GACTTTTCTCTCTGCTACCCTTAGGCAAATGGTTCTGCAGCATCCGGTCGCGCACCAGCCAACTAAAGGAAAGCTTCTTCCCTCAGACTATCAGGCTGATGAACACTTATTACCCCTCACTGCACACCATGTATATGTAGCATGCACTGCACTTTAACCAATACATACCTAAAACAATACTGCCTACAACTATGGGTACACATATTCATTATACATATCGCTGTCAACAATTATAATGCTGCCAAATTATTTTGTACTATCTGAATTTTGCACAGTCGTTATATTTGCACTGTCTGTATTTTGTACTGTGTAGAGCCAGCACCTAAGCGTTTCACTCATCATAGCACACGTGCTGCTGATGATGTGACAATAAAAGTGATTTGATATTCATGGCCATTTTTTCTTCATTGGCCTTTATTATAGCAACATATATATATATATATATATATATATATATATATATATATATATATATATATATATATATATATATATATATATATAGCCATGACAGCATATTATCATGCAAGATACTTCTAAAAGATACACTAAACCTCGAGAAGACTCCTCTTCTGGACCAGGCACACCACACTCTATGCAGCAAACCAGTGGATGACAAGGAACCGCCAAGCGCCTTCGTGATTAAATGCCACTACTTTTCCGAAAAAGAGGATATTTTGAAGAAAGCCACTGAAATAAAGACAACAGTACACTGGGCTGTGAATGACAATACAAATGTTAATGTCGCTCTCCGGTTAACTTTTAAATAACCACTATAGCACATGTTGGTTGTTGTTATTTCTAGTTCCCAAGTATATTTAGTCAGTAATGAGGTCGTTTTGTCGTAAAACATCAAGCGCTGTTCAAATGGTTTTGTTTTATACGTGAGGTCCCACATGGTCAGCTAGCTAAAGCCTGATTTATACTTCTGCGTCAGGTGACCGGCGTAACCCACGGCGCAGGCAACCCGCGTGGCTGTGCATTTATACTTCTGCGCGCTGTCTCTGTTGGTCTGCATTAACACTTCTGAAACGCTAGTTGGCACAGAGGTGTAAATGTTCCTCTGTGTCGAGTTTCTTCATGGCTTTTTTGCTTTTCCTGAACACTTCCGAGATTTACAATTGGCTCAAACTCGCTCATTTTGAGGCAGGAACCGGGAGACGTGCAACAACTTTAACTATGAGGTAAACACTAAACAAAACTTTCCATCCGGAGCTCCTTCACGGGACTCCACACTTGTAAACAATCGCTTGCGCCACTCTCGGTCCCGCCCAGACTCGTCAGCGCTACCAAGCCGACCAATCACAGAGCTTACGCTATGCGTCGTTGCGACGTGTATTTACATTTTTTGAGAGGTGCACGTCAGTGACGGCGACGGCCACGGCGAAGGGCTATGCGTCAGCGCCGTAGCATACGCCGCCGTTTGACGCAGAAGTATAAATCAGCCTTAAGAGTGTGAGTAGGTGGAAGTGTGTGTAAGTTTACACCAAGGTTTCAATCTTGTGTTGTTTCGTGTTTATAAAAGTGTATGTGCGATCACACCTTTTTTTTCCTTTTTATTTCTTTCCTCTCTCTCCCTCACACATCCCCCTACATACAAAACCCACAGATACCTTTCGGGTGCTTCGGATGCTTCTGATAAATGTTTTCAACAGCCCATAAAATGGGTGGAGTAAAGACAAACTTTACCAGTTGGAATGTGCGGAGGCTAAATCACCCAGTGAAACGAAACAATTAAAATCAGTTAAAAACAGTTCAAATCAGATATTGTATATTTGCAGGAGACGCATCTGTTGAAAAATGACTATTCTAAACTTAATAGAGGAGGCTATACACAAATATATTATTCAAACTTCAATAGCAAAAGTAGGGTCGTTGCTGTACTCATACATAAGAATGTACAGTTTGTCATTGAGTCAAATGTGCTGGATAAAAATGGCAGATACATAATAATCCAAACTTTTAACATGTCTGTGGTCCTGGCCTATGTGTTTGCTCCTAATTGGGACAATGTACACATTTTCAGTGATTTATTTTCAATTTTGCCTAGTCTTGACACACACAATTTAATTTTAGGAGGCGAACCTCCTGAATTTTATTCACCTGTGCATCAAACCTATTCCAGGATTGACCATTTTCTCCTGGACAAGCAGTTACGTCCCTTACGCCCCATTCACAAGGGGCAACTTCCCATTAACTTTGAATGGGTGACGTCAGGCATTGCCGAACTGCATTGTGGATTCGTCGACGCTGCTTCAGAATCATTGTTCGCTGCAAAAGTTGGGACTTGATCAACTTTTCAAGCGGCGATGGAAGCATCAGCCAACAGATCGCTGTATGCAAATACACCAGCTCAGACTGTGGCCTATTGTTGTGTAAATTCATTGGCTAACGCTGCTATGACGATTACGTCAGCCCCAACTTCAGACACGCTTTCTGTCAAGCGTTGATGCTGAAGCCCCGTGTGAATGGGGCATTAATGTCAGCAGTAGAGTATGGTAGTATTGTTATTTCGGACCATTGTCCAGTCTCTCTAAAGCTATGTTTTCAGGCAATGGAATCCTCCAACATACATGGCGGTTTAACTCAAGACTCTTGGCAGACGACGATTTTGTAAAATTTATTGATGCTCAAATTTATTTCCTCCTTGAGATAAACGAATCCCCAGAGATAAGTTTGAGCATCCTATGGTATACTCTGAAAGCATTTATAAAAGGACAGATTATTTAATATTAAGCTATCGCAAATAAAAGAATGTCAAAACGGCTTACAGAGATTATGAATTAAATAATACAATTGATCAGCTACACTCAACATCACCTTCCGAAGAGCTCCATTAGAAAAGACTCCTTTTGCAAGCGGAATATGACTCCCTGACAAGTGAAAATGCAAAGGATCTCCACATAAGATCAAGCTAGATTCATTATGAACATGGTGAACGAGCTGCCAGGTTATTGTGTTACCAACTGAAACAATCCTCAGCAGCTGGTTTTATAGCAGCAGTTAGTAAGGAAGACGGCAGTATTATTACTGATTAACAGGGAATTAATGATCAATTTAAACACTTTTATAAAACCCTTTGCAGCTCTGAGGTAAACGAAATTGGACGTATTGAGAGCTTTTTCAATTATTTAGAATTGCCATACCTTTGTGATTCAGATCAGTTGGCATTAGAATGTAATATAACACCTTCTGAAATTGAAAATGCAATTAAAAAATTGAAAACCGGAAAAGCACCAGGCCCTGATGGCTTCGGGCCGAGTTTTATAAGAAGTTTACTGCCAAGCTAACACCACTGTTGTGTAAGGTATTTGATGAAGCTCTTGTTTTGGAGACAATTTTTTTTAGGTACTTTCAAGTCCATAGTTTCGAAAAAAAAAACACTTCTCTCCTTCACTGAACCAACCATAAGCATGTTGGATAGATGAATTGGTAAATATGGACTCATATCAAAGGGGTATGATGTCCATGTTGTATGAAGTGGTCTAAAGAACTGCCTCCCCTTGCCTAAATTGTATAAAACAAAAATGGGAAGACAGACTGGGACTAGAAATATCAGATACAACCTGGCAATATGCCATAGAACTGGTACACTCATCCCCTGCATTTATTAGACATGGTCTTCTTCAGTTTAAGGTGCTTCTTAGGCTTCACCTATCTAGGAGCAAGCTGGCAAAAATGTATCAAGGGTCAGATTCATCTTGCCCCAGATGTGGTTTGAAGTCAGCAGATCTGATGTTCTGGCGATGCCCTAGATTACATAAATTTTGGGCCAATATTTTTAGATCATTTTCATCTATATGTAATAGAGATCATAGCCTTTTCTTCTTTATTGGCCAGACGTCTGATTCTCCTAAGATGGAAAAAACAAACCCACCATCCCACAAACATTGGAGATTAGAATTGTTCTCACATCTTAAACTCGAGCACCTTAAATACATCATCCGAGACTCTACAAAAAGGTTTTAGAGGTTTGGCAGCCTTTCCTCTCCTACATTGAACGCTCAGAGGTTATTATATCCTTGGTGAGAGTTTATCCCTAATTTCCTAATTTATTTGATCTATTTTTATTAATTTATTTTTATTTTTCTCCCTTTTTCTATATGGGGTTTGAGTATGTCTGTAGCTATGCACCATGTTAATTTGTTGTTCAATATGTGTGTTGTAGAAAAATTTAAAACTTTTTAAAAAATCAATAAAATAGTTGAATAATAAGAATGCAATAGTACTAAAACAGTTTTTAGGAGAGTAATAATCCCATTAATCTAGTTACAGTACATGTCCCTGTCGAAGGTCTGTGAATTGTAGCTAGTTATTAATTAAAGAAGGACAAGACATTCTTGTACGTGACTTTGTTCTTTGTGTGACTGAAATGTAGGCAATTTATTTAAGTACACTTAGTACACTTTTCAGTAATGCACTATAAGTGCTCTATTTTCGCACACTAATTTTGTACTTAATGTACTAAAATATAGTATTAAGTATATGTTAAGATAAACTTAATACCATCTAAGTGCACTCAACTGTGCTATTTTGAGACACCCTGAAATTGAACTAAAATGTGCTTTTAACATACTAAATCTGTATTTTAAAAATATATATATTTAGTTACAACTAGAAATACACTTGAACCCTACTTTTAAACATTTAAATATATTTATGACTAATTTAAAGTATAATAGTAATATATTAAAAGAATATACAAATTATAAAATTGAATTATATACTATAAAATTATAGTATTAAAAGTATTTTGGGAAAATGTACTTCTACAATACATTACTAATAGATTTTCTATATTTTAACTTATTTTAAACTTAGGATTAGTATGTAAACAGTGTACTAAAAATCAACTAATGTTTAAAGCATTTAAAGCACACTTTTAAAAAACACATTAATAAAATTTATTTAAGTATTACTGGTATTTAGTATATACTTTTGTCAAGTGTACTAAAGTCCTACTGAAGTATAAACATACTTTTAATTAGTATATTTATAGTGTAAAACCATCAAACTTTTATTTTACACAAAAAAAAAACTATGCACTAAAAATTTGTTTGCGGGTATTTTAGTGTATTTTAATTGCATTTAATTACATATTTTTTTTTCACCTGGGATTGCTTTGCTCAGGGTATAATAAGGAACGGTAAGTGTTGAATTGGGAGAATGGCTTTTACTCTGCATCTCCCTCATTTCACTGTCTTTGTTGCTCAGCAGTGCATATGTTACAGCTAATTTCTTTATATAGTATGTTAGTTTGTTTCATTCTACTGTCTGTATATTCAAACATGTAACTTAATAAACAACTTTACTTGCTTTAAGCTTTGAGATTCTTTCTCTTTATCAATGATGCTAACAACTTTGATGGAGTCTGATAAATAATGGATTTAAACACACCATCCTTCAACTGCTATCTGTTTCCGACTATTTGTTCAGAATAGCAGTGTAAGCTCCAAGCCTTACAGCTATGTTTCATTCCAAAAATGACATTTAAATTTCTTTACAGTAGGTGGTGCTGCCGCCTCACAGCAAGAAGGTTGCTGGTTCGAGCCTCGGCTGGGTCAGTTGGCATTTCTGTGTGGAGTTTGCATGTTCTCCCCGAGCTGGCGTGGGTTTTCTCTGGGTGCTCCGGTTTTCCCCACAAGATCAAAGACAGGCAGCATTACACTGTTTTAAGGATTTAAAAATGTATTCTTTAAAAAGCAAAAAGATTCCAATAGCGGCACCTGCTGGTACGTGAAGAATATGATCAATACTGACGAGCTCTACACTCAAATGTTTGCATATCATCAGCATGCTGCAATACAGTTCTTAAGCACCAAAAGTCTTTTTTAGACTAGTTTGTTGGCCAGTTGTAGTCAGTGCAATGCTAAACGTTATTGTTTCACTTTAATTTGTTTTGTCTCACATCGTCCCACAGCAACATTATATAGTTAAGAATACTGTACAATGTTTTATAATAATTAATTATTTTAGTGTCTATTTCATTCAGCATATTTAAAGTTAGTCATCCACGTTTTCTGACATACTTTAAATCAGGGTTTCTACAGATAAATTTAAGTTAAATTTAAGACTTTTAAAGACATTTTTAAGACCATTATGAATGAAATTTTAGATTAAGGAATTTTTCAAATGGCCCAGAAGAAAAAGTTTTTTTATTTGTCCTATCAAAAAATATTTCATATTCAATATTTAATAATACAAAAATAAATCAATAATAATAATAATAATAACATTAAAATATTTTAGATATTTCTTAGTAAAAGATCTTAAATATTGTGTAAAAACACGAGAGCTCTACTTGGATCCACAATTTTTTTTTCCAAAATAAACTTTCTTTAAAATAAAAAAACAAGTGAACAAATGTTTTAAAAGTTTTAAAAACTATATTAAACTAAATCTATGCACAGCAATCTGTCCAGGTCGATGTCCTCAGCGGTCCTTACCATTATGATAAATAGAGTTAAAATGTCCTTTTTGAATAAAAAGTTAAAAGTTTTATTGAGATGGATTGTTGGTGATCGTATGGGTTTTGACCAGATTGGGTAACAAAACATCAACAAAGGAAACTTAAGACTTGTTTAAAAAGATTTAAGACCTACAACACAATATTACAGTAAATTTAAGACTTTTTAAGGCCTAAAAGTTAGATTTTGGAATTTAAGACATTTTACGACCCTGCAGAAACCCTTTTTAAACACAATAGCCCTGGTAATTAGTTATTATAATAATGATGTAATTCTAACTCAGTTACTATCTGTGAGAACTAGTAACAACTACAAAAACAAGATTAAACCCCTAAAGAAGTTGATAAAAAAGGGAATTGTGATCAATGTGACATATGCAAATGGAAAGTACTAATCCAACACTATCACTGTAATAGCAGATACCTTCTATGAGAATACTGTAGGTCAAATATCGTCAGCTCAGTTAAACTTTTTAAATTGATTGTTATTATTTATTTTATATAGCGCCAGTGCTCAAGGACTCTACAAACAGTAGGAGAAGAAGAGAATCAATATCCTTAAGAAGGTAGTGAAAATTGGAGACTAATAATACAGAAAATAATGACAAAATAAATTAGAACAAGTAACAAGAAAGAAACTCATTCCTGTCTTTCAATGAGAGCTTATGTGGATTAGGAGAACTAGCCAGCACATTATACAGGTAAAGTTGGTTTTATATTCACACATTCATTCATTTAGAAGTCTGTATTGTTTACCATGTTACTTTGAATATTCGATTACAATTAGCATGCAAGTGTGACTTGAAAACAACATTAACAGTTTATTTGACTGTGAACAATGTTGTACTTTGATAGTCATTGGCTACTAATATGATTTCGCTATTTAGAGTTTGCAAATAATACTTTTATGAAATTATATTATTAAGGGGAAAGTCTGAATATCTAAATATAAAACCAACTTTACCTCTATCAGCACACTCAGGGCATAGAGGTAAAGTTGGTTTTATATTCGCACATTCAGACTTTCCCCTTAATAATATAATTTCATAACAGTATTATTTGCAAACTCTAAATAGCGAAATCATATTACAAGGGCTGCAATATGGATTTTATTTAGCATTCTTAATATTAAAAATATATCGGTATGAAAACCAACCTGTTTGTTCCTGCAGATCTTCCCGTTTGACTGTGAATGTTTCTTCAATCTTCACATCTTCACTCTCCTCTTTAATAAACGCCATCTTTATAACAGTGTGGAGATCAGTCGCTTCAGGAGTTTTTATCTGCGTTTGGACACTTTATCCTGTTTAAAATGGACAAAACAATAAAAATGTCCTGTTTAAAATAAATAAAACAATGAACAGAAATAAAATAACTTCTTATATAGTCATTAAAAAAAATGAATCGGGTAATTCTGAGCAAGAAACAATATAAAGGTAAAGTTGGTTTAATATTCACACATTCTGACTTTCCCCTTAATAATATAATTTCATAAAAGTATTATTTGCAAACTCTAAATAGCTAAATAATATTAGCAGCAAATGACTATCAAAGTACAACATTGTTCACAGTCAAATAAACAGTGTTAATGTTGTTTTCAAGTCACATTTGCATGCTAATTCAGATCGAATATTCAAAGTAACATTATAAACAACATAGAGACTTCTAAATGAACGAATGTGCGAATATAAAATCAACTTTACCTCTATGATCAGAATTAGCATGCAAGTGTGACTTGAAAACAACATTAACACTGTTTATTTGACTGTGAACAATGTTGTACTTTGATAGTCATTGGCTGCTAATATGATTTCACTGTTTAGAGTTTGCAAATAATACTTTTATGAAACTATATTATCAAAGGGAAAGTCAGAATGTGCGACTATAAAACCAACTTTACCTCTATCTTTTCAACACTTGCTTCAACAGTTTGTTTATATGAGAGGGATTAACAAAAATAAATCAGGTAAGTCAACAAGAAAACAAAAGCCACAAATGACCTGATAAAAACTATATTTTTTAAATATATATGACAATGTATACTTATACTGGAATGACATTATGCTATTTTAAAAAAATTAAACCTTCCTTAAAACACTTATTACACACATTTCTGTTCAAACAATTGCCCTCGTTTACTGTGATTAAAATAGTACTTCGTTGTATAAAGAATTAAAATAATAGTCAACAACAGGTATATAATATCAGAAGAAAAACCTAAAACTTTAATCAATCGGTTTATATTTGTGTAAAGTTGTGAAACAAACCTTCCTCTGGTTGAACTGCAGCGCGGAAGCGGCGCCGCCTTATGACGTCACACACCACGCCAAAATAAAAGTCTTTTTTGTTCAGCTTTTTTTGCCACTCACTGTTGCAGTGAGGACATGATAAATTTCTCCCTCGTTTTCCACCTCACACAACATATCTGCTATCTCTTTCACATACACAGACATTCAGTATTGGCAGTTGATCAAAACTTTTAATCCAAACATTTTTACACAATTTTTAAAAACTTGTTTAATCCACTAAGTCTAAGTGTTTATTGTTGCGAAACGTTTACATCACAAAACAGGGAACAATCAACATCGCAAGGCATATTTACTATTAAAATAAATAAAATAAATTTAAATTGTTACAACTGCAACAAGGAGCTGTACAAAAGATCTACATCAAGGGAAAAACAAAACATTGTTAAATGAAAAAAACAATAAATATGAAGTTCAGAGAGCTTCAGTTATTTTACTGTGATTTCTGAAGTATTTGAAGCTGTGAGCCACTTTCTCTACCTCAGAAAGAAAACATCTGAAGGAGGTACTGCACTTTTTCCACTGACAACAATGAATATGATATTTACCCATTAGTAAAAAAGTTCACAACATCAGAGAAAGAAAAACGTAAATCCCATTTGTAAAATAAAATGTCTTCTAGAACAGGGTTTTTCAAAGTCTAAGACAGTGGGCCTCCCTTTTGACGCAACTTATCCTTTGGCGCCCCCCTCCTCCCAAACACGCACGCACGCACGCACACGCACACACACACACACACACACACACACACACACACACACACACACATGTGTGTGTGTGTGTGTGTGTGTGTGTGTATGTATATGTATATATATATATATATATCAGTATATATAAAGACACAGACAGATGTCAGACTGTTAACTCACTTTTATCATCATTTGCATGAAAGTGCAATTATTTAAAAAAAAAAAATAATAACAAGTATTTTAATATAACGTTTTTAAAACTAGGATGATGGTTCAATATGAATAGAACAGATCCAAAAACTGTCCATCCCAGTCAAAACAGTCGAAGCTTAGTGGGTCTCATGCTGTCATTAGCCAAAATATTTTGACATACCAGACATAAAGGTCGTGGTTCATCAGCTGGTCCTGTCTACGTAAATCCTAAACTTAAATACTGATCATCATATCGTCGTCTTTTGGGTTTAAGCCCTGAACTTGAAGGCTTTTGTGGCGAGGGGGCGTGGCCGAGAGCCGTGGGAACGGAGTGAGGCCACCGCGTAAGTGGATACTTTTGCTTTCAGTTTGACGGCACTCTCCGTGAGGAGCTGCCGTCCGTTTGTTTTGGTTTAGACGGAGCTGCCGTCACTGTTATTTATAAATCATTTTAAAACTGCGTCGGTTCTCCGCCTTCATCTTCCCGGTGGCCAAAGGGCCGTGAACTTCATTACAGCTTTGAATCGGGGAGGTCTCAGAAACCGACCCATTGTATTAGCAGGCATATACCTGTATTGGCAGGCTTGCCAAACAGAAGTGAATTCACAGCTATGGCCTTCTGGGTAAAAAAGGTTTTTTTTATATTTGACGTATTAGTTTTTTTTTTTTTGCTTTGTTTAATTAAAACGTTTAAATATAATTAAAAAATACATATAATAATTAAACTTAATAATTATATTTTTATTATAATATATTTTTTCCCGCGCCTCCCCTGACATGCTCTGGCGCCCCCCTGGGGAGGCGCGCCTCACACTTTGAAAACCCCTGTTCTAGAACAATAGGGGGGACTGAAATCATCTTTAATGAAAGCCAAGTATGGATGTCAAACCAGAATTTAAAAGTAAATTCACAATAAAAAAATGAGTGATCGAGTGTTTCTGGAAGATTTGAGCAGATCTACACTTGTCAACATTAAAGTTAAATCTTTTTTGAATAAACTAATTCACAGGATATATCCTGAATACAATTCTGTAATGAGTTTCCTCAACCTTAGGTGCTACAGGATATTTAAGATAAAAGGTAAAAGCTTTGTCCTCTACTAAGGGTTAAACAACTCCTAGATGATATCACTTAAAATCACCCATGATAAGGCGTGTTTAAATTCTTTGTAAATAAGCTTGTTGTTACATTTACTATAGAAAATATCAACATTGGCTATAAATTTTACTATAAATTTCCCGTAAGTTTGCTATGACATAGTAGCAGTCCATTTTCATCTAATAAATCATTAATAAATATAATGCCTTTATTGTACCAGTCACTTTTAAACAATGATTTTCTGTTAATAACAACAGCCCAATTATTCCAAAGAGTGGATTTATGAGGGGGAAATTATAGGTAAATATAATTTTCCAAAAAAGTAGTGCTTGCTTATGAAAATTAGACAGCTTCAAAGAAAGTTTTGAACAATCATAATCACATCTTAATAAAAATTCAAGGCCACCAATGTTTTTGAAAAAATTATTTGAGATATGATGCCAAATTGAATAAGGCTTAGCTAAACACTCTTTCAACTATTTAACTCTAAAAGTGCCATGAAGACATTCAAAATCGATTGCTTTCAAACCTCCATATTCATACTCTTTGACCATATGATTCTTACGTAAATAATGTGATTTATTTTTCCAAATAAATTTAAATAATATTGAATTTATAGATTTAACTACACAGCAAAATATGGGGACCCAAAACAACTCTATGGGTGTTAATTTCAACACTTTGAAAGTGTCTCATGGGGTCCACTCAAAACAGAGTTAAATCAACACTTTCAAAAGGGTTGGCACATTGACACCGAAGTAAGGGTTAATTTTAACTCTGGGCAGAGTTAAAAAATGTAACTATATTTAACACCGCCTGGTGTAATATATTGTTAATTTATTCAACTCTCTTGAGTGTAAATATGGTAAAAAGGTCAAATAGACTGTAAATTACAAAAGAAAAGACATTTTATTTGAAAACATTCACCACTTCATTCAACAATTCATTCAGTTTTTAAAATGTAACAATGTCAAATATGCTTTAAATGTTTTATTAGTACAGACAGTATCAACAAAATATGTATGACCAATGCTCAAAAAGGCTGTTTCAGTCCTTTGGTCCAAACTTGATGTTTTATCAGAGCAATTTGAAAGTTCAATATAGCGTCACTCATAGTTTTCTTTTGAACGCATAGTTTTCTTCTGAAATTACATTTTAAACAACTTGGCATGCAAATCTTTCACTTCTGGTGTTTCCTTGTTCCTCCATATCAAACACAGCAGTTTAAATGAAAGTATAAATGCTGTAAACTTGTGTGAAAACAAACTGGAGCTAAGAAATTTCATCAAGCAGTTCCTGTGAATGAAGTGCTTCCCAGCCACAGGATGACCTTTTTATCCATGACGATGTAGCAGCTGCTGATCGCTCGTCTGCTGGTTCCTGATGCACGGATATAGGGTGATGCTCATCTAAGAACTCTTCAAGACTCCAGCATGACTAAGAAAAATGTTTGAAAACAAATACCAATCAAATTCTATGATATATTTAAAAGAACATTTAAAGTAAATAAAACATTCAAGAAATCTAAACTCACCTTTTGAAAATCTTCATGATGATCCACAACTTCACTCTCCCAGCTGGTTGAGGTGACAGGATATGGAAAAGTAGAAAAAACACATACATCACTGTTGGATCTCCAAAAACAATTAGGTTAACCACTATGACTAGAACTGGAAAAACAGGCAGCTGTCTGTCCAGAATCCTGAATTTAACACAACACTTGGAGCAAAATTTAGAGGAGCTTAAAATCTTTTATATCATTTAGTGATGCTGACTTCCCCAAAATATTGGCCACAGTGTAAAAAATATCCATAAACTTACAGTTTTCTGTAAGCGTGTGTGTGCGCGTGTGCGTGTGTGTGTGTGTGTGTGTGTGTGTGTGTGCGTGCGTGCGTGTTTCTTTACCAGATTCAACTTGTTAGGCCCTTTCAGGTCCAGTATTGACGCCACCTTTCCTGGGGTCTAGCAGATGTTTCAAGTCCAAATATAATCTAAAATATTAGGATAAGCAGAAGAGGAAAAGTGCAAAGTAAAGAGCAAAACATTATTTAAGTAATAGTTCACCCACAATACAAAACTTATCACCTTTGTGTCATTTGTTATTCTCTAATGCTCTAATACCCTCTCAGCTTATTGTGAAACAAATACAGAACTTTATCAAACATACCTTCATTATTATCACCACATATGACCAAGAAGGTGTGCTTGGTCATTTCACCAACTCTGGAAATACACCATCCGTCTCTAATCAGCCAGCGTCACAGGGTCTTGTGTTATTGTATAGAGAACTGTGGCTGTTAAAAAACAACAACACATTAGTATCTAACACATATGCATAACCTTCAGATAAAAAGGAAAGATGAACATCACAAAGTATGCCTCACACTTTTTTAGATACCTTTTGATTCAGATGTTGATTATTGATAATAAATCTACAAATCAAACCTGTATAATCTTTAGGGTGCTCAAATATGAATCAGTTGATTAATTTTACAGACAGGTGGCTGTTTACAACGCACTAAATTGTCTTTAATAAAACGGAAATGTTGTGTACAGTACATGCTAAGTTTAGCCAATAGTTTTAAGCACAATATCATGCGGGAGAAAAAGCTTGACTAAGATGTTCCTGGCTACATAAATAGCTTAACTAACTAACGTCAGACATCCTGAGTTGGGAAAAGTAATTTTCGGGAGATACAGAGTTGATTTGCGGGAGGTAGTGGGAGAGATGAGTACCTGAGGAGCAATGGGATGAGTTGCGCGCGACGTACCTAAAGAGCGGTGGGGGTGACTTGCGCGCGACATACCTGAAGAGCTGGGAGGGATGCGGTGGAGAGGGGTGTGCAAAGTGTTTAATGACCGGGCGGGAGACGCGCGATTTCCAGGAGATTATCATTCATTTGCGGGCATCTAAGTTACTTGGGCATCTGGGAGTCTCTGTGCATTTGTGCAACTTCCGGGAGACTTCTGTAACCTTAAATGTCTGAGAAAGTGCAAACGTGGTCATTTAAAGACATTAATGTTAACATTCCGACTTTAATGGTTGTCAACACTTAATATAATTCAAGTGTACGTTATCACGCGAGTCTATGAACTAACGGTATATGGACGGCCACGAATGAACCAGTTTAAAAGGGCCGCTGTGTTTAAAATAACCAAATTAACGTACACGAATAGCAAACAATCATATGTTTTAGTCAGGAAGCCTTTTACAAGTAAGCATATGTTCATTTACTCACCAGACATGTTTTAGAAACTCTCCAGAGCTTATGGAAACCGTCCTGTGTTGCCGTTAGCATCCAGGCAGAGTAGGCTAGGCTGCTCCGGGGATTCCCTCGCTAGTTTGCTTCGAATTAAAGGAGAAGTGTCGATTTTATTTTACAGATGGGTAACAACGCACAAAATGGCATTAAGCGTGACAGAAATGTGTTGAACATGTACATTTGATGTTTTTATGCACTATGTATGCGTGAGCATATATAAAAACATTCTTGAAAAGAAGTGAATAGTAATGCAGTTAAGCTAGATACACAAACGACCATGAATGAACCGCAGAAGTTTAAAATTGTCACTCCATTCTTAAGTTATTAACTTAACAATATGTTTACAACTGTATTTCCTTAAAGAAAGTCAGTAAAATACCAACATTTAGGTAGTTTGACTCACCAGTTGCTGTTCTAAACCTCAGATGGAAAATGGCGTCTGGAAAATTCTTCAGTGAATGGGGCTGCATGAATTCCAGGATGTTGGAAATAACACCACCAAGTGTTGAAAAGATAACTCCTTGATTTCTCACTGAATAAAATCAATTCTAACTCTTATTATATTCATTTGTCAAAATCTAACTCTTTAACGTCAACACTTCACTCTGAAATGCTTCAACACCGAGAATTTAACTCTGATGAATTTGCTGTGTACTTGGCTTTCATTAAAGATGATTTCAGTCTCCCCTATTGTTCTAGAAGATATTTTATTTTACAAAGCTGATTTACATTGTTCTTTCTCTGATGTTGTGAACTTTATTTAACTAATGGGTAAATATCAAATTTATTGCTGTAAGTGGAAAAAGTGCAGACCCTCTTTTAGATGTTTTCTTTCTGAGGTAAAGAAATTGGCTCAAAGCCTCAAATATTTCAGAAACCAAAGTAAAATAACTGAAGCTCTCTGTACTTCATTTTCATAATATTTATTGTTAGAATATTTTGTTTGTCCTTTGATATAGATCTTTTCTACTGCTCCTTGCTCCTTGTTGCAGTTGTAACAATTTTAATTTATTTTATATATTTGTAATGGTAAATATGCCTTGCGATGTTGATTGTTCCGTTTTGTGATGTAAACTTTTTGCAACAATAAAAAAAAACACTTATACTTAGTAGATTAAACAAGTTTTTTAAAATTGTGTAAAAGTATTTGGATTAAAAGTTTTGATCAACTTCAAATACTGAATGTCTGTGTATTTGAAAGAGAGAGAGCAGATATGTTATGTGAGATGTGAAAAGGAGTGTGAAATTTGTCATGTCCTGACTGCAACAGTAAGTGGCAAAAAAGCTGAACAAAAAAGACTTTTATTTTGGCGTGTTGTGTGACGTCATAAGGCTGCGCCGCTTCCGCGCTGCGGTTCAACTGGAGGAAGGTTTGTTTCACAACTTTACACAAATATAAACCGATTGATTAAAGTTTCAGGTTTTCCTTTCGATATTATATACCTGCGGTTGACTATTATTTTAATCCTTTATACAACGAAGTACTATTTTAATAACAGTAATCGAGGGCTATTGTTTGAACAACAGAAATGTTTTTTAATGAAGGTTTTATTTATTTACTAGCATAATGTCATTTTAATATAAGTATACAATATTCTATATATATATATATATATATATATATATATATATATATATATATATATATATATATATATAAAATGGGGGACTAGTTTTTATTAGGTCATTTGTTTGTGGATATTGTTTCTTGCTCAGACTTGCCAGATTTATTTTTGTCAATCACTCTCATATAAAGAAACTGTTGAAGCAAGTGTTGAAGAGAAGTTATTTTGTTTCTGTTCATTGTTTTGTTCATTTTAAACAGGATAAAGTGTCCAAACACAGAGAAAAACTCCTGCTGAAGCGACTGATCTACACACTGTTATAAAGATGGCGTTTATTAAAGAGGAGAGTGAAGATGTGAAGATTGAAGAAACATTCAGAGTGAAAAAGGAAGATCCGCCGGAACAAACAGGTTAGTTTTTATTCAGATATATTTTAATAATAAGAATACTAAATTAAATCCATGTTGCAGCCTTGAGTGTGCTGCCTAGTTCTCCTAAATGCACATAAGCACTCATTGAAAGACAGGAATGAGTTTCTTTTGTTACTTGTTCTCATGTCTTTTGTCATTATGTATTATTAGTCTCCCATTTTCTCTACCTTCTTAAGGTTATTGCTTTTCTTGTTCTCCTACTGTGTGTAAAGCGCCCTTGAGCACTGTAGCTATATAAAATAAATAAAAACAATAAAGTAATAAAAAGTTAAACTGAGCTGACAATATTTGACCTACAGTATTCTCATAGAAGATATCTGCTATTACAGTGATGGTGTTGGCTTGGTACTTTACATTTGCATATGTCAGGTTGATCAAAATTCCCTTTTTTTTCATCGACTTTATGGGTTTAAACTTGTTTCTAGTAGTTGTTACTAGTTCTCACAGATTGTATCAGAGTTAGAATTAAATCTTTATTATAATAACTAATTATCAGGGCTATTGTATTTAAACAGGGTTTCTGCGGAGACTTAAAATGTCTTAAATTCCAAAATCTAAAATTTGGCCCTAAAAAGTCTTAAATTTACTGAAACGTTATGCTGTAGGTCTTAAAGCTTTTTTAAACAAGTCTTCATTTTCCTGTGTTCATGTTTTGTTACCCAATTTGGTCAAAACCCATACAATCACCAACAATCCATCTCAATAAAACTTTCAACCTTTATTTAAAAAGGTCATTTTAACTCTGTTTATCATAATGGTAAAGACTGCTGAGGATATCCACCTGGACAGATTGCTGTGAATGGATTTAGTTTATTATAGTTTTTAAAACTTTTAAAACATTTGTTAATTAGTTTTTTATTTTAAAGAATGTCTATTTTGGAAAAAAGTGTGTGGATCCAAGTCGAGCTCTCTTGTTTTTACACAATATTTAAGATATTTTGCTAAGAAATATCTAAAATATTTTAATGTTATTATTAGTTTTGATTTATTAATGTATTATTAAATATTTTATTTAAAAAATATTTTTGATAGGACAAATAAAAATCTTTTTCTTCTGGGCCATTTGAAAAATTCCTTGGTCTAAAATTTCATTCATAATGGTCTTAAAAATGTCTTTAAAAGTCTTAAATTTTACTTGGTGACACCTGTAGAAACCCTGATTTAAAGTATGTCAGAAAATGTTGATGACTAATTTTAAATATGATGAATGAAATGGACACTAAAATAATTAATTATTATAAAACATTGTACAGTTTTCTAAACTATATGATGTTGTTAAGTTTATCAGTATTGACCATATTCCTCACGTACTAGCAGGCGCCGCTATTGGAATCTTTTTGCTTTTTAAAGAATACATTTTTAGATCCTTAAAACAGTGTAATGCTGCTTGTCTTTGATCTTGTGGGGGAAACCGGAGCACCCAGAGAAAACCCATGCCAGCTCGGGGAGAACATGCAAACTCCACACAGAAATGCCAACTGACCCAGCCGAGGCTCGAACCAGCAACCTTCTTGCTGTGAGGCGACAGCACCACCTACTGTGCCTCCTCGTCGCCCGACAACACTGATTTATTTGCATATTTTTTATGCGATATTCCAGTTTTGCAAATAAATTTAATTGGCATTTTTGGATGGAAACATAGCTGTAAGGTTTGGAGCTTACGCTGCTATTCTGAACCAATAATCGGAAACAGAAAGCAGTTGAAGGATGGCGTGTTTAAATCCATTATTTATCTGACTCCATTGTAATTAATCTGACTCCATCAAAATTGTTATTATCATTGATAAAGAGAAAGAATCTCAAAGCTTAAAGCAGGTAAAGCTGTTTATTAAGTTACAAGTTTGAATATACAGACAGTAGAATGAAACAAACTAACATACTGTATAAAGAAATTAGCTGTAACATATGCACTGCTGAGCAACAAAGACAGTGAAACTGCCTTTGTTAGCAAATGAGGCTACGCAGCCTTGTGCAGGAAATGCAGAGTAAAAGCCATTCTCCCAAATCAACACTTACCGTTCCTTATTATACCCTGAGCAAAGCGTTGTTAAACATGAGTGAAAATCAACCCCCAAAACGAACTGAACATGAGAGCACAGCAGAGGAGATAAAGTGGGTGAGAACATTAACATACTCTCAGGCCATGACTCACCAATAGTAAATATATTGAAATACAAGCAATCAATGTCCCTGTTGATTTTAGCACTACAACGCTTAAGTCATAAACTGTCAAATGACACCAAACATGATAAAGCTATTTGAAGGAAGATCACAAGCAGAAGAATTGTGTATGGTGAAAAGCACATGGTTACTGCAAGCAAATGGCAGAGATGTGTACTGGAGCTGTGATCAACTATACCAAGCCAGGAGGACCCATCCCATGCTTGCAATGTCTCAGAAGTCCTTGATTAGCATAGAAGGAATATATAATAGAAGAATATATAATTTTTTCTCATCCTGCTTACCCATTACCTACATTTCAGTCACACAAAGAACAAAGTCACATACGAGAAAGGCTTGTTCTTCTTTAATTAATAACTAGCTTAAATTCACAGACCTTCGACAGAGACATGTACTGTAACTAGATTAATTGGATTATTTCTCTTCTAAAAACAATGTTTTAGTACTGCTTACATTCTTATTATTCAACTATTTTAATAGATTTTTCCAAAGTCTTCAATTTTTCCACAACACACATATTGAACAACAAATTATCATGGTACATAGCTACAGACATACACCCCATAAAGAAAAAGGGTGAAAGATAAAAATAAATTAATTAATAAAAATAGATAAAATAAATTAGGAAACTAGGGATAAACTCTCACCAAGGATATAATAACCTCTGAGCGTTCAATGTAGGAGAGGAAAGGCTGCCAAATGATGTACTTAAGGTGCTCGAGTTTAAGATGTGATAACAATTCTAATCTCCAATGTTTGTGGGATGGTGGGTTTGTTTTTTCCATCTTAGGAGAATCAGGCTAGGAGAATATTAGGAGAAAATGACTAAATGACTAAATCAGGCGTCTGGCCAATAAAGAAGAAAAGGCAATGATCTCTATTACATATAGATGAAAATGATCTAAAAATATTGGCCCAAAATTTATGCAACCTAGGGCATCGCCAGAACATCAGATCTGCTGGCTCCAAACCACATCTGGGGCAAGATGAAATACGTTTTTGCCAGCTTGCTCCTAGATAGGTGAAGCCTAAGAAGCACCCTAAACTGCAGAAGACCATGTCTAATAAATGCAGGGGATGAGTGTACCAGTTCTATGGCATATTGCCAGGCTGTATCTGATATTTCTAGTCCCAGTCCGTCTTCCTATTTTAGCTTTATATAATTTAGGTAAGGGGAGGCAGTTCTTTAGACCACTTCATATAACATGGACATCATACCCCTTTGATATGGGTCCATATTTACCAATTCATCTATCCAACATGCTTATGGTTGGTTCAGGGAAGGAGAGAAGTGTTTTTTTTACGAAACTATGGACTTGAAAGTACCTGAAAAAATTGTCTCCAAAACAAGAGCTTCATCAAATACCTTGCACAACAGTGGTGTTAGCTTGACAGTAAACTTCTTATAAAACTCAGCCGGAAACCATCAGGGCCTGGTACTTTTCCGGTTTTCAATTTTTTAATTGCATTTTCAATTTCAGAAGGTGTTATTTTTTATTCTAATACCAACTGATCTGAATCACAAAGGTATGGCAATTCTAAATAATTGAAAAAGCTCTCAATACGTCCAATTTCGTTTACCTCAGAGCTGCAAAGGGTTTTATAAAAGTGTTTAAATTGATCATTAATTCCCTGTTAATCAGTAATAATACTGCCATCACCCTTACTAACTGCGGCTATAAAACCAGCTGCTGAGGATTGTTTCAGTTGGTAACACAATAACCTGGCAGCTCGTTCACCATGTTCATAATGAATCTAGCGTGATCTTATGTGGAGATTCTCTGCATTTTCACTTGTCAGGGAGTCATATTCTGCTTGCAGAAGGAGTCTTTTCTAATGGAGCTCTTCGGAAGGTGATGTTAAGTGTAGCTGATCAATTGTATTATTTAATTCATAATCTCTGTAAGCCGTTTTGACATTCTTTTATTTGCGCTAGCTTGATATTAAATAATCTGTCCTTTTATAAATGCTTTCACAGTATACCATAGGATGCTCAAACTTATCTCTGGGGATTCGTTTATCTCAAGGAAAAAATAAATTTAAGCATCAATAACTTTTACAAAATCGTCGTCTGCCAAGAGTCTTGAGTTAAACCGCCATGTATGTTGGAGGATTCCATTGCCTGAAAACATAGCTTTAGAGAGACTGGACAATGGTCCGAAATAACAATACTACCATACTCTACTGCTGACATTAATGCCCCATTCACACGGGGCTTCAGCATCAACGCTTGACAGAGGGCGTGTCTGAAGTTGGGGCTGACGTGATCGTCATAGCAACGATAGCCAATGAATTAAGTCAGCAATAGGCCACAGTCTGAGCTGGTGTATTTGCATACAGCGATCTGTTGGCTGATGCTTCCATCGCCGCTTGAAAAGTTGATCAAGTCCCAACTTTTGCAGCGTCAACGAATCCACAATGCAGTTCGGCAACGCCTGACATCACCCATTCAAAGTGAACGGGAAGCGTTGACGCTGATGCCCCTTGTGAATGGGGCGTAAGGAACGTAACTGCTTGTCCAGGAGAAAATGGTCAATCCTGGAATAGGTTTGATGCACAGGTGAATAAAATTCAGGAGGTTCGCCTCCTAAAATTAAATTGTGTGTGTCAAGACTAGGCAAAATTGAAAATAAATCAATGAAAATGTGTACATTGTCCCAATTAGGAGCATACACATCGGCCAGGACCACAGACATGTTAAAAGTTTGGATTATTATGTTTCTGCCATTTTTATCCAGCACATTTGACTCAATGACAAACTGTACATTCTTATGTATGAGTACAGCAACGACCCTACTTTTGCTATTGAAGTTTGAATAATATATTTGTGTATAGCCTCCTCTATTAAGTTTAGAATAGTCATTTTTCAACAGATGTGTCTCCTGTAAATATACAATATCGGATTTGAACTGTTTTTAACTGATTTTAATTGTTTCGTTTCACTGGGTGATTTAGCCTCCGCACATTCCAACTGGTAAAGTTTGTCTTTACTCCACCCATTTTATGGGCTGTTGAAAACATTTATCAGAAGCATCCGAAGCACCCGAAAGGTATCTGTGGGTTTTGTATGTAGGGGTATATATAAATGTTGCTATAATAAAGGCCAAAGAAGAAAAAATGGCCATGAATATCAAATCACTTTTATTGTCACATCATCCGCAGCACGTGTGCTATGATGAGTGAAAAGCTTAGGTGCTGGCTCTAGACAGTACAAAATACAGACAGTGCAAATATAATGACAGTGCAAAATACAGATAGTACAAAATAATTTGGCAGCATTATAATTGTTGACAGCGATATGTGTACCCATAGTTGTAGGCAGTATTGTTTTAGGTATGTATTGGTTAAAGTGCAGTGCATGCCACATATACATGGTGTGCAGTGAGGGGTATTAAGTGTTCATCAGCCTGATAGTCTGAGGGAAGAAGCTTTCCTTTAGTCGGCTGGTGCGCGACCGGATGCTGCAGAACCATTTGCCTAAGAGTAGCAGAGAGAAAAGTCTATGGCTTGGGTGGCTGGAGTCGCTTATAGTTCACTTGGCTTTTCTCATGCACCGCCTGGTGATGTCGTGATGGGAGGGAAGCTCACCTCCTACTACGCGTCCAGCAGTTCACACAATCCTATGTAGGCCTTTGCGATTGCTGCTGGTGCTATTTACATACCAGGTGGTGATACAGCCACACAGGATGCTCTCCACAGTGCAGGTGTAGAACGAGCGGAGGATGTGAGGGCTTATTCCAAACCTCCTGAGACGCCTGAGGAAGAAGAGGCGTTGTTGTGCCTTCCTTAGCACTACGTCTGTGTGAGCAGTCCATGTCAAATCCTCAGCATTGTGTACTCCAAGAAACTTGAAAGTGCTGACTCTCTCCACTGGTGTCCCGTTGATGGTGATGGGGGTGTGTTCTCTCTTCTCCCAGCTCCTTGGTCCGTGAAAACCCCCGCTAGCTGGTGTGCGCATGCTTTAAGTACACGTCCAGGGATGCCATCTGGGCCGTAGCTTTCCGGATGTTCCGGAAAGATCTCGTTACGTCTGCTACAGAAACAGAGTGTGCTGGCGGTTTTGGTATCGGCCGCGGGAGCGCACAGTGTGTGGGTGCTGTCCTGGGCTTTAAAGCAGGTGTAGAACAAGTTGCTCGTCCGGGAGAGATGCAGAAATGTTTACAGTGGCGGGTTTGTTACTTTTAAAGTCTGTGATGTAATTAAGTCCCTGCCACATACTCCTCCCCTCTACCTTGTACCTCTGTATTGATCTTTTGCTGCTTTGATAGTTTACCTGAGGTTGTAGTTTGCTTGTTTTTGTTCCTCAGCATTTGTGGATTTATAGGCGGAGGTTCACACTGATAGGGCTGTTCGAACTTTGCCATCAATCCATGGTTTTGGGTTGGGGTAGATACGAACCGTTTTTGTTGGGACCATGTCTTCTATACACTTTCTAATGAAGCATGTAACGGTGTCTTGAGTAAACTTTAATGTCGTCATCAGAAGCTGCCCGGAACATCTCCCAGTCCACATGATCAAAACATTCTTGAAGTATGGAACTCGATTGGTCCGTCCAGCTTTGAAACGTCTTGAGGGTGGGTGGTTCCCGTTTCAGTTTCTGTCTGTAAGCAGGCAAGAGCAGAACAAAAGAGTCATCTGATTTGCTTAGCGGTGGGCGGGGGAGGGATTTGTTGGCTTCCCAGAACGGAGAATAGCAGTTGTCCAAAATTCGGTCACCACGCATGTTTGTGGTGATATGGTGATAGTATTTTGGAGTGATTTTCCTGAGATTGGCATTGTTAAAGTCCCCTGTAACAATAAACGCTGCCTCTGGGTGTGTGGTTTCCTGCTCGCTTATGCTCCCATTCAGTTCCCTTAGCCCCTTCTCTGTGTGTTGGCTTGAGGGTGGATGCAAACATCTGTATTTATAACAGCTGTGACCTCTCTTGGTGGCCAGTGTGGTTGGCACCGAAGCATAAGGTATTCCAGATCAGGAGAACAAAATTATCTAACTGGATGTATGTTTCTCTTATCTCACCATGAGTTAATAAAGAAACAAACACCTCCTTCTTTGCTTTCCCCTGTCGGTTCCTTCATTCTATCCACAGTATCTTATCCATAGTATTCTATCCATAGTATTCCCTGTCTGCTAAACAAATGTTAGAAAAACATTTTGTTGTAATTATGAATATATACAAATAAAAATAGGCCATTGTTACGAACCCCTCGTTCGAGGTGCAACATAAAAGAGCTCAGACAACAAAAAAATTATATATGCAACTTTATTATACACAACTAATAAAACAACAAATCAAGAAACAAACAAATGTCTAGGTGAATATGATGAAAATAACTAACTTTAACTACACATAAATAATGCCAAACAAAACCATAAGATTGCCAAAATAAAGAGATGGTCTTGATGCGAAGACGGCCAGTAGCCACACTATCCTGCAGAAGCTAGCTCACTCTCGCATTTATATGCTTTGAACCAATTGGGGAGCAACCATGGCACCTAATCAGGATCTTCCACATCCAAAGTAGAATACCGGGGTCGTCACACCATTTACACCTTTCAAATCTGTGTCTTATCAATGTGACCAAAATTACTTTTATGATCGATTATGTAAGAAACTCTGAAAACTAGACTGACAGCATTTCAATTTACAATGACTTCTATGTTAGGCGACTATGACACAATTTACATTGTAAAAGCAGTAGATAAATAAAGATGAATTTAATCTGCTTAAATGTGTACAGGTTAATGACTGAACAAAATATGATCTGATTTTATTTTACATTTAACATGCATCAAAATAAGTGTGTGTAGCCAATGTTTCCAGTGTCTTTTTACTTTTCAGCTTTTGATGAGAGATTTTTAGACTTAATGAAAATTGATCTGTTATTTATTTATTTCAGACCTAATTGAAGAGAATGAGAGGAAAGAGGAGGAACATCATATCAAAATTGAGGAAAAAACTCATTTACAGACTGATGGTATTTTGAAAAGGAGAGACAAGAATTGTTTCACCTGCACTCAGTGTGGAAAGATTTTGGCAAGCAAAAGCAAACTTAAGATTCACATGATGATCCACACTGGAGAGAAACCATTCACATGCACTCAGTGTGGAATAAGTTTTAACTGCTCATCATACCTTAAACAACACATGAGGATCCACACTAGAGAGAAACCATTTACTTGCACTCAGTGTGGGAAGAGTTTCAACCGCTCATCAAACCTTGATCACCACATGAGGATCCACACTGGAGAGAAACCATTTACTTGCACTCAGTGTGGGAAGAGTTTCAACCGCTCATCAAACCTTGATCAACACATAAGGATCCACACTGGAGAGAAACCAATAACGTGCACTCTGTGTGGGAAGAGTTTTCGCCAATCATCATCCCTTTCTAAACACATGAGGACCCACACTGGAGAGAAACCATTTACTTGCACTCAGTGTGGGAAGAGTTTCAGCCAATCATCAAACTTTAATCTACACATGAGGATCCACACTGGAGAGAAACCATTTACGTGCACTCAGTGTGGGAAGAGTTTCCGCCAAGCATCATCACTTAATAAACACATGAGGACCCACACTGGAGAGAAACCATTTACTTGCACTCAGTGTGGGAAGAGTTTCAACCGCTCATCAACCCTTAATCAACACATAAGGATCCACACTGGAGAGAAACCAATAACGTGCACTCAGTGTGGGAAGAGTTTTCGCCAAGCATCATCACTTAATAAACACATGAGGATCCACACTGGAGAGAAACCATTCACATGCACTCAGTGTGGGAAGAGTTTCAGCCAATCATCAAACTTTAATCTACACATGAGGATCCACACTGGAGAGAAACCATTCACATGCACTCAGTGTGGGAAGAGTTTCATCCAATCATCAAACTTTAATCTACACATGAGGATCCACACTGGAGAGAAACCATTTACGTGCACTCAGTGTGGGAAGAGTTTCCGCCGAGCATCATCACTTAATAAACACATGAGGACCCACACTGGAGAGAAACCATTTACTTGCACTCAGTGTGGGAAGAGTTTCAACCGCTCATCACGCCTTGATCAACACATAAGGATCCACACTAGAGAGAAACCATTCACATGCACTGAGTGTGGGAGGAGTTTCAACCGCTCATCACACCTTAATCACCACATGAGGATCCACACTGGAGAGAAACCATTTACTTGCACTCAGTGTGGGAAGAGTTTCAGCCGCTCATCATACCTTGATCAACACATAAGGATCCACACTGGAGAGAAACCAATAACGTGCACTCAGTGTGGGAAGAGTTTTCGCCAATCATCATCACTTTATAAACACATGAGGATCCACACTGGAGAGAAACCATTCACTTGCACTCAGTGTGGGAAGAGTTTCAGCCAATCATCAAACTTTAATCTACACATGAGGATCCACACTGGAGAGAAACCATTCACATGCACTCTGTGTGGGAAGAGTTTCAACAAATCATCACACCTTAATCGACACATGAGGATCCACATTGCAGAGAAACCATTCACGTGTACTCAGTGTGGGAAGAGTTTCAGTGAATCATCATCCCTTACTCTACACATGATGTGCCACACTGGGGAGAAACCATTCACTTGCACTTAATTCAATTCAATTCAGCTTTATTTGTATAGCGCTTTTACAATGTAGATTGTGTCAAAGCAGCTTCACATAAATGGTCATAATAAATTGGATCAGGGTAGTTCAGTGTGGTTTTAATCATTACTGAGAGTCCAAACACTGAAGAGCAAATCTATTGATGCATAGCTCTACCAATCCTGAACCATGCAAGCCAGTGGCGACAGCGGAGAGGGAAAAAAAAAAACTTTACTGATAGGAGTGAAGAAAAAAAACCTTGAGAGAAACCAGACTCAGTTGGGCACGACCATTTTCATTTCTCCGCTGGCCAAAAGTCTTGTGCAGAGCTTCAGTCTCAGCAGTGGAGGCTGGAAGCTGGCCTCAGCAAAGACTCGTCTGTCCCTGGAGCATCACTGGAATCAGTCTCATGTTCTCTACTCCCCACGACCATCAGCGCAGCAGCAGCTCAGGATACGGCCTGGTCCCGGATATGGAAACCTTGGGATCATCTCGTCGCTGGTCTTGGATCCAATCAGTGACTCCGCATAATCTGAGGACCTCGGGATGAGTATGCCCAGGTGGAAATGAAGAAAATAAAAAAAGAATAATTAGCGTAGCTGCTGTTCATAGTGTATATAAGCAAGATGTAGAAACTTGTTTGGAAACCCGCTAAGTGATGCATTGAGTGTATGCTTTACTAAACAGATAGGTCTTTAATCTAGTTTTGAAATGAGAGTGTGTCTGAGCCTCAGACGTTATCAGGAAGGCTATTCCAGAGTGTAGGAGCCATGAAAGAGAAGGCTCGACCTCCTTTACTCGACTTTGCTATTCTAGGTACTACCAGAAGCCCTGAGTTTTGAGATCTTAAAGAGCGAGTTGGATTGTAGAGAGACAGAAGATAAACAGGAGCTAGATTATTTAGAGCTTTATAGGTGAGAATTACTATTTTAAATTTAATACAAAACTTAACAGGCAGCCAGTGTAAGGAGGATAAAAAAGGGGTCTGAGGTCACACCGGATTTTTCTCTCCATAGACTTCCATTCATACGCACGCAAATGTGTCAGACTGGAAACGTAAGTTTGTGCATCAAGTTTTGCAATTCACTGCCTTGCAAGGTTCAAGCTTGGTGAACTTTGACCTTGGAAATTGCATCACTTGACTATGTAAGACCCACACTGGAGAGAAACCATTTACATGCACTCAGTGTGGGAAGAGATTCAACCGATCAGCAAACCTTAATAAACACATGAAAATCCACACTGATGTGAAAGAGTATATGCGCTTTGAGTGTGAGAAGACTTATTACAGCTCCAAAATTGAAACTGCACCAGACAATTTACTCTGGAGAGACCGTACAAGTGTTCACACTGTGACAAGAGGTTTAATTAGTTATCACATCTGAAAACAACAGGATTCACACTGGAGAGAAACCGTACAGATCTGATCAGTGTCTACAGAGTTTTAATCATTCGGCGCAGCTTAAGAAACACATGGACAAAAAGTTGCACACATGACATGAATGCAGCAAAAATTTTCTCTGTGCACTGGATGTTTCATGTCTGAATAATGTTTGAAAAGGCTGAGTGACAGTATACTGTTTTCCAACACTCCTACACTGCAGTAGGTGGGGTTGTAAATGTGTTGCGCTTCTCGCGTTTACCGTAAACACCGTGGTGGTGGCTGAGAGAACTGTCATAAATATCTGGCCAACAGCTCCTCTGCAGCTTAAAATCTCTTTGCAAGTGATTGTACCAGTGCAGATAAATTTGTACTCTCTCCAGTGTATTCATGTAGCTAGTGTTGTTTTAGATGATGTTCACTGTCTGACTCCCTGAATGAGAGACATCACTGGGAAGACACCGCACATCAAAGAAGGTGGAGCTCTAGGACGCTTAGTTTGCAGTATACCAGGGCCTCAAGTTTTAAAAGCCCATTCAATTGTCCTGTGTTGCAGCTAGGGTTGTAACGGTATGAATTTTTTACGGTATGATAATCGTCTAAAACAATACCACGGTTTGACGGTTTCGCGGTATACGGTATTAAATAGTAATTCTCATAGCAAAGACCCTGAAAAGAATAAGAACACGTTTTCTGACTGAACAAAGGTTTTATTTCAACAAACTTTTGAAAGAACCATTTTAATAGAACTATAGAAGTCTTTTATAAAAATAAACTGAAAAATTTCCCATTTTAATAAATTAAATTAGAAGGAATAAACAAGCAAGGTCTTTTAAGATTAGACAAAAACAAACTTAAAACTGTCCTTCCTTATAAGCAGGATAAATGGGAGACCAAAAGTGCAATACCAAGTTTATAGCTGTAAACATGTATTTAAAGCGTTGTTTTTTTCAGTCTAGGTTGTGATGAAGAAATGTAAGCATGTTGAGATTTTCAGGACTTAATCTTGACCGCTGAGGTGAGAGAATGTGTCCACTTGTACAATGAACAAATAAAAAAATAAGAAAATAATAAATAATGTGTCAAAGTCCAAATAAACATGGTGCAAATCTTCAGTAAAAAAAAATAGATATAAATATTTACTATACTATAAATAGTTACATAACGAAGCTAGATTCAATATGGAACATCCTTAGGTTTTATGTGCCAGCATGGATATGGTTGTCTGTGGATATGGATTTGGATATGGTTGTCTGCAATGCAGACAAACAGCTGCACCTTCATTTGCGTCTTTTGAAAACAGCAAGAGCAGCAGTTCCTCTTTGCTGTGTCACTGTTTTGTCATGTTTCTGTGCTGCTTAGCATGCAAAAGTACTTAGTATGAGAATTATTTCATGCAAAACTTTTTTTTTTTTTGCGTTTTATTTAGCCGCGCATAAATGTATGCCTATCTCTCATTCTGTGTTGTTCAAAAAGCTCATTGTTGGTCCACAAACAAAAGCGAAACCTATGCTTATTGGTTGTGATATAGCGAGTTTGAACCAATCTGGGCATGGAGGAGGGACAATGCATCAATGTATCATGTCTGGTTTGTCTGGAGACACAGTGACGAGCGTTTCTTTGTCAAATCAGTGTTGTTCCGCGAATGTTATGTGATACAGCACTGGAAAGATGAGATTCTCTTCTTTATGCCAATCTTTGAACTGTATGAATCGGATCAGCGGATCAAAAGTTATTAAACATTTAAGAGCAATACTTATTTTTAGCCGCGGGCGGCTGTCTCAGTCTTCAAGGGTTAAAACCGTTGATATGCAATTGTTCATGGTATGATAATCGTGCACGTTCAAATCGTGGTAGACCGTCATACCGGTATATTGTTACAACCCTAGTTGCAGCTTTTATTAGTGAAGTTTCTTTACTTTTAGATTCTAGATTTTTTCTAGTTTACTGCATTTACTTTGAGTAGAATACAAACTTGATGAATATTTTATGATTTAGGCAGAGCGACAGGTATTAAGTTTTACAATATTTATACACTGTGATGATCCCAAGACTCCAGATTGGAGTATGTGGTAAATTCTGATTGGATGCCTGCATTACTCATCAATGGGTATATAAAAGTTGTTGTGCTAGCTACCCCAGGACGCTGTGGCTACTCAGGAGTCCACATGTCAAGACCTGCCATCTCATTGACTCTTTAACCTTATGGTTTTGTTTTGCATTACTTTTGTCATGTAGTTAAAGTGTTGTTGTGATTTTATCCTAAGTTCTTTATCGTCATTATTATCCCTAGAAATTTGTTGGTTGCTTTGATTGTTTGTTCTATGAGTTACTTTTATAATAAATAATTTGCATTCAGGCTATTTTGTTGGCACTCTTATGGTGCGACTCTAACAAGCGGGTCATAACACTTCGCAAAATGTGGCCGGTTGTATCCAAGATCTTGTTCTTTTCAGTCATGACCATAGGTGAGAGTAGGAACCTAGAATGAGCAGTAAATTAAGAACATTGCCTTTCGTCTCAGATCCTTCACCACAACAGACAACCACATCAACTGCATTACTGCTGCTGCTGCACTGATCCATCTTTAAATCTCACATTCCATTCCTCATGGAAAACACTGATACTTAAACTCCATTTGGGGTAAGGACTCTCCTCCAAACTGGAGATGGCCACCTTTTTCCAGTCAAGCACAATGGTTTCTTAGAGGTGCTGTTTCATTCCCTGCCATGTCACACTCAGCAGCAAACAGTCCCACTTACTGCATGCTGAAGTTCCATGTCCTATGAAGCCAAAAAGACAACGTTATCTGCAAATGGCAGAGACAGTCCTAGCCTGCACCTAAAATTCTGTCAGTAAAAATTACTGTATTTCTGAGATCAGCCTGAAAAATAACACATTCACAAAATAAAATGAATAAATGGATGGATGGATGGACATTGTAGTGGTGGAAGGGGAAGTTGGATGGCTTGTGTAGATGTTAGATGATCACACACACACACACAAGTAATAGCTTCTAGCTTATTTTTATTACGTTCTTCAGCAGTAACAAGCTTTTCTGTTCTGTCGCTCCCACCACCGACGTTCCCCTCTAGCTCCACCCACTTCCGTTACGTCACTTGACACACAATAAGCTACATCCCCCGCTTTTTTAGCAGGTGACAAGGCAACAAAAAGTAAAAAAATAAAATCAGGTAAATGTATATACAGATCTGGCATGAACTAACGCGCGCATGAAACAAAGTGATCTTGCATGGCCACGACATATGGCGCGTTAGCACTTCTGGAGAGAAAGTGCCCTTTTTTCTGTTACTTTTTAAAATAATAATATAAGCCTATGCATATGTGAGTGTGTGTTCGATATGAGGGCAGCTTTCCCTGTATATATTAGTGCTGTCAATCGATTAAAAAAAATTAACTAATTAATCGCACCTTTTAATAAAAAAATAATCGCGATTAATCACATTTAAAATACTGAAACTTGTAATTTTGCCTATTTAAATGTAAAATTAATGTAAACGCAAGAGAAAAAAAAATTTAAATTCAAAATATAATTGTTTAATAGAATTTTTGTTTAACTTGTAACACAGATTTCTTCATGCAAACAACATACCCACAATAAACCATCAAGATCCTGGCTTGACAGCCATATTTATTAAAGAAATTAAAACACAGGCATGTAAATGACATTTAAATTTCAAAACAATCAATGCCAATAAAGAAAACATTGATTTCCATGTTGGATTCTAAGTGGACTGCAAAAAAATGCCAAAATACAGGAATTGCAGATATGGAAAATGAAAAATTATAATAATAAACTATAGGATACAAACTGTTGCACTCATTGTAAAGTTTTATTGCTGTGAGTTGAGAACATTAGTTGTAGAGTAGAAACAATTTTGCTTAATCCTCCTTTACATTCATCCAGTTGCTAAGACTAGGAGTATCCCGCAAGTGCACAGAGACTCCCAAATGCCCGCAAATGAATGATAATTTCTTGCAAACCAGTCGTTAAATACATTGCACACCCCTCTCGCCCCTACTCAGATACGTCGCTCACTCCACCCCTGACACCCCTCAACGGGCCTGACACAGACAAACACACAGACAGACACACACAACGCGCTGCAGATGTTTTGGCCCCAATGCCCTTCCATACTGGAGCGACTCCCCTCAGATTCAACACGCATGATCAAGTTCATCAAATTTGCTTAAACTAAGCGTCCTAAAGAATTACTGTATTTCACAAGGATTCTGACACAACAACGCAAAGTATACGCTTTCGTTGCGTTTAATGAGGAAACACGCTAAACTTGGAGGGCTCATGCTGAAAGGCAGAGTAATGCCCTGTCTTTGACAGCTCGCGACTTCACCAGACGTACTGAGTACATTTACATAAGACACCAATACTCCGATTTTAATATGATTAAGATAATACTCTTATTAAAATTTAGAATAATTTTTGATTTGGAATAATGGCGTGATGGAAGATTTTAAAAGGAGATGGTGGGGGCAAATATTTTATAACAATGGTGATGGAAGGATGGGAAGAGGGGTCGCTATTTTAGTCAAAGAAGATATAAAGAATGATGTGGAAGAAATATACAATGATAAAGAGGGAAAATGCCTTGCTATTAGAATGAGAGAAAATAATACAACATTATGTAACATTCATGCTCCAGTAGCAAAAAAAGAAAAGAAGGACTTTTTTAAACTGCATAAATGATCTAATGATTTTATGGGGAGAAACTATTTTAATTGGATATTTTAACACGGTTTTTAATAGAACTGATTTAGCAGATGGCATGGTTTTTAGGAATGACACTGGGAGAAAAGAGTTGCAGAAACTAATGGCAGAGCACAAAGAAGTGGACATATGGAGAGTAAGGAATGAAGGAAAAAGAGAATATTCAAGAAGACATTTAGTAGCTGGTAACTTAAAGCAAAGTAGGATTGATTTTATTTTATGCAAGGAAAAACTGGGTGATTTTATAGAGTGTTTATTTTAAAGAAACAGCGCTAAGCGACCACAAGTTTTTATTAATGAAGATTGATTTTAATGAAACCGAAAGAGGAAAAGGGATATGGATTTTAAATACAGAAATTTTAAAAGGAGAACCTTATAGAAAGGCAATAGTGGACTTGATAAATACTGAAATACAAAATGAGTTGCATCATGAAGATAAAAGACTATGGTGGGATAACACAAAATATGAAATTAATAAGTATACGATTAAAATGAGTAAATCAATACAAAAAGCAAAAGCACATGAAGAAGTAGAGGTTAGAAAGGAATTAAAGGACAGTTTAAATCAAGTAAAAGTAAATATAGAGTGAATAGTATTCAACGTTACTGTAATGGTTATTCATTTAAACCAACTTGTTATAAAAATACTTAGTTTGCAATTGTTGTCCGAATTAATCTGCAACGAATTCTGTTATTACAGTACAAATCTTAAATGGTATAAGGGCTCTGATTGGCCATAGCGTTCATTGTAACTCGGAACATGATTGGCTGCCGTAACCAAGAATAGGGTGAATCTTGGTTCCAGCTCGGGACGTGATTGGCCAGCATGACCAAGAATTAAAAAAAATCTTGGTTCCAACTCAGAACGTGATTGGCCGGTGTAACCAAGAATAACCACAACTTACAGGTGACAGTATGCGCCACTGGCCCAGTCTGCACTGTGTGGCATATTTGCCGACATATAACAGAGACTGAAACATTGCTCACACTTGTCTGAGGTGGTCATTTTGACTGCAATCTTGTTTTAGGTTGGCACTTTGTTTTTGAATATTGTATGCTTTTCGAATGCGTATCTGTGCTGCAGTAGAACGCCTTAGCCTCACAGCAAACATTTTGGTTTACAAGCTGTCACTGCTGTCTTCCCAGGAGAGTGGCTGTACTGGTTTCTTCTGGAAGTCCTGAGGGATGTACGGGACCAAGACATGAGAGCGGTTGGGGCAGCCTTTGAACCCAGGAGAGCACCCCACAGGCTCTGTGCTGGCGGCCCCAGAAACTCGATTCACTCCAGAGTAGAACCGAACAACTCCGGCAGGGGCAAACCGCGACCGCACTGCACTGAGAGCAACGCAAAAAAATCCTGGACGAGCCAGCCAGGAGTCGAACCTAGAATCTTCTGATCAGTAGTCAGACGCGTTATCCATTGCGCCACTGGCCCAGTCCGCATCAGCAGTGCTCATTAGCATGGTCGTTGGAAAGAGGACACGGCTCGGTGAACATGGAGTTCCTTCAACGCATGCTGTGCTTTGTTGTCATGGCAAGTTGTGGTGCCGATAGGATGCTCTTACACCGAGCATGTGACAGTCCCTCCCAAGAAGAACTGTGATCCAGGCTCTGAGACTTTCTCTTCTCCAGGAGGAGGTTGCAAACGTTAGAGTTATTTTTGTCAGAGCAGCTGCAGCACACCTGGCTGGAGGCCCACAGCTAGACTTGAGGCCAACCTTCACGCAGACCTTCCCTGGTGGTCTAGTGGTTAGGATTCGGCGCTCTCACCGCCGCGGCCCGGGTTCGATTCCCGGTCAGGGAACATCCTTTTCACCTCCATGCTGAACTTTGAGTAGAGGTTAACTGACTTGGCGAAGGCAAGAAAGCGGCTCGAGCGCAAAAGATGTCCTTCGAGCCGGAGTCGAACCAGCGACCTAAGGATTGCCATCATCCCACCTACAGTCCTCCGCTCTACCAACTGAGCTATCGAAGGCTTACGGGGCAGTTCCACAACCACATCCTATAATGTAGCTGCAGTCCGACCGCTGGCCAAAAAGGACAGAAGCAAAAGCACTCAAGCCTTTCCATACCGGGAGTCGAACCCGGGCCGCCTGGGTGAAAACCAGGAATCCTAACCGCTAGACCATATGGGAACTGCCACTCTTGAAACCCAGTCTTGGCACAAACTCCAGTTCATTCTGATCGCTGGCACGTCCCTGCTCCGCTTGCACAAGTGCCACTCATACACTTACGCACTCTCTCATACACAGTTTCTTGGTTTCCGTAACCGAGAATCTTCTGATCCGTAGTCATAAGCGCTAACCTTTGTGCCACCGTCACTCTGTTCAGCACCTTGTTAGCACATTGCTTGAAGCAAGGACAAGGCTCTGTCAACCCGGAGTTCCTTCACCACACATTCTGCTTTGTTTTTATGGCAAGAGGTTGTGTGGATGGGATGCTCTTACAGGATTCCTGACAGTCCCTCCATAGAAGACCTGAGATCCAGGGTCGGAGACTCTCTCCTCTCCAAGAGTAGGTTAAAAGCAATGGTTTCTTTTGTGTCTGTGTGTCAGAGCCCTTAGGTGTTGCTGCAGCTCAGAGACCTACAAGTGGAGGAGATTACACTGCAAGTCGGCTGGATGACCTCTAAGTGGTAGGCACTTATGCCGCACGTAGGCTGGGTTTGCGATTGATGTGGCTGTAGTAGACATTAGCATGGTCGTTGGAAAGAGGACACGGCTCGGTGAACATGGAGTTCCTTCAACGCATGCTGTGCTTTGTTGTCATGGCAAGTTGTGGTGCCGATAGGATGCTCTTACACCGAGCATGTGACAGTCCCTCCCAAGAAGAACTGTGATCCAGGCTCTGAGACTTTCTCTTCTCCAGGAGGAGGTTGCAAACGTTAGAGTTATTTTTGTCAGAGCAGCTGCAGCACACCTGGGTGGAGGCCCACAGCTAGACTTGAGGCCAACCTTCACGCAGACCTTCCCTGGTGGTCTAGTGGTTAGGATTCGGCGCCCTACCGCCGCGGCCCGGGTTCGATTCCTGGTCAGGGAACATCCTTTTCACCTCCATGCTGAACTTTGAGGAGTGGTTAACTGACTTGGCGAAGGCAAGAAAGCAGCTCGAGCGCAAAAGATGTCCTTCGAGCCGGAGTCGAACCAGCGACCTAAGGATTGCCATCATCCCACCTACAGTCCTCCGCTCTACCAACTGAGCTATCGAAGGCTTACGGGGCAGTTCCACAACCACATCCTATAATGTAGCTGCAGTCCGACCGCTGGCCAAAAAGGACAGAAGCAAAAGCACTCAAGCCTTCCCATACCGGGAGTCGAACCCGGGCCGCCTGGGTGAAAACCAGGAATCCTAACCGCTAGACCATATGGGAACTGCCACTCTTGAAACCCAGTCTTGGCACAAACTCCAGTTCATTCTGATCGCTGGCACGTCCCTGCTCCACTTGCACAAGTGCCACTCATACACTTACGCACTCTCTCATACACAGTTTCTTGGTTTCCGTAACCGAGAATCTTCTGATCCGTAGTCATAAGCGCTAACCTTTGTGCCGCCGTCACTCTGTTCAGCACCTTGTTAGCACATTGCTTGGAGCAAGGACAAGGCTCTGTCAACCCAGAGTTCCTTCACCACACATTCTGCTTTGTTTTTATGGCAAGAGGTTGTGTGGATGGGATGCTCTTACAGGATTCCTGACAGTCCCTCCATAGAAGACCTGAGATCCAGGGTCGGAGACTCTCTCCTCTCCAAGAGTAGGTTAAAAGCAATGGTTTCTTTTGTGTCTGTGGGTCAGAGCCCTTAGGTGTTGCTGCAGCTCAGAGACCTACAAGTGGAGGAGATTACACTGCAAGTCGGCTGGATGACCTCTAAGTGGTAGGCACTTATGCCGCACGTAGGCTGGGTTTGCGATTGATGTGGCTGTAGTAGACATTCATAAAAATAAAAAAATATATAAACTGCTTACTCTGAGGTTGTGTTTAGGGTTGGGGTAGGAGTAAAATTGAATAAAACACAGCAGGTTACCGTGAGGTTGGGCCTAGGGCTGGGGTAGGTGTGATTTTAATAAACTGCGATAGGTTGTATTCTGTGCCATGTACGAGACATTGAATCAATGAAACCCACATGGAGGTTTGTTACTGTGAGGTTGGGTTAAGAGTTGGGGTAGGTTGGGAGGTTGATAAAACACAGCAGGAAACTGTGAGGTTGGTTTAAGGATTGGGGTAGGTTTGACATTCAAACATAACTGGTTGGACGCAGTGTCTTGTACCAGACATTAAATGAATGAAAACTCCAGGAGGTTTTTACAGCCCACTTGGGGCTGACCAGGTCGTTTGGAGCAGGCTCCGATTTCTATTTATACCTTTCTCAGTCAGGTAACTTCCTTTTCAGTAGTATGAGCGTCTGCACTGTGTGGCATATTTGCCGACGTATAACATAGACTGAAACATTGCTCACACTTGTCTGAGGTGGTCATTTTGACTGCAATCTTGTTTTAGGTTGGCACTTTGTTTTTGAATATTGTATGCTTTTCGAATGCGTATCTGTGCTGCAGTAGAACGCCTTAGCCTCACAGCAAACATTTTGGTTTACAAGCTGTCACTGCTGTCTTCCCAGGAGAGTGGCTGTACTGGTTTCTTCTGGAAGTCCTGAGGGATGTACGGGACCAAGACATGAGAGCGGTTGGGGCAGCCTTTGAACCCAGGAGAGCACCCCACAGGCTCTGTGCTGGCGGCCCCAGAAACTCGATTCACTCCAGAGTAGAACCGAACAACTCCGGCAGGGGCAAACCGCGACCGCACTGCACTGAGAGCAACGCAAAAAAATCCTGGACGAGCCAGCCAGGAGTCGAACCTAGAATCTTCTGATCAGTAGTCAGACGCGTTATCCATTGCGCCACTGGCCCAGTCCGCATCAGCAGTGCTCATTAGCATGGTCGTTGGAAAGAGGACACGGCTCGGTGAACATGGAGTTCCTTCAACGCATGCTGTGCTTTGTTGTCATGGCAAGTTGTGGTGCCGATAGGATGCTCTTACACCGAGCATGTGACAGTCCCTCCCAAGAAGAACTGTGATCCAGGCTCTGAGACTTTCTCTTCTCCAGGAGGAGGTTGCAAACATTAGAGTTATTTTTGTCAGAGCAGCTGCAGCACACCTGGGTGGAGGCCCACAGCTAGACTTGAGGCCAACCTTCACGCAGACCTTCCCTGGTGGTCTAGTGGTTAGGATTCGGCGCTCTCACCGCCGCAGCCCGGGTTCGATTCCCGGTCAGGGAACATCCTTTTCACCTCCATACTGAACTTTGAGGATAGGTTAACTGACTTGGCGAAGGCAAGAAAGCGGCTCGAGCGCAAAAGATGTCCTTCGAGCCGGAGTCGAACTAGCGACCTAAGGATTGCCATCATCCCACCTACAGTCCTCCGCTCTACCAACTGAGCTATCGAAGGCTTACGGGACAGTTCCACAACCACATCCTATAATGTAGCTGCAGTCCGACCGCTGGCCAAAAAGGACAGAAGCAAAAGCACTCAAGCCTTCCCATACCGGGAGTCGAACCCGGGCCGCCTGGGTGAAAACCAGGAATCCTAACCGCTAGACCA
The DNA here is from genome assembly GCF_052040795.2 of Danio rerio. Lineage (NCBI taxonomy): Eukaryota > Metazoa > Chordata > Actinopteri > Cypriniformes > Danionidae > Danio > Danio rerio. Next base: position 36,692,944 of record NC_141024.2, read on the forward strand.
TATGGGAACTGCCACTCTTGAAACCCAGTCTTGGCACAAACTCCAGTTCATTCTGATCGCTGGCACGTCCCTGCTCCGCTTGCACAAGTGCCACTCATACACTTACGCACTCTCTCATACACAGTTTCTTGGTTTCCGTAACCGAGAATCTTCTGATCCGTAGTCATAAGCGCTAACCTTTGTGCCACCGTCACTCTGTTCAGCACCTTGTTAGCACATTGCTTGAAGCAAGGACAAGGCTCTGTCAACCCGGAGTTCCTTCACCACACATTCTGCTTTGTTTTTATGGCAAGAGGTTGTGTGGATGGGATGCTCTTACAGGATTCCTGACAGTCCCTCCATAGAAGACCTGAGATCCAGGGTCGGAGACTCTCTCCTCTCCAAGAGTAGGTTAAAAGCAATGGTTTCTTTTGTGTCTGTGGGTCAGAGCCCTTAGGTGTTGCTGCAGCTCAGAGACCTACAAGTGGAGGAGATTACACTGCAAGTCGGCTGGATGACCTCTAAGTGGTAGGCACTTATGCCGCACGTAGGCTGGGTTTGCGATTGATGTGGCTGTAGTAGACATTCATAAAAATAAAAAAATATATAAACTGCTTACTCTGAGGTTGTGTTTAGGGTTGGGGTAGGAGTAAAATTGAATAAAACACAGCAGGTTACCGTGAGGTTGGGCCTAGGGCTGGGGTAGGTGTGATTTTAATAAACTGCGATAGGTTGTATTCTGTGCCATGTACGAGACATTGAATCAATGAAACCCACATGGAGGTTTGTTACTGTGAGGTTGGGTTAAGAGTTGGGGTAGGTTGGGAGGTTGATAAAACACAGCAGGAAACTGTGAGGTTGGTTTAAGGATTGGGGTAGGTTTGACATTCAAACATAACTGGTTGGACGCAGTGTCTTGTACCAGACATTAAATGAATGAAAACTCCAGGAGGTTTTTACAGCCCACTTGGGGCTGACCAGGTCGTTTGGAGCAGGCTCCGATTTCTATTTATACCTTTCTCAGTCAGGTAACTTCCTTTTCAGTAGTATGAGCGTCTGCACTGTGTGGCATATTTGCCGACGTATAACATAGACTGAAACATTGCTCACACTTGTCTGAGGTGGTCATTTTGACTGCAATCTTGTTTTAGGTTGGCACTTTGTTTTTGAATATTGTATGCTTTTCGAATGCGTATCTGTGCTGCAGTAGAACGCCTTAGCCTCACAGCAAACATTTTGGTTTACAAGCTGTCACTGCTGTCTTCCCAGGAGAGTGGCTGTACTGGTTTCTTCTGGAAGTCCTGAGGGATGTACGGGACCAAGACATGAGAGCGGTTGGGGCAGCCTTTGAACCCAGGAGAGCACCCCACAGGCTCTGTGCTGGCGGCCCCAGAAACTCGATTCACTCCAGAGTAGAACCGAACAACTCCGGCAGGGGCAAACCGCGACCGCACTGCACTGAGAGCAACGCAAAAAAATCCTGGACGAGCCAGCCAGGAGTCGAACCTAGAATCTTCTGATCCGTAGTCAGACGCGTTATCCATTGCGCCACTGGCACACACTGTTCAAGGAGTGCTCATTAGCATGCTGTTTGGAAAGAGGACATGGACCGGTAAACATGGAGTTCCTTCAACGCATGCTGTGCTTTGTTGTCATGGCAAGTTGTGGTGCCGATAGGATGCTTTTACACAGAGCATGTGACAGTCCCTCCGTAGAAGAACTGTGAACCAGGCTCTGAGACTTTCTCTTCTCCAGGAGGAGGTTGCAAACGTTAGAGTTATTTTTGTCAGAGCAGCTGCAGCACACCTGGGTGGAGGCCCACAGCTAGGCTAGAGGGCAACCTTTAGCCAGGCCTTCCCTGGTGGTCTTGTGTTTAGGACTTAGTGCTCTTACCGCTGTGGCCTGGGTTCAATTCCTTGTCAGGGAGCTTCCTTTTCACCTCCATGGTACAAATTTGCTTGAAATAACGCAAAAACCGCCAATTTACACTTTTTAGTGAAATATTTGTGTCCTAATAGTGTTTTTAGCAGTGTGGGACACATATACGACTATCAACAGCTCAAAAAATGTGTTTTGGAGTTTCGTGACCCTTTAAGGTACAAATGGTAGAGAAAATACACAGATGAAAATCTTACTTTGTTTTTCTTTTAACTAAGTATATTTTTATATGTTTTGTTGTTTTGTCTCAAATTATTTTATGTAGGACACAAATGCCTCAAATGCAGCTTTAACATCATTGGAATAAATTATATTTTAACATATTCAAATGGAAAAGCTAACATATTAAAAAGGAATAATTATTTACAAGGTTACTTTTATATCTGCATTTTTATAAACTAAAGCAGTTTTGTCCCAAACCTTTGAAAAATAGTCCATGTTGTCTTTATATTTTTAGATGCTTTATTTATTACTGATTTTTCTTTATGCTTTCAAAATATGTAATTATGCAGTTGAAGTGATATTGTGCTATTTTGCTACATAGTAGAAGTGAACTAGTTTTGTTTTGTGTTAAAGCCACAATGGCCCTGTATAAAAGTGCTTTACTGGGACCTTATAGGCACATTTTGTGCCTGGACTCAACTTAGTATTAGTGGGACCTAACTATTTTGTTAATTACTAAATGCCCACAGAGCATGCTCATAGGACATACTTCTGACTCAGATAGTATACCTATACTTTGCCCATTGTGGCTATATACACTCCACTTTGTTTGGACTTGCTATGGGCCCAAAGTGAACTTCTGTTTCGAGTGGGCCAGCCCACAGTTTGGTCTAGCGACATTGTATATGTTTTTGGTATAGACATGTTTCTTTGGAAATTTGTGCAGTAATACTGTACACTCAAGTACATGAAGGTGAGCTTTAGCAAACAGCATAATACATTCAAAACTATTGTATAAAAATATCATATCTTATTAAAAAAAGCATATCTTAATTAAGATATAAATTGGATCTCATTGAAATACTGTAGAAATTATCCAAAAGAATTTTTATGTATTGTACTATAAAACAATCCTATAGCAATGGTTCCAAAATATGATCAAAATTCTAATTGAATTCCTTCAAAGAAATCCTATAAGATGCTACTTTTTTGTCTGTTTGGCAGTGCCACAAAAAAATTCTGTGAAACCGGTCCAATCTACTTTTTGTTCAAGTTGTTTTTTGTTATGTGCGTCAGCAACTCCCTGGATGCGTATTACAGTTCACAGGCAGTAAAACGGCCCAGTGGCCTAAAGGATAAGGCACCAGTCTTCGAAGCTTGGGATTGTGGGTTCAAGTCCCACCTGGGTTGTCTTTGATGCATTTCTTATTAAGTTGGCTGTGCAGCACAATCCAGTGTGACCTTCAAAAAGCTAGGTTCATACCCTTAGGTCAAAAAGACATGACAATGGAAAACTCTTTAGAGAATATGTTTTGTCATTAGGTGTACACACCAGATTGTCTGAATGCAATATGGTATAGGGATCCTAAAGTGCTGTTTTCTGAGTTATAAGAACTTCCTGAGCCATACAACAGATATGGCAAACGCTAGTATTGGCCCAGTGGCCTAATGGATAAGGAATCAGCCTTCAAAGCTAGGGATTGTGGGTTTAAGTCCCATTTGGGTTGTGTTTGTTGGGTTACATATAAATTGTATGGAAAGAATCCTGACATGTCTCCTCAAAGCTTATGCGTGATGATCTGAGGTCAATAGTTCGCTTCAAATTCTCAGACTTGCTGCACACTTCAATTAAGATTCATCCAATCTTGCGTGAATTATCCAATCACGTTACGCTCTGGTAATGGAGATCTTGACTTCAAGTACCCGGTGGCTTTCAAATAATGGTCTCATGTTAGGTGGATGATGATTAAATGCAAACAAGAAAATAGCTGCAGAAAGGTTGTGATTTCATATTAATGAGAGTGGCCTCGTCTGGAATTTGAAACTCAAGACCAGTCTCAAACCATACCCCAGGACCAATGAGACACGAATGTGGATGATTACACAAAGAAAATGTTTGTTCATTAGTTGCAAACATAGAGATCCCAAAATGCAGTTTTCCTCTTGTTGAGGGCATACAAGAGCTCCATGACAAAAACTTGGTAACATGGCCCAGTGGCCTAAAGGATAAAGCATCAGCCTCTTGAGTTGGGCGTTGTGGGCTTAAGTCCCATCTGGGTTGTCTTTGAAGGTCTCACATCAAGTTGGGAGCAATGTTTGTTGGATGAAACACAGTAGCTGTGAAAACCTTCTAGAGATGTGTTTGCGTGTCATTAACTTCCTTCGTTGTCATCCTTATTAGAACGATCCATAAACAAATCTAACAACTGAATCATTGCCGCTACTTTCTTTCAAATCAACTCACTTTTATTGTCACATCAGCAGCAGCATGTGTGCTATGATGAGTGAAAAGCTTAGGTGCTGGCTCCAGACAGCACAAAATACAGAGTAATACAGTGCAAATACAACGACAGTACAAAATACAGACAGTGCAAATGAAATGACAGTGCAAAATACAGACAGTGCAAATACAACGACAATGTGAAATTGACAGCGATGTGAACAATGAATAGATGTCCACATAGTTGTAGGCAGTATTGTTTCAAGTATGGATTGGTTAAAGTGCAGTGCAAGCTACATATTGATGGTGTGCAGTGAGGGTATGGTAGAGTCTGTGTGTGGTGTGTTAAGTGTTCATCAGCCTGATAGTCGGAGGGAAGAAACTTTCCATCAGCCAGCTGGTACGTGACCGGATGTGGCAGAACCATCTGCCTGACGCCTGTTTCACACCGCAAGCGTCAGCGGCGCGTGAGCAGAGCGTGAGCAGCGCGTTTGTCGAGCAGTAGCAGCACGCAGGCGTTTGCCTTTCACACCAGCTGCGTCTGCAGCGCGCAGCTCTTCGGCAGCTGCTGCTGAGATCAACCTATCTCTGTCTATTCTATCTAGTTACCCATGTCTCTCTATATACAAATACACTTTTTAAACTTTTCATCTGCACCAAGGCCCCTCCTATGCTGTTTCTTTAACCTGCAAATATTTATTTTACAAATTTTATAGATCAAATAGTACTGTATGCTTCTAAAGCTAACTTATATGAAAAGTGTCTACAGTCAGAAGACAATCACCTGTGATATCATGTCATTTGTTTTTTGATTATCAGGTTGCTGTAGACCTAGTTATAATCATATTTATACAATATAGTTATAATGATATTTATACATGATCAAACTAGTGTTGCTTTCTCCGCTTCAGTAATGTCCAGCGGCAGAATAACAGCTCGTTAATTCATGCTCGTGCAGATGATGAGACGGACAAAAGTAATTAATGCATGCCATTCTTTTACTTATTTTCGTGTTGTCAGATTCAGAGTGCAATTTGTGCAAACAGCTCCCGGTAGGAATAACTCGAGTGAACATAAAACAAAGCCGATTAAAACTTTCTTCCTCTGCTCCGCTGCACAGAACACAGCGAGCTCACATCATCCAGCATGCGTTTCGAACTACACTACCCACAATACACTTCGCTATGGACTACAATTCCCGTAAATATTCTATTTCCCCTCTCCTACAACACTAGTGTGCAACTGATACTAAAATTGTTTTACATTTGGTTTTGTAGTTCGGACCTAAATAAATGTTTGTTGCCGTTTTAAATCGTTTTAAGTGAATTTGAATGACTATATATAAACCATTTGACATTATTAATGCATTTATTGGGTAAAATTGCTACTTTTTACTGTCATTTAATGTATTTTGGTCGTTGTCAATGCACTGTCACTTTAATTGAGCGTGAGCAGCGCGTCAAAAATAGACCCAGCGCCGAAACTATCGCTGCACTGCTGCTTCGGCGACGCTCACGCCTCGCTCTGACGCGCTGCTGCTGCGTGCGGTATGAAAGCTCTAATCTGTTAACATGGACGCCGAAAACACACGCGCTGCTCACGCTCTGCTCACGCGCCGCTGACGCTTGCGGTGTGAAACAGGCGTGAGGGTAGCAAACTATTTTGTCGGTATAATTGTACATGTTTGACTAATTTAGATTAGAAATAGATTGTGGGTTCAAGTCCCACCTGGGTTGTCTTTGATGCGGTTCCTTTTAGGTATCTGTTGCAGCGCAATCCAGTGTGACCTTCAAAAAGCTAGGTTCATACCCTTAGGTCAAAAAAACATGACAATGGAAAACTCTTCAGAGAAGCTGTTTGGTCATTAGGTGTACACACCAGATCATCTGAAAGCAATAGGGATCCTAACGTGCTGCTTTCTGAGTTACAAGAACTTCATGAGTCATACAACAGATATAACAAATGCTAGTATTGGCCCAGTGGCCTAATGGATAAGACATCACCCTTCGAAGCTGGGGATTGTGGATTCAAGTCCTGTTCGGGTTGTGTTTTTATGGGTTACATTTAAGTTGTGTGAAAAAATCCTGGCTTGTCTACTCAAAGCTTAGGTGTGATGATCTGAGGACAATAGCTTCGAAGTCTCAGACTTGCTGCACACTTCAATTAGGATTCATCCATTCTTGCTTGAATCTCACTGTCACGTTACAAACCTAAAAGGTTCCGCTAAGCTCTGGTAATGGAGATCTTGACTTCAAGTACCCCATGGCTCTTAACTAACGGTCTCATGTTAGGTGGATGATGATGAATTGCAAACAAGAAAATAGCTGCAGAAAGGTTGTGATTTTAAGTTAATGAGAGTGGCCTTGACTGGAATTTGAAACTCTCAAGACCAGTCGCACTATACGCTAGAACCATACCCCAGGACTGATGAGACACGAATGTGAATGATAGCAGAAATAAAATGTTTGTACTATTAGTGACGTGGCCCAGTGGCCTAATGGATAAGGCATCAGCCTCCGGAGCTGGGGATTGCGGGTTCAAGTCCCACCTGGGTCGTTTTTGAAGGTCTCACTTCAACTTGGGAGCAATGGTTGTTGGATAAAACACAGTGGCTGTGAAAACCTTCTTGAGATGTGTTTGTGTGTCATTAACTTCCTTCATTGTCATCCATATTTCCTGTTATGACTAAAAGGGTACTCTGTGCTTACATATAAAGCTGGTGGGGTTTTCATGATCCATAAACAAATCTAATTACCGAACCATTGCCACTGCTTCTTTTTGTCTGTTTTGTACATGTTAGAATGATTTACAGTAGTTGAGAGTTCAATGTGGCTATTACCTCCGTGGCATATACCGCCGCCGCTTTAAATGGACAAGCACGAGTTTTTAATGTATGACCGCAGTCTGTGAATATGCCGCCAGAGGGCACAAAGGGATGCTAACAGACAGAAATAGCCTATACAGCAGCTGTAAATATGCTACTGTTCTTATAAATAAAGATGAAATTATAAAACAAAGCATTATAATTCCTTCATTAATCATTAAACATTTGTTAACACGCTTTATTATCATTGTAAACTTGTTAAGTGCAATGAGGATTAATTTTGGAAAGTAGAATTGAAGAAATAAAAGACAACTAAAATATAAGCACAAACATTCATAACAAATAAGTAGGCCTAAATAAATAAATAAAGCAGTCTTTTAGCCTAAATATAAAAAGATGTTGTTTGCTATTTTGATAGGACTAGGACAGTCATTTAATAAGCTTTTTCATTTATATCTTCATTTACATTTTTACTTATGTTTTCGTTGTTGATTAAGCATAAAAAGAAATTGGCTTACCTCAAGCAGATCACTAAAAGTATAAAAAAAATAATTTTGCCGCAGGACATAAATGAAGTCCCGCAAATTTATTTTTAATAACTTAGTTGTAGTTCAGTTCATTTTTTTTTCGAAACGCCAATGTTCTCCTTTAAAGTATAATTGTTGTTTTGTTTTTTGTTTGTTTTTTTTACTTGTAGTAATGGCTCAGTATCTTTGGTATTTTAATTTCAATTTTTAGTCACCTTGCGTGTGAAATATAATTCGCGCATAACCGCGTAAAAAGAAGAAAAAGCTGTCAAAAGTCAGAGCCAATTCATCCAAATTAGCCATATTAAAATACAGCATGTATGTTAATACAGGCAGAGTGTAAACAAACTCAGGGTAAGGCTAAATTATGCACTTTCCTTTAAAGGCAAGATTTGCGGTGAACGAAGAAGAGGTTTTACCAACCACTTATTTACAAATATATGTCAATCATCGTGCTCATGAGTCAATATGTTGCCTTTTTATGTTCTGTCTTTTCATCTAGCAGCAATAATGACGACTGGAAAACTTTGCTTAGAACGAAAATGAACTGTTTACTGAAGTTTTTTTGAAAACAGGAGCGAAACTCCGAACACACACACTCTCTCACACTGAGTCAGTTGCCAATGGTTACAGGCGCGCTTTCAGTAGCGCTAATCATCATAGGAAAACTGTTCTTAAAGCAAAACAGCATATATAAATGCCAAGGTAAATAAAGTCACTTTATGACAATTAAACGATAAATGGAGCATTAATTAATCACTCTTGCAGCTACATATCAATTTAAGTCATAACATTTTATAGCCTACATGCTACTATGGTGTATAATAATGTTTGTTGAAACAGTAAACTGGTTTACCAACTTGAATTTGGAATCGGGCCAGCCGAGTTGATTTCAGAAAAGATTTTTTTTAATTATACAAATATATTATTAAATTACCGCTATTTTGGAGACCATGCGCTTCTTCACCCTCTTCTCCACTGTTTTCTTAAGTAAGTTAAAATGATGTTAAAACATGAAACGTAGGAAAACACAGTACAAATAATCATGAAGGAGATAACGGAAAGACAGAATGGTAATTATAATAATAATTACCCTGTTTGAGTTCCTGGTCCTCTTTCCGTAAAAGATGAGCTTTTCATGACTGAATAGGTCAAGCAGAAGATCAGCTAAGAAAAGTTCTACAGGGTCTGTGGCACTTGCGGCCTTTATGGGCTCATACAGGTTGTGTGTGAATCTTTGCCTATCTTTTGTATATGACAATAGCCTGTACTGTATACAGTAGCCTACATTTACCAACCTACCCTAATCCTTTAGCTTTCTTTTTTTTTTTTTTACAAAAAATTTGTTGCAAAGTAGCAATAGGCAAGTTTTTACAGCAACACGCAAATATGTTTCAAAGGATTAAAATATTACAAAAATTGTTATTTTTTACATAAATATAAAAACTGCTGCCTCCATGCCTTCTTCATCTCGGGTGGCTTGTTTTTAGTTCATTCATAACAACTTGCTTTTTTATAATGTTATTATTATTAGCAGCAGTATTGTTTATTAAATGCAGATTTATATTTGTGTTATTAAAAACAAGCTTAGATTTGTCCACGTGTCTGGTTTTGGACCAAATGGGGCAAAGCTAAATTATATGTACATAAAACAATACACAACAAAAGAGTTTAGAAATATTAAATATGAAGCATGAAAAGATGACTTTAATCAAATCACACAAACAGAGCACTTTTCGGGAGAGTAAAACCATCAGAAACCTACCTCCTTTTCTGCCATCCAGTCCTGAGCAAATAAGTGTTTATGTTTTTGTCTGGTGTGGTTAAATAAAATAAATAAATAAATAAATAAATAAATGTAAAGCTTTATTATGGCTGTTGAGCGCAAGGAAATATAGGCTATTTCCCAGAGATGGGTTGCGGCTGGAAGGGCATCTGCTGCGTAAAAACTTGCTGGATAAGTTGGTGGTTTGGACTAGGCTGATAAGAAAATGAATAAATGAATAAAATATAAGCTATAGCATAGTCTATATTTTATTACTTGCACTTATGTCCGGCAACACTTAACAATTTCCTTGATAACTGAATAATATGCAACATCCTTAAACTATTCTCTTAAATAAAGGCAAATTACCTATCAAATGTCATTTAGCCAAGGGAAATATTAATATGATTAGGTTTCTCCTGAGCATTTGGGCAGAATGTTTGATGATGTCTATCAAAAAGAGGATGTTATATAATATATATTTTACCGACCTATTACCGAAAAAATGTCTTTGGCCAACTTAACCCTGACGTTTTTGTCGAGATCCCCCCTGTATTTTACCATTTAATCCCGGTATCATGTTTATCCCACTTTATTTTTCAGTTATATCAATGGGTGCTGTTACTGCTCCGGTCAGCTAATCAAAAACTTGTCTGCATATTTACTTATGGGTGGGTCACAGGTGAATAAGATCAATCTTTGGTTATGCAAACTTTGACCACAAAAAAGCTCACTACAAATATGCAGACATCTTCATTCTTACAATACCCAAATAAGCAACACATTCATAATCATGATGATTATTTTTGCCAGTGCAATGCGTGCGCTAGTTTTATTCATCCATTCACGTTGATGATCATGTTAATGGATGGCTGCAAACTTCACAGTTCATCGGGCACAGTTAACAACCTTGCTGCATATTGCAGCACATTAACAAATTGACTCATAATCGCTTAGCTATCATAACCGTTTTGTGTTTCATTTATAGATTTAATTACAGATCATTTTAACCAATTATTGCAATAAAAAAAAAACTGATGCATCAACACATTAAAGCACTCTCTTGCTGAGATCAGGGCTTTCCTGTTGCAGTCGGGTGCGCACGTCTCCAACACCACTATAAGACGACACTATAGACATCAAAGCCCTGTAGACCTTCCTAGAAAAACAACTGCAAGGCAAATGAACAGGTATTGTGTATTATCATCTTGTCAAATCAAGTATTTCAGCAACACTGATGTCAAAATGTTAATAAAATTAATTAATAAAATTATTGTATGTGTTTGTTGTATAGTGCTGCACTTAAAACGATAGACGAAAAACTGCACAAGGACAATGAGCGATCTGCTAAAAAGATTCAGAGTGAGCTTCTGTTTAGAATACAGTTAAAAGCATCAGTCTGCAATATTAGAAAACCAGTAAAACAACTCAGGTGGACCTATGGAAAAGCCAGGTAAGCCATTTTGATCAATGCCATAATGAAAAGATTTATTTATTTACACTAATCCATGCATCTCTTTATTTAGGCTATTTGCTTTATACGAGCTTACATGTCCTACAAATTTATTAATAGAACAGACCCTATTAATAAACTGCCATGTTGTGAAACCGAAAGCAAAGCATCCAGAAAAATTCATGTCTGGGGAGCCAAATTCCATCAGGGACCTGGACCGCTAGTTGTGTTAGAAGGTTAGTTCAAATCTCTTCAATATGATTGAATCGTTTCTTTGCAGTTTCTTTATTTATAACTTTTTTTTCTATTTTCAGGAATTATGGACAGATGTTTTTACGAAGACACTATAATAAAATTCAATCAGGCTCCATACGTAAAACAACACTTTAAGAACCACATCGCTTCTTCCAAGTTAGATACAGTATGTAGGCCTACTGTGCCAACTGTGTGTGTGTGTACATGTTCACTGCTGTTTGTGTGTGTGTGTACATGTTCACTGCTGTGTGTGTTGAACTTTTTTATCAATCTTGATGATTATTGAATAATTAATAAAGTTAACACATTGCTTAAAGGGCACATAGTTTACCCCTTTTTTATGATTTAACATTATTATTATGGTTCTTCTGAGTGTGCCAGTTTAGGTTCAGTTCAAAACACAATTCAGATTTTTTTATTATAATGTGTTATAATGTGTCATTTTGGGGGCGTGTACACAGCTTGCTGTTTTACATTTACATTTAGCAGACGCTTTTATCCAAAGCGACTAACAAATGAGGACAAGGAAGCAACTTACACAACTATAAGAGCAACAATGAATAAGTGCTGTAGGCAAGGTTCAGGTCATTAGTAATGTAAGAATTTTTTTTTTTTTTTGAGTACAGTTAGTGGTATAGCTAGAGGCAATTGCAGATTAGGAAGTGAAGAGGAGACTAAATAGTTGAGTTTTTAGTCGTTTCTTGAAGACAGCAAGTGACTCTGCCGTTCTGTTGCAGTTAGGGAGTTCATTCCACCAACTGGGCAGATTGAATGCGAGAGTTCGGGAAAGTGATTACTTCCCTCTTTGGGATGGAACCACGAGGCGACGTTTATTCACAGAACGCAAGTTTCTTGAGGGCATATAAATCTGCAGAAGTGAGAGCAGATAAGAGGGAGGAAAGCCAGAGGTTGCTTTGTAGGCAAACATCAGAGCTTTGAATTTGATGCGAGCAGCAACTGGCAGCCAGTGCAAACGGGTGAGTAGCGGAGTGACGTGCTCTTTTCAATTCATTAAAGACCCCTCATGCTGCTACGTTCTGGAGTAACTGAAGGGGCATGTTGCTTCACATGAAAATTAGTTTCAAATTCAGTCGGTCGGTGAGTAAATGAATATGATAAATGAGAATAGACAGGCATGTGCGTATAGACATACAATGTAATGTTGTACAGTGACGTGTCAATTGTTTGTTTCAGTTGTCTTTATTTGAATGGTTTCGTAAGGATGTGATGGTGTGCTTTATCTGGCTGATTCCCGCTGAAGTGGGCTGGTTGTGTGACGTTCGATTCGGGGTACATTATGGGGGCAGGGTTTGCGTGACGTGCTGCGAGCTACTAGCGCGAGAGTGGAAACGCAACATGATTTCGGCCTCACTGCTTAACCTCCTGGGCAATTGGCCCAGCCCGATTAAATCCCCAGCCTCAGCTCACAACCTAGAAGTCCAATGCGCTATACATTGCACCACAGAGCTTGAGTGCTCTCCTGCCTCTAGCACTGTTGCACAAAAAGCACTTTTTGGTACTCTCTGGCCCATGAAAGAATGGCCAACTGCGGACAAGGCACTGCTGGGATTCAAACCCAGGATCTCCTGTTTACTAGACAGGCACTTTGACCAACTAAGCCACAGTGCCAAATGATGTTGACATGGGCTAATTGTTTAATCGAAAAAAGAGAAAAAAAAAACCTAACAACGGTAGCGCTGCATGTGTAAATGTCTGGACTTGATATATTAAAGTCCAGTTGGTTAGGCATTACCACACTATGCTATATAAAGCCATCGTCCAAAGCCCTCTTGAAAGAGCAGCATTCTTAAGGATTTGAGTTTTGTTAAGAAACCGACTGCTAAACATCCCGCTGCGTAAACAGTCGTAACTCTTAAGAAAAAGCAGTCCTGGAACCTGTACATTACGCACTGCTGGGATTTAAACCCAGGATCTCCTGTTTACTAAACAGGCGCTTTGACCAACTAAGCCACAGCACCAGACAGCCATAAAAGGGGCTAATTGTTTAATCGAAAAAAGAAAAAAAAAACATAAAACGGCAGCGCTGCATGTGTGAATGTCTCGACTTGAAATATTAAAGTCCAATTGGTTACGCATTACCACACCATGCTATAAAAAGCCATTGTGTAAAGACCTCTTGAACGAGCAGCGTTCTTAAGGATTTGAGTTTTGTTAAGAAACAGACTGCTAAACAGCACGCTGTGTAAACAGTCGTAACTCTTAAGAAGAAGCAATCATGGCACCAGGGCCCGGTTTTTCAAAAGTAATCCACTAGGATTTTGGATAAGGGATTGGATCAAATCTTGAAAATGGATTTTTCGAAAGAAAAAAAATATATATATATATATATATATATATATATATATTCATCACAATGGAAAATATTTTTGTGTTTAGAATATTTATTAGTGATGCATGCAATGATAACAGAATAACAAAAAAAAAAAAAATGCAAAGAATGGCAATGCCTGATTTTTGAAATCACTTTCAACAATTGCAAAAAGAGACAGAAGTTCAGCTTCATCTGGCAAAGGAACAACTGACTCTGATCAAACTGCAGCAAACCAAGACCACAATTGAGATCTGCCTCCTAAAGAATACGCTCAGACAAGCTGCTCCCTCCAGATCAGATGAGGAAGTCTGACATTATTGTGGAGGTTTCAACATTGTCTTTTTTTTATTTAATACATCTATATTTGAAACTTATTATAAATATCCTCAATGTTCAGTGTTGTAGATCTCAGATGAGCGGACTGCTGGAAGAGGATGGGGTGGGGTTTTTCTTGCTTTTATTATTTATTATTATAATTATTTTATTATTTATAAAATTTTCTTAGTTTTCATTTCAAATAAAAATAAAGTTATATTTACCCAACACTGGCTATTCTACTTGTTGCTCTTTACATAGGCCTATCTATCCATCTACATTGTGATTGAGCAGTGGTAATCCAGATATAGTGATCCTGAAAAGTTCCTATCTGGATCAGAATGATCCAATCCAATGTTGCTTTGAAAAACTGGCTCAAAAAGTAAGCTGGATTACGTGATCACAGATTGCAAAAACAGGATTACTACGTCCGGATCAATTTTATCCGGATTAAACCTTTTGAAAAACCGGGCCCTGGTTCTTGAGTCGTTCGTTCATTACGTGACAGAATGACTCAAACTTGAGGACTTGAGAGGTGAACAGATCAATTCTTTTTCTGGCTCTAAATGCATATGATTGGCGAGGCTTCAGTCGTTCATGTGGACTCGACTCGATAGAGGACTCGAAAAATGAACTGACCTTGTCTCGCACTACACAACGTGCGCATCAGCGAATTAATTAATCTTTTAGTTCATCCGAGTCATTCATTCTTTTGTCACATAACGTGAAAGAAAGCATAAGAGATTAATTATTTAATAAATCAAATAGTCTTTGTGAATAGTTTTGTAACATTTGATGCTGCAGGGATAGGACACTTAAACACTGTTTAATTGTTGTTTCTTGTTTTATTATTATTATTATTATTATTATTATTATTATTATTATACCAGAAAAGCTTTTATAACAAATCAGATTACAATCACAACACTACAATAATCAAAAGAAAAACGATAATGCACATCAATCTAGGCTTTTTAAAAAATAAAAAGTAGTAAGCTTTAAATTAAATTACATGTTTGTGCCATAAAAGCTTCATATCAAATATGGCAACTCTTCCCAATAGATGTCCTTATGAAACAGCATTTTAAGTGAAAGATATTACAAATAAAAATACAAAAGCCACAGGGCCTAATGAGCTTAACAACTTGATTTGAGAATAGAACAGTGCATTTTTAAAAAAATTTTAATTAAATAAGCTTTAAAACAACATTGTGTGGCTTTACTTGTTGGACTTGGCTTAAGGTTTGTGAGCATTCAAAAACACAAGCTCTGAACTTTTGGTAGGCTGAGTCTGTTTCTTCTTGTGTCATTAGTTGTTGTCGCAGGATAAAAGATGCAAAATGAGTAAATGCAAATGAAATCTTTCTTTATACAAATATTAGACCAATACATAAAGTCTGCATAGAAAAACATTATTAAACAAAAAATGGGGTATAAATAAACAAATTACAAATCACTTGTAATTGTAGAATTTATTAATTTATCGCCTAGCTTAGCGTTTGTTTTCTGATAGCAAGCCAGCAAATAGATAAATCAATATATATATATACTAGATATAAATCACATATCCAGTAGAAAAAAGTAACAATAACTTAGTGACAATAGGACAGAACTTTTTTATTTGTTAGAAAATGCTTTTTAGGTATACATTGTTTGATGATTTTATGAAAAGTTTAAAATATAATCATATGATGCAACAAAAATTCAGTTTTACATAAATATTATTGACTGAGGTTCTCGTTGCAGAGTACAGTGGAACTACAGTTTAAGAATAGAAATGCACATAATAGTGTAAGGATGGCTAAATCTCTCCATAATATTAAAATCTGCAAACTGTTATGGAACTCCACACGAGACAAGAGCATGAGAACTGTCAGTCACTAAAACAATAAACTTTCCAATGTGAGAAGAAGATCAGCTAGAAAAGCAGTTGTTCAGGTTGTCTCGATCATGCGTCCTGAGCCCCCCTCTTTGCCCTGGACTTTACCTTCTCCACCAGAGCAGCTCACTCACATTTCACACCGAATGTTTAAATTCTTAATATGGTGTATCTTGTGGCTTTATATTCATGTTTGGTGTGATTTAAAATGTCTCTGTGTGATTGATAAAGAGGTCTTAATTTCACTGTAATATTTTACAATCTCCCTTATTTCAGTTAATTTGGGTTTTGACTTTAAAAAGATCTTTGCCAGATGCTCCACTCCAGGAAAAATGGTCTTCGCATTGTGGAAATATAAATTTCTAGCATCTAATTCCAAATGAACAATACTCTACGTATAACTGAAAAGTTATTTTCTTTGGTTTTTTTAAATTAAATCATTGCATTGACGTGCCATATAGGAGGGACATTTAACCTTGCCTTGCTGACTACAGACTTCATTTGTATGCTAAAGTGATGTAATTAATGGTTTCACAGCATGGCTGTATCTATTGTATTCCCTGTCTCCAGAACATCATTTGCAAATTGTTGTAATGATGTACTTATCTATTGATGAGATCAGCATGGCACCCAGACTTCATTTGCATGCTTTGTTTTACTGTCCCCCAAGACTGACCCCACCTACATGCTGTAAGATGTATAAAATGTATTATGTTTTGCTGTGGAGTTGAGAGTTTGCTTTCGATGACGCCACAGCTACGCTGAGTTCCTCTTATTAAAAAGGATTCTGCTTTGAAGACAACCGAAAGATTCTCCCTGGTTTTTTGTGGGCTCTTAGAAGTTTACAACAGCATCAACTCATGGCCAGGCAAGAGTCTTGGTGAAGCTTTTATTGTCTTGAATTTATGATGATTTGAGTATTTAGGCAAAGGGTGCAGAAGTGTCCGTGGGATCCTGTAAACAGGATACCCCATTGCAGGTTGTGAGTCTCTGAGCTCTGCATCAGGACTTTTATGCTGCAATGTATTTTTTCATGGTCAGGTATTCCTCTTTAACTCTTAAATGTATATTTGAGTAAATTATATTTGAGTAAATTATGTTGTACAATCTTGATTGGCTTATTTTGTTTAATTATGTGAACTGCAATGGAAAATCTTTTCCTGACAAATAAATGTCAAATTCTTGTTTAACTCTAATATCTCCTGAAATCATTTAAATCTAGTAGATTGTTTAGGCTGACGTTTCCGCAGCCTACAACCAGGATGGAGCATGGGCACAGCATTAGAAACCTGTTGATTTCTGACAATCACTGATGATATAATCTAGGGGTATGATATAATCTAGGGGCTAAATCAAACTTTCTTTTAAGTATAAGAAAGCATGGAGCGGCCTATTATTACTTAAAGGAAATTAGCTTATCTGCTAAGAATCGGAACTGGCGAAGATGTGTCCGTGAGCAGATGAAACTGGCCAGCATACTGACTCTAAGCGACTTTGAGTAAACGATGAAACATTAATTGAATATAAGGATTTATTAGGTTAATCAATCTAAATTAGACCTAATCGCGACCTATAAGGTAATCAGCTTGAATTAGATGAATCTAAATAGAAACAAATTAAAATAAATTTTAACGAATAAAAATATTTCTTTTCACATGTGCTAAAAGGTTTACACGCATTTAACCTTCACCCATGCTGTTAGTTCCGTCATGGGACTAATAGATGGACCCTCACATGTGTGTGTATTTCAATTCAATTCAATTCAATTCAGCTTTATTTGTATAGCGCTTTTACAATGTAGATTGTGTCAAAGCAGCTTCACATAAATGGTCATAGTAATTGGAACAGTGTGGTTCAGGTTTTAGTGTTTAAGTTCAGTTCAGTTCAGTTTAGCTCTGTTCAGTGTGATTTAATCATTACTGAGAGTTCAAACACTGAAGAGCAAATTCATCGATGCGTAGCTCTACCAATCCTGAACCATGCGAGGCAGTGGCGACAGCGGAGAGGGAAAAAAAAACTTCACCTGATGGGAGTGAAGAAAAAAAAACCTTGAGAGAACCAGACTCAGTTGGGCACGACCATTTTAATTTCTCCGCTGGCCAAAAGTCTTGTGCAGAACTTCATTCGCCGTGGTTTATGCTGGAAGATGGCCTCAATGAAGACTCGTCTGTCCCTGGAGCGTCGCTGGAATCAGACTCATGTTCTCCACTCCCCACGACCATCAGCGCAGCAGCAGCTCAGGATATGGCCTGGTCCCGGATATGGAATCCTTGGGATCATCACGTCGCTGGTCTTGGATCCAATCAGTGACTCCGCCTAATCTGAGGACCTCGGGATGAGTATCCCCAGGTGAAAATAGAGAATAAAGAGAATAATTAGCGTAGCTGCTGTTCATAGTGTATATAAGCAAGATGTAGAAGCCAGTGTGGAACCTGCTAGGTGATGCACTGAGTGTATGCTTTACTAAACAGATAGGTCTTTAATCTAGTTTTGAACTGGGAGAGTGTGTCTGAGCCTCGGACGTTACCAGGAAGGCTATTCCAGAGTGTAGGAGCCATGAAAAAGAAGGCTCGACCTCCTTTACTTGATTTTGCTATTCTAGGTACTACCAGAAGCCCTGAATTTTGAGATCTTAGGGAGCGAGTTGGTTCGTAGCGAGACAGAAGGTTGGTTAGATAAACAGGAGCTAGATTATTTAGAGCTTTATAGGTGAGAAGTAATATTTTAAATTCAATACGAAATTTAACAGGCAGCCAGTGTAAGGAGGATAAAATTGGGGTTATATGATCATATTTTCTAGACCTGGTCAGAACTCTGGCTGCTGCATTTTGCACTAATTGAAGTTTGTTAATAGAGGATGCTGGGCAGCCAGCAAATAGAGCATTACAGTAATCCAGTCTCGAAGTCATAAAAGCATGGACTAGCTTTTCTGCATCTGAGATGGATAGCATATTTCGTAATTTAGCGATATTTCTCAGATGAAAGAACGCAGTTTTTGTGACATGGGATATATGGTTTTTAAAAGTTAGATTGCTGTCTAATATGACACCCAAATCTTTTATAGTAGAGCTAAAGCTAACTTTGTATCCCTCTAATTGTAAATTGAGTTGCGAGATCTGCTGTGTGCAAGATTTAGGCCCAATAAGTAATAATTCTGTTTTGTCTGAGTTTAAGAGAAGAAAATTGTTGGTCATCCAGTCTTTGATGTCTTTGATACACTCAGTTAGTTTAGAAAGTTCAGACGTCTCGTCAGGTTTAGTGGAAATATATAATTGAGTATCATCTGCATAGCAGTGAAAGCTGATCCCATGTCTTCTAATAATGTCTCCCATAGGTAGCATGTAAATTGTAAACAGTAAAGGGCCTAAAACTGATCCTTGAGGCACCCCATACTTTACTGGGCAGATTTGTGAAGGCTGTCCATTAAGATTTACAAACTGGTAGCGGTCAGTTAAGTATGACTTAAACCATTGTAGAGCCGGTCCCTGGACACCTGTAGACTTTAAGCGATTTATGAGGATATTGTGGTCAATGGTATCAAATGCCGCACTAAGATCGAGTAAAACTAATAGCGAGACGCACCCTCGGTCAGCTAAGAGTAAATCGTTGGTTATTTTCACTAAGGCGGTTTCTGTACTGTGGTGAGCCCTGAAACCTGACTGAAACACTTCAAAAATATTGTTCGTCTGCAGAAAAGAGCATAATTGAGTGGAAACAACTTTTTCTAGTATTTTAGACATAAATGGAAGATTTGAAATAGGCCTATAGTTAGCTAAGTTGTTGGTGTCTAGTTGCGGTTTCTTAATAATAGGCTTAATAACAGCTAGCTTGTAAGAGTTTGGAACATGGCCTATAGATAAAGAAGAGTTGATAATGTTAAGAAGAGGTTCTCCTATAGCAGGTAGCAGCTCTTTCAGTAATTTTGTTGGAATTGAGTCCAGCATACACGTAGCTGGTTTAGAGCTATTTATAATTTTTACTAACTCTTCATGTTCTATGATTTTGAAGCAGTGTAGGTTATTATTATGATTTAATGAAATATTTACAGGATTTGGAGTATAAGCCGGTGCAGAAAGTTTGGCATCTCCTATTTTCTGTCTAAAGCCTTCTATTTTATTACTGAAAAAAATTAATGAAGTCATCACTACTAATTTGCGGTGGAGTAGTTTGTTCCAAGGATGACCGATTATTTGCTAATTTAGAGATGGTGTTAAATAAAAATCTAGGATTGTTATGATTATTTTCTATCAGTTTGCGCAGGTGCTCGGTCCTGGCAGATTTTATATAGTTTATAACCATAACAGTTCTACAGTTTCTTCTATTTTACTTGTTGATTTCTATTTTATTTAAATAGTGTATTCATTTTGTTAAAGAGCCCATATTATGGGTTTTTGAAAATGCCCTTCCATGTAGTGTGTAACACAGCTCTAAGTGAAGTGAAATATGCAGCTAATGTTTAAATCTGTAAGTGTACAGTGTTTAAAACTGTTGATTCATCTATAAAAGAGTCGACTCATAGTGCTTCAAATGAGTCGTCTTGATAACGGGTCATTAGGTGTTTTGTGATGACGTATCTACGAAACACAAGTAGTTGCGTGCGCAAACCCGGGAGATTTGAAACCTGCGGCCTCACCCACTAACACAGAAAAAAAGCCACACACACACGCGCACGCTGGTCGAATGTGATGTCACACTGTGCAGATGGATATTATTGAGTCTCCACCCAAAGATGAAACCTCAGCATTAGCTCAGCCTTGAGCAGTTTGAGTGCTTCTGGAAACTACATGCTTTAGACTGGGTGTATATTACATGCTTAATAATCAATTTTTAGACTGTGTGTGTGTGTGTGTGTAGGCCTATTATTATTTAAAATTAAATAAAAAAATAAAAATGATTATATTATGTAAAAAAAAATATTATTCTTTATAATTATATCCAGTTCCCCTAAAACTTTGCTTAAATACCATATACATTTATTAAATAAATAAAACCAAAAAGTAAATAACTGTTTGGTCTGACAAGTTTTCAGGACATATCAAATTTCAGCACAACACTAACTAACTAGTCTCACTCACACACACACACACTTGTACACACTCTCACTAACACACTCACTCTTGTACATGCTCTCTCTCACACACACCTACATTCTATCTCAATTCAATTCAGAAATACTTTTTGAGCATGACTATAAATGATACAATGTTGCCAACACAAACACATAGACATCTCACAGATACATGTACATGCTCTCACTCACAAAGATAAGCCTTCCCTCTCACACACACACTTCTACATGCTTTCTCATAAACATGTACTGGCTCTCTCTCTTACACACACTACTACATGCTGTCTTTCACTCACACACACACACACACACAAACAAATGTGCATTTGATACTTGTTTATATAATTGTATGTGCTCATTAAGCTTATGATAGGTGGTTGCATTGTAATTATTTGGTCATGAAGGTATTAATTGTTTTAAATAGTTTTTCAGCTAATAATGTTTGTGATGTCATACATGCTACAAAAGGCTTTTGAAGCTGACAAGATGTGGAGCAACCATGACCAGAGCGTTCCAGAGAGAAGGTGTCTCTCAAAATGCAGTGGCCCAGCTCGCTGCAATTGCAGAGCTGTACTTTGCTAACAGGGAGCAATTTAACAGAATCAGCTTCACACCAGGAAAATGAACAGAGTTCGCTCAAAAGTGTAGAGAGCTCATTTTTGGAGATTTTTGCATAAAGGTTGTATCAATGAAAAGGAAGGGTTCTTTTGTATGTTTCTTTGTTCAATAATGCTCCGGTTTACTGTTGGTAAAATGTAGAAGCAAAAACCTACAGCACAATAAGCTTAGCTTATAATTCCAAAAAAAGAATAATATTGAAATCAGATGCAAAAACCTTTAAATTCCGACTAAATTCATTAATTTTCTTTTCAGCTTAGTCCCTTTATTAGTCTGGAGTTGCTACAATGGAATAACCCAAGAGCTTATCCAGCACCATCCATGTTTTACACAACAGATGCCCTTCCAGCTGCAATGCATCACTGGGAAACATCCAAACACACACACATATATATATTTGAGCCTACTCAATTTACCTGTACCAAATGTCTTTGGATTTGTGGAGGAAACCAGAGCACCCAGAGGACACCCACACAAACACAGGGAGAACATGCAAACTCCACACAGAAATGCCACCTGACCTAGCTGAGGCTCGAACCAACAAATTTCTTACTGTGAGGCGAACGTTCTACCCTCAGCGCCACCACATTGCCGGCAATTTAATTGTTATTCTAAAATTAGTTTTTTTTTTCAGCCTACTGTTTGAAAGATAATGAAAAAATATTTGCCACAAAAATAGTTAAATTGCAGAGCTGAGACTTAAAATATATATACATTTTAGGAAAAAATGTGTATGGTGGCTGCATGGTGGTGCAGTGGGTAGCATGTTCGCCTCACAGCAAGAAGGTCACTAGTTTGAGCCTAAGCTGGGTCAGTTGGTGTTTCTGTGTGGAGTTTGCATGTTCTCCCCATGTTCGTGTGGGTTTCCTCTGGGTGCTCTGGTTTCCATGACAAATCCAAAAACATGTGATCAAGACCGCAGAATTCAGGTGCTTCAAATGTGACGAAAGGGGACATTTCGCAAGGACCTGTACAGCTGTGTCGGGCCCGGATTGTAAATTGGCCCTAATACCTGCAGGGAGCTTGTCACGCTGAGTTGGCTTTGTCCGCTCGATTGACCAACGCGTATGCCTTGTTTTATCCTTGCAGGCCTAACTTTGCTGGTGAAAGCACTTGTGGGGTTTCTGTAGTGTAGTGGTCATCACGTTCGCCTAACACGCGAAAGGTCCTCTGTTCGAAACCGAGCAGAAACAGTGCTCTTCTTTTGGCGAGAAAATAATAGCATCCACTGCCGCACCAGCAATGATCGTCGACAGGTTATCAGCTCGATTTGCCTGAAGGTTTCCGTATTGTAGTGGTTATCACGTTCGCCTCACACGCGAAAGGTCCCCAGTTCGAAACTGGGCGGAAACAACCTCTGGCTTCTATGACAATTGTCAAATCAGGCTTCTCTTGAGTACTGACGTTCACTGAAAACATTCTTTCTGCAGAGCGGTGTGAGGCTAGAAGTTTGAATTCAGCTCAGTGTTTACCGCCCCTCGCGGTGTCGCAAACTTGCGTAGAATCTGATTTCTTTTAGCTTTGTGTTGTGCATGAGCAGGTGGCCAGTGCGTTTGCTGGCCCTTCACGGTGCAGACCGTACAAGACAGCTCTATAAAAAAAGACTATAAATACTTGAAGCAGCACTGGCCTATTGGTTTCCGTAGTGTAGTGTTTATCATGTTTGCATTACACGCTAAAGGTCTCCTGTTCGAAACTGGGCGGAAGCATACAATTAGCAGACACTTTTGTCCAAAGCGACATACAATAGTGGAGGTATTCAACAAGACGAGGCAATGCATACGAAAAAGGGCTATTTATTCCAAGTAATTTGTTTGTGCTCAGAGAATTTAGTGCTGGAGTAGGAGTTTCGTTTTCTTTAGAGAGAGGGATATTCACCGGGGTTCGGGTGTACTCTGAAGAGATGGGTGTTAGCTGTCGTTTGAAGGACACCGGTGTATCCGTAATCCGAGTGGGAATGGGAAGGTGATTCCACCAGCGTAGAACATTGAATGAAAACATTGTGGAAAGTGACTTTCCGTCTCTCTGCGCTGGCACCACAAGACAGTGCTCTCACCCTAACCGGAGGCTCCTGTGGTTATCACGATGGCTTTACAAGCGGAGGGTCTCCTGTTAGCAACTGGGCGGAAACATTCAGATTTGCTTTTACCCACATTCTCAATTGGCTCTCTGCTCACTGGATGATCCACGATACAAGGGCATGGATCTGTCAAATGTCATGACTTGACGTTGTACGAGGATTTGACGAAAAAAATGCCCTGCAAACCTTAAAAAGCAACACCATCCCAGGACAATTCTTTTGATCCCCTTTCAGTGCACTTGCATTAAAGCCCGCGTGATGCGGCACTTTGTCAGTGTTACTGTATCATTCGGACATGGGGGCAGAGAGTTAAAGAATTCAGCCTGAGCACACTGCCGCAGGCTCGGTTTGTCAGAAGTGGGATTCGAACCCACGCCTCCAGGGAAGACTGCGACCTGAACTCAGTGCCTTAGACCGCTCGGCCAACCTGACATGCAAGCTTGGCAGGAGCTGTCTCCTGGGAGCCACACCGCAGTACCGTGACATGGAATCTGGTGCTTCACAGCTTGCCCAGCTCCGGCTGTCCAGCTCATTGGCGCTGCAGGCAGCTAATCTGTGCTCGCCTCCTGGGGCTGCGCCTAGTTTCAATAGGCAACACTTGACAGCTGTCATTGCTTACGGCCACACCACCCTGAGGGGGCTATAGAGCAAACAGGAAGTGAGTTGGCAGCAGTAAGGAGAGAAAGGCTCTCCCCATTTTGTTTGTCTACCTTTTTGTTTATTGACCTTGAGTGTTTTTGTTTGTTTGTTTTCTTTTTGTCTTTAAAAACCACCTAACAGCAGCATTTTGCTGACTGAAGGGTGGTTATGTAGTGTGTTTTATTTTTAATCATGGACAGATTCCCCGGCAACGACATGGAAATGGAGGGACTTGCAAGAAAGGATAAAGAAAATGGGCTGGATAATAGACGGAGAGATAAAGAAAATGGATTGACAACAGACAAAGAGATAAATAAAATGAAGAGCCCGGCCAACGAAGAGGTGAGAAAGGTAAGGATAAGCAAGAGGTACAAAGAAGAGTATGCACAAAGGAAGCAACAGTAACTGTAGAAGTAGAAAATGTAAAAGATGCAAGAAGATTTGATATAACCAAAGCAGTCACGGAGCTGATTGGAGAAGGAAGAATGCTGGCGGTGAGACCCAAACAAACAAAGGGAGTATGAAGTAACAATGGAGACTGAAGATGACACCGAAATTTTAATAGACAATGGATTGACAATTAAAGGAGTGAAATCTGAAGTACGGAGGTTACAAAACAGAGACTATGTTGTTTCGTTCAAGCATCTGCCTGTTTACCTAGCAAATGAAGAAATTTTAAGCAAGCTAGAGAGATGGGGAGTTTTCCCCATATCTAAAATTAAAAGAAGATTGTATCCTGGCACAAACATAGAAGATGGAACAAGGTTTGTAAAAAACAGATTTCCGGAAGAGATGGTCTCCTTACCATACAGTACCAAAATCGAGACGGCGGAAGCGCCACAGCACTTTAGAGTCATGCACACCAATCAGGTAAAAACCTGTCGACTATGCATGAGCTCAGAAAATGTGATGAAGGAACGCCCAGAATTAAGGTGCTTCAAATGTGACGAAAGGGGACATTTCATAAGGACCTGTACAGCTGTGTCGGGCCCGGATTGTAAATTGGCCCTAATACCTGCAGGGAGCTTGTCACGCCGAGTTGGCTTTGTCCGCTCGATTGATCAACGCGTACGCCTTGTTTTATCCTTGCAGGCCTAACTTCGCTGGTGAAAGCACTTGTGGGGTTTCTGTAGTGTAGTGGTCATGACGTTCGCCTAACACGCGAAAGGTCCTCGGTTCGAAACCGAGCAGAAACAGTGCTCTTCTTTTGGCGAGAAAATAATAGCATCCACTGCCGCACCAGCAATGATCTTTGACAGGCACCCAATCAAAAAGGGTTATCAGCTCGATCTGCTTGAAGGTTTCCGTAGTGGTTATCACGTTCGCCTCACACGCGAAAGGTCCCCAGTTCGAAACTGGGCGGAAACAACCTCTGGCTTTTATGACAATTGTCAAATCAGGCTTCTGTTGAGTACTGACGTTCACTGAAAACATTCTTTCTGCAGAGCGGTGTGAGGCTAGAAGTTTGAATTCAGCTCAGTGTTTACCGCCCCTCGCGGTGTCGCAAACTTGCGTAGAATCTGATTTCTTTTAGCTTTGTGTTGTGCATGAGCAGGTGGCCAGTGCGTTTGCTGGCCCTTCACGGTGCAGACCGTACAAGACAGCTCTATAAAAAAAGACTATAAATACTTGAAGCAGCACTGGCCTATTGGTTTCCGTAGTGTAGTGTTTATCATGTTTGCATTACACGCTAAAGGTCTCCTGTTCGAAACTGGGCGGAAGCATACAATTAGCGGACACTTTTGTCCAAAGCGACATACAATAGTGGAGGTATTCAACAAGACAAGGCAATGCATACGAAAAAGGGCTATTTATTCCAAGTAATTTGTTTGTGCTCAGAGAATTTAGTGCTGGAGTAGGAGTTTCGTTTTCTTTAGAGAGAGGGATATTCACCGGGGTTCGGGTGTACTCTGAAGAGATGGGTGTTAGCTGTCGTTTGAAGGACACCGGTGTATCCGTAATCCGAGTGGGAATGGGAAGGTGATTCCACCAACGTAGAACATTGAATGAAAACATTGTGGAAAGTGACTTTCCGTCTCTCTGCGCTGGCACCACAAGACAGTGCTCTCACCCTAACCGGAGGCTCCTGTGGTTATCACGATGGCTTTACAAGCGGAGGGTCTCCTGTTAGCAACTGGGCGGAAACATTCAGATTTGCTTTTACGCACATTCTCAATTGGCTCTCTGCTCACTGGATGATCCACGATACAAGGGCATGGATCTGTCAAATGTCATGACTTGACGTTGTACGAGGATTTGACGAAAAAAATGCCCTGCAAACCTTAAAAAGCAACACCATCCCAGGACAATTCTTTTGATCCCCTTTCAGTGCACTTGCATTAAAGCCCGCGTGATGCGGCACTTTGTCAGTGTTACTGTATCGTTCGGACATGGGGGCAGAGAGTTAAAGAATTCAGCCTGAGCGCACTGCCGCAGGCTCGGTTTGTCAGAAGTGGGACTCGAACCCACGCCTCCAGTGGAGACTGCGACCTGAACGCAGCGCCTTAGACCGCTCGGCCATCCTGACATGCAAGTTTGGCAGGAGCTGTCTCCTGGGAGTCACACCGCAGTACCGTGACATGGAATCTGGTGCTTCACAGCTTGCCCAGCTCCGGCTGTCCAGCTCATTGGCGCTGCAGGCAGCTAATCTGTGCTCACCTCCTGGGGCTGCGCCTAGTTTCAATAGCCAACACTTGACAGCTGTCATTGCTTACGGCCACACCACCCTGAGGGGGCTATAGAGCAAACAGGAAGTGAGTTGGCAGCAGTAAGGAGAGAAAGGCTCTCCCCATTTTGTTTGTCTACCTTTTTGTTTATTGACCTTGAGTGTTTTTGTTTCTTTGTTTTCTTTTTGTCTTTAAAAACCACCTAACAGCAGCATTTTGCTGACTGAAGGGTGGTTATGTAGTGTGTTTTATTTTTAATCATGGACAGATTCCCCGGCAACGACATGGAAATGGAGGGACTTGCAAGAAAGGATAAAGAAAATGGGCTGGATAATAGACGGAGAGGTAAAGAAAATGGACTTGACAACAGACAAAGAGATAAATAAAATGAAGAGCCCGGCCAACGAAGAGGTGAGAAAGGTAAGGATAAGCAAGAGGTACAAAGAAGAGTATGCACAAAGGAAGCAACAGTAACTGTAGAAGTAGAAAATGTAAAAGATGCAAGAAGATTTGATATAACCAAAGCAGTCACGGAGCTGATTGGAGAAGGAAGAATGCTGGCGGTGAGACCCAAACAAACAAAAGGAGTATGAAGTAACAATGGAGACTGAAGATGACACTGAAATTTTAATAGACAATGGATTGACAATTAAAGGAGTGAAATCTGAAGTACGGAGGTTACAAAACAGAGACTATGTTGTTTCGTTCAAGCATCTGCCTGTTTACCTAGCAAATGAAGAAATTTTAAGCAAGCTAGAGAGATGGGGAGTTTTCCCCATATCTAAAATTAAAAGAAGATTGTATCCTGGCACAAACATAGAAGATGGAACAAGGTTTGTAAAAAACAGATTTCCGGAAGAGATGGTCTCCTTACCATACAGTACCAAAATCGAGACGGCGGAAGCGCCACAGCACTTTAGAGTCATGCACACCAATCAGGTAAAAACCTGTCGACTATGCATGAGCTCAGAAAATGTGATGAAGGAACGCCCAGAATTCAGGTGCTTCAAATGTGACGAAAGGGGACATTTCGCAAGGACCTGTACAGCTGTGTCGGGCCCGGATTGTAAATTGGCCCTAATACCTGCAGGGAGCTTGTCACGCCGAGTTGGCTTTGTCCGCTCGATTGATCAACGCGTACGCCTTGTTTTATCCTTGCAGGCCTAACTTCGCTGGTGAAACCACTTGTGGGGTTTCTGTAGTGTCGTGGTCATCACGTTCGCCTAACACGCGAAAGGTCCTCGGTTCGAAACCGAGCAGAAACAGTGCTCTTCTTTTGGCGAGAAAATAATAGCATCCACTGCCGCACCAGCAATGATCGTCGACAGGCACCCAATCAAAAAGGGTTATCAGCTCGATCTGCCTGAAGGTTTCTGTAGTGTAGTGGTTATCACGTTCGCCTCACACGCGAAAGGTCCCCAGTTCGAAACTGGGCGGAAACAACCTCTGGCTTTTATGACAATTGTCAAATCAGGCTTCTGTTGAGTACTGACGTTCACTGAAAACATTCTTTCTGCAGAGCGGTGTGAGGCTAGAAGTTTGAATTCAGCTCAGTGTTTACCGCCCCTCGCGGTGTCGCAAACTTGCGTAGAATCTGATTTCTTTTAGCTTTGTGTTGTGCATGAGCAGGTGGCCAGTGCGTTTGCTGGCCCTTCACGGTGCAGACAGTACAAGACAGCTCTATAAAAAAAGACTATAAATACTTGAAGCAGCACTGGCCTATTGGTTTCCGTAGTGTAGTGTTTATCATGTTTGCATTACACGCTAAAGGTCTCCTGTTCGAAACTGGGCGGAAGCATACAATTAGCGGACACTTTTGTCCAAAGCGACATACAATAGTGGAGGTATTCAACAAGACAAGGCAATGCATACGAAAAAGGGCTATTTATTCCAAGTAATTTGTTTGTGCTCAGAGAATTTAGTGCTGGAGTAGGAGTTTCGTTTTCTTTAGAGAGAGGGATATTCACCGGGGTTCGGGTGTACTCTGAAGAGATGGGTGTTAGCTGTCGTTTGAAGGACACCGGTGTATCCGTAATCCGAGTGGGAATGGGAAGGTGATTCCACCAGCGTAGAACATTGAATGAAAACATTGTGGAAAGTGACTTTCCGTCTCTCTGCGCTGGCACCACAAGACAGTGCTTCAGGTGCTTCAAATGTGACGATATGGGACATTTCGCAAGGACCTGTACAGCTGTGTCGGGCCCGGATTGTAAATTGGCCCTAATACCTGCAGGGAGCTTGTCACGCCGAGTTGGCTTTGTCCGCTCGATTGACCAACGCGTACGCCTTGTTTTATCCTTGCAGGCCTAACTTCGCTGGTGAAAGCACTTGTGGGGTTTCTGTAGTGTAGTGGTCATCACGTTCGCCTAACACGCGAAAGGTCCTCGGTTCGAAACCGAGCAGAAACAGTGCTCTTCTTTTGGCGAGAAAATAATAGCATCCACTGCCGCACCAGCAATGATCGTCGACAGGCACCCAATCAAAAAGGGTTATCAGCTCGACCTGCCTGAAGGTTTCTGTAGTGTAGTGGTTATCACGTTCGCCTCACACGCGAAAGGTCCCCAGTTCGAAACTGGGCGGAAACAACCTCTGGCTTTTATGACAATTGTCAAATCAGGCTTCTGTTGAGTACTGACGTTCACTGAAAACATTCTTTCTGCAGAGCGGTTTGAGGCTAGAAGTTTGAATTCAGCTCAGTGTTTACCGCCCCTCGCGGTGTCGTAAACTTGCGTAGAATCTGATTTCTTTTAGCTTTGTGTTGTGCATGAGCAGGTGGCCAGTGCGTTTGCTGGCCCTTCACGGTGCAGACCGTACAAGACAGCTCTATAAAAAAAGACTATAAATACTTGAAGCAGCACTGGCCTATTGGTTTCCGTAGTGTAGTGTTTATCATGTTTGCATTACACGCTAAAGGTCTCCTGTTCGAAACTGGGCGGAAGCATACAATTAGCGGACACTTTTGTCCAAAGCGACATACAATAGTGGAGGTATTCAACAAGACGAGGCAATGCATACGAAAAAGGGCTATTTATTCCAAGTAATTTGTTTGTGCTCAGAGAATTTAGTGCTGGAGTAGGAGTTTCGTTTTCTTTAGAGAGAGGGATATTCACCGGGGTTCGGGTGTACTCTGAAGAGATGGGTGTTAGCTGTCGTTTGAAGGACACCGGTGTATCCGTAATCCGAGTGGGAATGGGAAGGTGATTCCACCAGCGTAGAACATTGAATGAAAACATTGTGGAAAGTGACTTTCCGTCTCTCTGCGCTGGCACCACAAGACAGTGCTCTCACCCTAACCGGAGGCTCCTGTGGTTATCACGATGGCTTTACAAGCGGAGGGTCTCCTGTTAGCAACTGGGCGGAAACATTCAGATTTGCTTTTACGCACATTCTCAATTGGCTCTCTGCTCACTGGATGATCCACGATACAAGGGCATGGATCTGTCAAATGTCATGACTTGACGTTGTACGAGGATTTGACGAAAAAAATGCCCTGCAAACCTTAAAAAGCAACACCATCCCAGGACAATTCTTTTGATCCCCTTTCAGTGCACTTGCATTAAAGCCCGCGTGATGTGGCACGTTGTCAGTGTTACTGTATCATTCGGACATGGGGGCAGAGAGTTAAAGAATTCAGCCTGAGCGCACTGCCGCAAGCTCGGTTTGTCAGAAGTGGGATTCGAACCCACGCCTCCAGTGGAGACTGCGACCTGAACGCAGCGCCTTAGACCGCTCGGCCATCCTGACATGCAAGCTTGGCAGGAGCTGTCTCCTGGGAGCCACACCGCAGTACCGTGACATGGAATCTGGTGCTTCACAGCTTGCCCAGCTCCGGCTGTCCAGCTCATTGGCGCTGCAGGCAGCTAATCTGTGCTCGCCTCCTGGGGCTGCGCCTAGTTTCAATAGCCAACACTTGACAGCTGTCATTGCTTACGGCCACACCACCCTGAGGGGGCTATAGAGCAAACAGGAAGTGAGTTGGCAGCAGTAAGGAGAGAAAGGCTCTCCCCATTTTGTTTGTCTACCTTTTTGTTTATTGACCTTGAGTGTTTTTGTTTCTTTGTTTTCTTTTTGTCTTTAAAAACCACCTAA
The DNA here is from genome assembly GCF_052040795.2 of Danio rerio. NCBI lineage: Eukaryota > Metazoa > Chordata > Actinopteri > Cypriniformes > Danionidae > Danio > Danio rerio. Next base: position 36,723,754 of record NC_141024.2, read on the forward strand.
CAGCAGCATTTTGCTGACTGAAGGGTGGTTATGTAGTGTGTTTTATTTTTAATCATGGACAGATTCCCCGGCAACGACATGGAGATGGAGGGACTTGCAAGAAAGGATAAAGAAAATGGGCTGGATAATAGACGGAGAGGTAAAGAAAATGGACTTGACAACAGACAAAGAGATAAATAAAATGAAGAGCCCGGCCAACGAAGAGGTGAGAAAGGTAAGGATAAGCAAGAGGTACAAAGAAGAGTATGCACAAAGGAAGCAACAGTAACTGTAGAAGTAGAAAATGTAAAAGATGCAAGAAGATTTGATATAACCAAAGCAGTCACGGAGCTGATTGGAGAAGGAAGAATGCTGGCGGTGAGACCCAAACAAACAAAGGGAGTATGAAGTAACAATGGAGACTGAAGATGACACCGAAATTTTAATAGACAATGGATTGACAATTAAAGGAGTGAAATCTGAAGTACGGAGGTTACAAAACAGAGACTATGTTGTTTCGTTCAAGCATCTGCCTGTTTACCTAGCAAATGAAGAAATTTTAAGCAAGCTAGAGAGATGGGGAGTTTTCCCCATATCTAAAATTAAAAGAAGATTGTATCCTGGCACAAACATAGAAGATGGAACAAGGTTTGTAAAAAACAGATTTCCGGAAGAGATGGTCTCCTTACCATACAGTACCAAAATCGAGACGGCGGAAGCGCCACAGCACTTTAGAGTCATGCACACCAATCAGGTAAAAACCTGTCGACTATGCATGAGCTCAGAAAATGTGATGAAGAAACGCCCAGAATTCAGGTGCTTCAAATGTGACGAAAGGGGACATTTCGCAAGGACCTGTACAGCTGTGTCGGGCCCGGATTGTAAATTGGCCCTAATACCTGCAGGGAGCTTGTCACGCTGAGTTGGCTTTGTCCGCTCGATTGACCAATGCGTACGCCTTGTTTTATCCTTGTTTTATCCTTGTTTTATCCTTGTTTTATGGCTCTCTGCTCACTGGATGACCCATGATACTACGGCGTGGATCTGTCAAATGTCATGACTTGACGTTGTACGAGGATTTGACGAAAAAATTCCCTGCAAACCTTAAACGACAGACGTCTGCAAAAGATTGCAGTTCTTGAAACAAAGTTACCTCTGATCCGAGCAGAAGCGTTCGCTTACTCAATGGCAGAAAAAATGATGACCTTTCACACGGTCTACATTCGTTCTGTCAGTAACAGCGGCCGGCCGGCAAATAAAATTCTGACATTCCACAGGGCACACTCGCTTGGCGGACAAAAGCCACCGGGGGCTCTCTTTGCGTGTTCCTTCACCTGGTCAAACCGCTTTGAGGGGGGACCTTTCGAGTAGTTTTCGGCGTCAGAACAGACTCTTCTAGCGACGGGTGGGCAGGCCTTCCACAGGCGCGCGCAGCTCTACTGAAGCAAAAGAGGCTTGGCAAAGGACGAGGAAGAGAGGGAAGCGCCGCTCCAGCCAGGTCCGACGCTACTGCCTGAACTCTGTCTTGAACCACTGTACTCAGGGGAGAGCGCGAACGCAGTCCCCCACTACCAGAAATTATGACGTGGAGATTCCAACATTTGGGGAATTCGCAGGGGTCAGCGTGGCCGGAGTGCAATGGCCAAGCCTTGCCCTGGGTGAACCACCTTCTTGATCATGGTATCTCCCCTGCCAGGTAGGTATGAGTTGCCAGGTGGCGCAAATGGCAGCCGCCGTTTTCTATCGGCCGTACTCCAGGGCGGTGATGCCCTGCAACCGAGCATGGGGAATGGGCCAGCAACCCCTGTCCCCTGACGGCGCTGTACTTGCAGCAGACGTGCCTGTGCCTGCAAACCACTCGCTAGTAACTGTGGCAACGCATGAAGAGTTTGAGCTTCCTCCAGATGCTTGCTTTGTGTTTTGTCATCAGTTGGGGCTGCCAACACATGGATTCCACTGGACGCACTCGATCTGGGGATAACAGACCCTCTATGGGGGGAGGGGAGGGGATCCTCCTGTTCTTTCTTTCTTTTCCTCCATCTGTTTTCTTTCTCTACAGATGTCGTTTTTCTCTGCTTAGTTTCTGATTTGGTCTATTTGGACATGTCGACCTCCTGCTTTGCTGCGGTTCGGACCGCCTTTGCCTAGAGCTCCGTGCTTTGCACTCTTGCCTTGTATATTTTCGTCCTGTTTTCTTACGTCAGCCTATCAGCACAGTGCTCAAACGACATAGCTTGAAGAACACGACGGGATCTACAAACGTTCCGCAAAAGAACTTCACTGACGAAAGCGGAAGCGCTAACGAAACAACCTCTCGCTGCAAGCACCTTACATTCCTGGGACGGGAAACCACCGACGGCTGGCTGCGAAATTGCCTCTGGTTCAGATTGGTTTAGAACCGTCCCTCTGCCTAAAACGCCACAGACGTCTGCAAAAGATTGCAGTTCTTGAAACAAAGTTACCTCTGATCCGAGCAGAAGCGTTCGCTTACTTAATGGCAGATAAAATGATGACCTTTCACACGGTCTGCATTCGTTCCATCAGTAACAGCGGCAGGCCGGCAAATAAAATCCTGACATTCCACAGGGCACACTCGCTTGGCGGACAAAAGCCACCGGGGGCTCTCTTTGCGTGTTCCTTCACCTGGTCAAACCGCTTTGAGGGGGGACCTTTCGAGTAGTTTTCGGCGTCAGAACAGACTCTTCCAGCGACGGGTGGGCAGGCCTTCCACAGGCGCGCGCAGCTCTACTGGAGCAAAAGAGGCTTGGCAAAGGACGAGGAAGAGAGGGAAGCGCCGCTCCAGCCGGGTCCGACGCTACTGTCTGAACTCTGTCTTGAACCACTGTACTCAGGGGAGAGCGCGAACGCAGTCCCCCACTACCAGAAATTATGACGTGGAGATTCCAACATTTGGGGAATTCGCAGGGGTCAGCGTGGCCGGAGTGCAATGGCCAAGCCTTGCCCTGGGTGAACCACCTTCTTGATCATGGTATCTCCCCTGCCAGGTAGGTATGAGTTGCCGGGTGGCGCAAATGGCAGCCGCTGTTTTCTATCGGCCGTACTCCAGGGCGGTGATGCCCAGCAACCGAGCATGGGGAATGGGCCAGCAACCCCTGTCCCCTGACGGCGCTGTACTTGCAGCAGACGTGCCTGTGCCTGCAAACCACTCGCTAGTAACTGTGGCAACGCATGAAGAGTTTGAGCTTCCTCCAGATGCTTGCTTTGTGTTTTGTCATCAGTTGGGGCTGCCAACACATGGATTCCACTGGACGCACTCGATCTGGGGATAACAGACCCTCTATGGGGGGAGGGGAGGGGATCCTCCTGTTCTTTCTTTCTTTTCCTCCATCTGTTTTCTTTCTCTACAGATGTCGTTTTTCTCTGCTTAGTTTCTGATTTGGTCTATTTGGACATGTCGACCTCCTGCTTTGCTGCGGTTCGGACCGCCTTTGCCTAGAGCTCCGTGCTTTGCACTCTTGCCTTGTATATTTTCGTCCTGTTTTCTTACGTCAGCCTATCAGCACAGTGCTCAAACGACATAGCTTGAAGAAGACGACGGGATCTACAAACGTTCCGCAAAAGAACTTCACTGACGAAAGCGGAAGCGCTAACGAAACAACCTCTCGCTGCAAGCACCTTACATTCCTGGGACGGGAAACCACCGACGGCTGGCTGCGAAATTGCCTCTGGTTCAGATTGGTTTAGAACCGTCCCTCTGCCTAAAACGCCACAGACGTCTGCAAAAGATTGCAGTTCTTGAAACAAAGTTACCTCTGATCCGAGCAGAAGCGTTCGCTTACTTAATGGCAGATAAAATGATGACCTTTCACACGGTCTGCATTCGTTCCATCAGTAACAGCGGCAGGCCGGCAAATAAAATCCTGACATTCCACAGGGCACACTCGCTTGGCGGAAAAAAGCCACCGGGGGCTCTCTTTGCGTGTTCCTTCACCTGGTCAAACCGCTTTGAGGGGGGACCTTTCGAGTAGTTTTCGGCGTCAGAACAGACTCTTCCAGCGACGGGTGGGCAGGCCTTCCACAGGCGCGCGCAGCTCTACTGGAGCAAAAGAGGCTTGGCAAAGGACGAGGAAGAGAGGGAAGCGCCGCTCCAGCCGGGCCCGACGCTACCGCCTGAACTCTGTCTTGAACCACTGTGCTCAGGGGAGAGCGCGAACGCAGTCCCCCACTACCAGAAATTATGCAGTCGAGATTCCCACATTTGGGGAGTTCGCAGACATCTGCCCAGGGAACGTGCAATGGTAACTGTAGACTGTAGACTCTCGTCCAACGAGAAGCCGCGATTGTCTACAGTTTGCTTAGACCCTGGGCTAATCGGAGGGATGCATTGTCTAAAGTTTAAAATCAGGGCCAATCAGCGCTGAGGATTTTCCAAAGTTTCTCTTGCTCTGAATGCTCAATTTATCGGGTCAGAAAGTTCATCTGCTGTCGAGATTAATTCGTATGTTAAAGTGATTTTGTGTGGAAAGTTATTTTTATACTGTTATATTGATGCACAGTATGTTTTGTTCACGACATGTTTGAAATATCTCACTTTTTGAGCAGTATTCGTGAGGCTGCGCCTTCAGAAAGTACACCTGTTGTTGAGATTTCGTGTGGTAAGTTATTTTTATACTGTTATATTGATGCACAATATGTTCTGGTTACATCACGTTCGAAGTTTTTCACTCTTTGTGCAGCATTTTGTCTTTGTTCGTGAGGCTGCGCTGTCAGCAAGTACACCTGTCATAGTGATTTAGAGCGGTAGGTTATTTTTATCCTGTTCTGATAAACAGTATGTTTTGCTCACATCACATTTAAAATATTTCACTGTGTTTGCAGTATTTTGTCTGTGTGCCTGATGCTGCGCTGTCAGACGTTCATCCATTACAGAGATTTTGTGCGGTAAGTTATTTTTATTGTTACATTAATGCTAAGGTCACATCATGTTTAAAATATCTCATTCTTTGTGCAGTGTTTGGTCTGTGCTGGTGACGCTGTGTCGTCAGAAAGTTCACCTGTCCTAGAGATTTCGTGTTGTAGGTTATTTTTATACTGTGATATTACTTATATGTATATATGGCTGCACAAAACCTGAAAAAGTTTAGCTTATGTATTATTTTCAACGCTCGTGTCGGTTTGATAGCTCCATTCACATAGTAAACAGTTGTTTCATTAAAATATAGCAACCATCATGCTAATAAATAAATATCCCTTCATATACAGCAATATATGTGACCATGACAATTATTATCATTATTTGTTACTATGAGAAGTAAAGAACATTTTAAGATCTTAGCTGGGACAAAACATATGATCCAAAATTTGAGCAAATGAGCAAAATTTGAGCATATGAGCAAAATTTACTCAGCAGCAGAGTAAAGTTAATGAGCCGATGATGAGTTTAATTAAGTGATGATTGAGGACTGATGATGAACACCTGCTGTTAATATGCAGAAACAGAAGAGAAGCAGCAGCAGCTACGCTCATTGCTTACCTGATTGACTTTATTTCTGTCAGATGTTCAAAAAATCCATATGAGACTGTGGCGAGGGGGCGTGGCCGAGAGCCGTGGGAACGGAGTAAGGCCACCGCGTAAGTGGATACACCTGCGGTGCGCACCTGCCTCGGATCCCACGGAAGGAGCTCTGGACCATAAAAGGAGGAACTATGGCAGAGGAAGCCGAGAGAGGACCGGGCCCGGACATATTTTACTTTTGCTTTCAGTTTGACGGCAGTCTTCGTGAGGAGCTGCCGTCCGTCCGTTTTGGTTTAGACACGGAGACTGCCGTCCCTGTTATTAATAAATATTTTAAAACTGCGTTGGTTCTCCGCCTCCTTCTTTCTGGCGGCCAAAGGGCCATGAACTTTATTACAGTGGTGCCGAAGCCCGGGAGAAGGAGGGACGCGTTGTCCAGATGCCCTTGCCGCTGAGAGAGGGGCGAGTGTTTGGGAGTTAACCAGAGTGGGGGAGAAACCTGTTCGTCTGCCCAGAGTGCCGGGGCGGCCTGAGGCTGGCGAGGAAAGGATCTGCCTGCTGCCGTCTCCCAGCATGGGGAGGAGCAGGAGACGCAGGGCTCACCACTGAAGGGGAAAGTGCTGAAGGGAGCCATCCCACAGAACCCGGGGGAGTTGCCGCGATCCACCATGATGCCAGAGCCTGCATCCATCCACGGAAGCGGAGCAGGAGACCAGAGATGCCGCCAGCCAGCCAGGAGAACCGGCGCCGGACGCCAGAAGACAGACGGGTGGATAGATTCCTCCACAGGGCTCCCAGCACGTCATCGCATCTCTCAGCTGGTGGAGGACCGAGTGGCAGCGTGTCTGGAGAACCGAACCCCAATTTTTTTTTTCATTTTCCTCTCTCCCCTTTCCTGGTGTACTCTGTCTTTCCTTTTTTTCATCTCCTGTTCTCTCGGCCCATCTCATATAGGTCTCGCAGGGGCTGTGGCGCCAACCCCCCCATTGTCTCCGTGAGGAGCTGCCGTCCCTGTTATTAATAAATAATTTTAAACTACGTCGGTTCTCCGCCTCCTTCTTCCAGGCGGCCAAAGGGCCGTGAACTTTATTACAGAGACTTATAGTGAAGTCCAGTGTTGTAATGAGAAACTAAATCATTTGGTGATGAAAGGTTAGTAATTTCAGGAAGAGAGTTAATACTAGCAAAAAAAGGATTTTAAATTAATATGTTTTATGTTACGGAAGGAAATAGTACGGAGAGATTTGGTGGAAGAAACAGAGAGTGCAAAATTAAATCAGAGGAGAAAATTATCCGTTATAGGGAGTTCCTCAGCAGAGAGGTCAATGGGTGAAACACCAGAGCAGCAGATGAGGTTGAGGGTGTGTCCTTTAGAGTGTGTGGGAACATTGACATGCTGTTGAAGTCCAAAGCTCTCAAGACAGGATATAAAATCTCTTGTAAGGGAGTTATTAAAATTATCCACATGAATATTAAAATCTCCTAAAACCATAATATTAGGTGAGAGGGTGGTAATATGTGTTAAAAAGCAGCAAAGTCATTTAGAAATTCATCATTTAGTTTGGGTGGACGATAAATTATGAAAACATTTGTAGGTGTGGATCCAGAAAGTTTTGAAATCATAGATTCGAATGAAGGAATAATGGGAAAATGTTTTTAAAGGAAAATGAGAAAGATTTTCAAGAATGTGTTCTCAAAAATTTCTAAAAATAGCATTTATCGGACAATAACGATATGGGCGCCGATATATCGTGCATCCCTAGTTTTAATGGAAGTAAAACAAGAATTGCCTATTTGTTTCTATCAGTTGCAAGAACTGTAATTTGAGAAAGGAGAAACATTGTTAAAAATAAACATGCTAAAATGGAGTTATGGACAATGTATAAAAGAAACTGGAAAACTATATTAAAACTGTGGAACAATATTTTAGAATGGAAGAAAAAGAGACTGAATTTTACAAAACGTTTATGTTGAATACTCCTTATATTACGTACTCACTAGATGGTTTGAAAATAGATTTGCCAGAATGATTATGCTTGTTGTTTTGCTGTTTTGAAACCAACATAATGTCATAAGGAATGTTTGTAAATGATATTTTTATATGCTTCTGAACTGATGTTTTGAAAAAAAAAAAACATATACTTGGATCGATACAGAGAATATTAGCATGGCCCCTGCGAAAGGATGACACGCAAATCCGTGAAGCGCTCCATATTGCTGTTTTAGTGCGTGGGTAAAAGTACAGAAATGCAAAAAGACAAAAGGCTTTTCACGATTCCAAATGGTGCATGAGGATGGGTTTAGCAAATCGTGGGAGGTGCTGCTGGGTCAACTGGAAAGTCTACATGCATGGTGAAAATGAATGTGGGATGCTTTGATCGTTTGCTTTGTTGTGCAACCAATGCACTTCCAAAGCCCTTGCTTTACTGGGACTTTGCCATAGGCTATCCTGACACTCTAATTTCCCCCTGTCCATAAACTTGGTGACCTACTGCATCAATCAGTGTGCCTAGCACTGACAGGGCCAAAGCTCTGTAGTGCACGGCATACAAGTGGGAACATGGCTCTCCAGGTCCCACCACCTTGGAGGAACATTGCTGGAACTCGAGGCGTACATATGCCCTGAGCCTGACTGATGATCTGTGCTCGCTACGGTGGCACATATACTAAAATTGGATCGATACAGAGAAGATTAGCATGGCCCCTGCGAAAGGATGACACGCAAATCCGTGAAGCGCTCCATATTGCAGTTTTAGTGCGTGGGTAAAAGTACAGAAATGAAAAAAGACAAAAGGCTTTTCACGTTTCCAAATGGTGCATGAGGATGGGTTTAGCAAATCGTGGGAGGTGCTGCTGGGTCAACTGGAAAGTCTACATGCATGGTGAAAACGAATGTGGGATGCTTTGATCGTTTGCTTTGTTGTGCAACCAATGCACTTCCAAAGCCCTTGCTTTACTGGGACTTTGCCATAGGCTATCCTGACACTCTAATTTCCCCCTGTCCATAAACTTGGTGACCTACTGCATCAATCAGTGTGCCTAGCACTGACAGGGCCAAAGCTCTGTAGTGCACGGCATACAAGTGGGAACATGGCTCTCCAGGTCCCACCACCTTGGAGGAACATTGCTGGGACTCGAGGCGTACATATGCCCTGAGCCTGTCCAATCGTCCGTGCTCGCTACGGTGGCACATATACTAAAATTGGATCGATACAGAGAAGATTAGCATGGCCCCTGCGGAAGGATGACACGCAAATCCGTGAAGCGCTCCATATTGCTGTTTTAGTGCGTGGGTAAAAGTACAGAAATGCAAAAAGACAAAAGGCTTTTCACGATTCCAAATGGTGCATGAGGATGGGTTTAGCAAATCGTGGGAGGTGCTGCTGGGTCAACTGGAAAGTCTACATGCATGGTGAAAACGAATGTGGGATGCTTTGATCATTTGTTTTGTTGTGCAACCAATGCACTTCCAAAGCCCTTGCTTTACTGGGACTTTGCCATAGGCTATCCTGACACTCTAATTTCCCCCTGTCCATAAACTTGGTGACCTACTGCATCAATCAGTGTGCCTAGCACTGACAGGGCCAAAGCTCTGTAGTGCACGGCATACAAGTGGGAACATGGCTCTCCAGGTCCCACCACCTTGGAGGAACATTGCTGGGACTCGAGGCGTACATATGCCCTGAGCCTGACTGCTGATCTGTGCTCGCTACGGTGGCACATATACTAAAATTGGATCGATACAGAGAAGATTAGCATGGCCCCTGCGAAAGGATGACACGCAAATCCGTGAAGCGCTCCATATTGCTTTTTTAGTGCGTGGGTAAAAGTACAGAAATGCAAAAAGACAAAAGGCTTTTCACGATTCCAAATGGTGCATGAGGATGGGTTTAGCAAATCGTGGGAGGTGCTGCTGGGTCAACTGGAAAGTCTACATGCATGGTGAAAACGAATGTGGGATGCTTTGATCGTTTGTTTTGTTGTGCTAATGCACTTCCAAAGCCCTTGCTTTAGTGGGACTTTGCCATAGGCTATCCTGACACTCTAATTTCCCCCTGTCCATAAACTTGGTGACCTACTGCATCAATCAGTGTGCCTAGCACTGACAGGGCCAAAGCTCTGTAGTGCACGGCATACAAGTGGGAACATGGCTCTTCGGGTCCCACCACCTTGAAGGAACATTGCTGGGACTCGAGGCGTACATATGCCCTGAGCCTGACCCCTGGTCTGTGCTTGCTACGGTGGCACATATACTAAAATTGGATCGATACAGAGAAGATTAGCATGGCCCCTGCGAAAGGATGACACGCAAATCCGTGAAGCGCTCCATATTGCTGTTTTAGTGCGTGGGTAAAAGTACAGAAATGCAAAAAGACAAAAGGCTTTTCACGATTCCAAATGGTGCATGAGGATGGGTTTAGCAAATCGTGGGAGGTGCTGCTGGGTCAACTGGAAAGTCTACATGCATGGTAAAAAAACGAATGTGGGATGCTTTGATCATTTGTTTTGTTGTGCAACCAATGCACTTCCAAAGCCCTTGCTTTACTGGGACTTTGCCATAGGCTATCCTGACACTCTAATTTCCCCCTGTCCATAAACTTGGTGACCTACTGCATCAATCAGTGTGCCTAGCACTGACAGGGCCAAAGCTCTGTAGTGCACGGCATACAAGTGGGAACATGGCTCTCCAGGTCCCACCACCTTGGAGGAACATTGCTGGGACTCGAGGCGTACATATGCCCTGAGCCTGACTGCTGATCTGTGCTCGCTACGGTGGCACATATACTAAAATTGGATCGATACAGAGAAGATTAGCATGGCCCCTGAGAAAGGATGACACGCAAATCCGTGAAGCGCTCCATATTGCTTTTTTAGTGCGTGGGTAAAAGTACAGAAATGAAAAAAGACAAAAGGCTTTTCACGTTTCCAAATGGTGCATGACGATGGGTTTAGCAAATCGTGGGAGGTGCTGCTGGGTCAACTGGAAAGTCTACATGCATGGTGACAACGAATGTGGGATGCTTTGATCATTTGTTTTGTTGTGCTAATGCACTTCCAAAGCCCTTGCTTTAGTGGGATTGCCATAGGCTATCCTCACACTCTAATTTCCCCCCCCCGTCCATAAACTTGGTGACCTACTGCATCAATCAGTGTGCCTAGCACTGACAGGGCCAAAGCTCTGTAGTGCACGGCATACAAGTGGGAACATGGCTCTCCGGTTCCCACCACCCTGGAGGAACATTGCTGGGACTCGAGGCGTACATATGCCCTGAGCCTGACCACTGGTCTGTGCTCGCTACGGTGGCACATATACTAAAATTGGATCGATACAGAGAAGATTAGCATGGCCCCTGCGAAAGGATGACACGCAAATCCGTGAAGCGCTACATATTGCTGTTTTAGTGCGTGGGTAAAAGTACAGAAATGCAAAAAGACAAAAGGCTTTTCACGATTCCAAATGGTGCATGAGGATGGGTTTAGCAAATCGTGGGAGGTGCTGCTGGGTCAACTGGAAAGTCTACATGCATGGTGAAAACGAATGTGGGATGCTTTGATCGTTTGTTTTGTTGTGCTAATGCACTTCCAAAGCCCTTGCTTTAGTGGGACTTTGCCATAGGCTATCCTGACACTCTAATTTCCCCCTGTCCATAAACTTGGTGACCTACTGCATCAATCAGTGTGCCTAGCACTGACAGGGCCAAAGCTCTGTAGTGCACGGCATACAAGTGGGAACATGGCTCTTCGGGTCCCACCACCTTGAAGGAACATTGCTGGGACTCGAGGCGTACATATGCCCTGAGCCTGACCGCTGGTCTGTGCTTGCTACGGTGGCACATATACTAAAATTGGATCGATACAGAGAAGATTAGCATGGCCCCTGCGAAAGGATGACACGCAAATCCGTGAAGCGCTCCATATTGCTGTTTTAGTGCGTGGGTAAAAGTACAGAAATGAAAAAAGACAAAAGGCTTTTCACGATTCCAAATGGTGCATGAGGATGGGTTTAGCAAATCGTGGGAGGTGCTGCTGGGTCAACTGGAAAGTCTACATGCATGGTGAAAATGAATGTGGGATGCTTTGATCGTTTGCTTTGTTGTGCAACCAATGCACTTCCAAAGCCCTTGCTTTACTGGGACTTTGCCATAGGCTATCCTGACACTCTAATTTCCCCCTGTCCATAAACTTGGTGACCTACTGCATCAATCAGTGTGCCTAGCACTGACAGGGCCAAAGCTCTGTAGTGCACGGCATACAAGTGGGAACATGGCTCTCCAGGTCCCACCACCTTGGAGGAACATTGCTGGGACTCGAGGCGTACATATGCCCTGAGCCTGTCCTTTCGTCCGTGCTCGCTACGGTGGCACATATACTAAAATTGGATCGATACAGAGAAGATTAGCATGGCCCCTGCGAAAGGATGACACGCAAATCCGTGAAGCGCTCCATATTGCTGTTTTAGTGCGTGGGTAAAAGTACAGAAATGCAAAAAGACAAAAGGCTTTTCACGATTCCAAATGGTGCATGAGGATGAGTTTAGCAAATCGTGGGAGGTGCTGCTGGGTCAACTGGAAAGTCTACATGCATGGTGAAAACGAATGTGGGATGCTTTGATCATTTGTTTTGTTGTGCAACCAATGCACTTCCAAAGCCCTTGCTTTACTGGGACTTTGCCATAGGCTATCCTGACACTCTAATTTCCCCCTGTCCATAAACTTGGTGACCTACTGCATCAATCAGTGTGCCTAGCACTGACAGGGCCAAAGCTCTGTAGTGCACGGCATACAAGTGGGAACATGGCTCTCCAGGTCCCACCACCTTGGAGGAACATTGCTGGGACTCGAGGCGTACATATGCCCTGAGCCTGTCCACTCGTCCGTGCTCGCTACGGTGGCACATATACTAAAATTGGATCGATACAGAGAAGATTAGCATGGCCCCTGCGAAAGGATGACACGCAAATCCGTGAAGCGCTCCATATTGCTGTTTTAGTGCGTGGGTAAAAGTACAGAAATGCAAAAAGACAAAAGGCTTTTCACGATTCCAAATGGTGCATGAGGATGAGTTTAGCAAATCGTGGGAGGTGCTGCTGGGTCAACTGGAAAGTCTACATGCATGGTGAAAACGAATGTGGGATGCTTTGATCATTTGTTTTGTTGTGCAACCAATGCACTTCTAAAGCCCTTGCTTTACTGGGACTTTGCCATAGGCTATCCTGACACTCTAATTTCCCCCTGTCCATAAACTTGGTGACCTACTGCATCAATCAGTGTGCCTAGCACTGACAGGGCCAAAGCTCTGTAGTGCACGGCATACAAGTGGGAACATGGCTCTCCAGGTCCCACCACCTTGGAGGAACATTGCTGGGACTCGAGGCGTACATATGCCCTGAGCCTGACTGCTGATCTGTGCTCGCTACGGTGGCACATATACTAAAATTGGATCGATACAGAGAAGATTAGCATGGCCCCTGAGAAAGGATGACACGCAAATCCGTGAAGCGCTCCATATTGCTTTTTTAGTGCGTGGGTAAAAGTACAGAAATGAAAAAAGACAAAAGGCTTTTCACGTTTCCAAATGGTGCATGACGATGGGTTTAGCAAATCGTGGGAGGTGCTGCTGGGTCAACTGGAAAGTCTACATGCATGGTGAAAACGAATGTGGGATGCTTTGATCGTTTGTTTTGTTGTGCTAATGCACTTCCAAAGCCCTTGCTTTAGTGGGACTTTGCCATAGGCTATCCTGACACTCTAATTTCCCCCTGTCCATAAACTTGGTGACCTACGGCATCAATCAGTGTGCCTAGCACTGACAGGGCCAAAGCTCTGTAGTGCACGGCATACAAGTGGGAACATGGCTCTCCAGGTCCCACCACCTTGGAGGAACATTGCTGGGACTCGAGGCGTACATATGCCCTGAGCCTGTCCACTCGTCCGTGCTCGCTACGGTGGCACATATACTAAAATTGGATCGATACAGAGAAGATTAGCATGGCCCCTGCGAAAGGATGACACGCAAATCCGTCAAGCGCTCCATATTGCTGTTTTAGTGCGTGGGTAAAAGTACAGAAATGAAAAAGACAAAAGGCTTTTCACGATTCCAAATGGTGCATGAGGATGGGTTTAGCAAATCGTGGGAGGTGCTGCTGGGTCAACTGGAAAGTCTACATGCATGGTGAAAACGAATGTGGGATGCTTTGATCGTTTGCTTTGTTGTGCAACCAATGCACTTCCAAAGCCCTTGCTTTACTGGGACTTTGCCATAGGCTATCCTGACACTCTAATTTCCCCCTGTCCATAAACTTGGTGACCTACTGCATCAATCAGTGTGCCTAGCACTGACAGGGCCAAAGCTCTGTAGTGCACGGCATACAAGTGGGAACATGGCTCTCCAGGTCCCACCACCTTGGAGGAACATTGCTGGGACTCGAGGCGTACATATGCCCTGAGCCTGACTTCTGATCTGTACTCGTTACGGTGGCACATATACTAAAATTGGATCGAAACAGAGAAGATTAGCATGGCCCCTGCGAAAGGATGACACGCAAATCCGTGAAGCGCTCCATATTGCTGTTTTAGTGCGTGGGTAAAAGTACAGAAATGCAAAAAGACAAAAGGCTTTTCACGATTCCAAATGGTGCATGAGGATGGGTTTAGCAAATCGTGGGAGGTGCTGCTGGGTCAACTGGAAAGTCTGTATGCATGGTGAAAACGAATGTGGGATGCTTTGATCGTTTGTTTTGTTGTGCTAATGCACTTCCAAAGCCCTTGCTTTAGTGGGACTTTGCCATAGGCTATCCTGACACTCTAATTTCCCCCTGTCCATAAACTTGGTGACCTACTGCATCAATCAGTGTGCCTAGCACTGACAGGGCCAAAGCTCTGTAGTGCACGGCATACAAGTGGGAACATGGCTCTCCAGGTCCCACCACCTTGGAGGAACATTGCTGGGACTCGAGGCGTACATATGCCCTGAGCCTGTCCACTCGTCCGTGCTCGCTACGGTGGCACATATACTAAAATTGGATCGATACAGAGAAGATTAGCATGGCCCCTGCGAAAGGATGACACGCAAATCCGTGAAGCGCTCCATATTGCTGTTTTAGTGCGTGGGTAAAAGTACAGAAATGAAAAAGACAAAAGGCTTTTCACGATTCCAAATGGTGCATGAGGATGGGTTTAGCAAATCGTGGGAGGTGCTGCTGGGTCAACTGGAAAGTCTACATGCATGGTGAAAACGAATGTGGGATGCTTTGATCGTTTGCTTTGTTGTGCAACCAATGCACTTCCAAAGCCCTTGCTTTACTGGGACTTTGCCATAGGCTATCCTGACACTCTAATTTCCCCCTGTCCATAAACTTGGTGACCTACTGCATCAATCAGTGTGCCTAGCACTGACAGGGCCAAAGCTCTGTAGTGCACGGCATACAAGTGGGAACATGGCTCTCCAGGTCCCACCACCTTGGAGGAACATTGCTGGGACTCGAGGCGTACATATGCCCTGAGCCTGACTTCTGATCTGTACTCGCTACGGTGGCACATATACTAAAATTGGATCGAAACAGAGAAGATTAGCATGGCCCCTGCGAAAGGATGACACGCAAATCCGTGAAGCGCTCCATATTGCTGTTTTAGTGCGTGGGTAAAAGTACAGAAATGCAAAAAGACAAAAGGCTTTTCACGATTCCAAATGGTGCATGAGGATGGGTTTAGCAAATCGTGGGAGGTGCTGCTGGGTCAACTGGAAAGTCTGTATGCATGGTGAAAACGAATGTGGGATGCTTTGATCGTTTGTTTTGTTGTGCTAATGCACTTCCAAAGCCCTTGCTTTAGTGGGACTTTGCCATAGGCTATCCTGACACTCTAATTTCCCCCTGTCCATAAACTTGGTGACCTACTGCATCAATCAGTGTGCCTAGCACTGACAGGGCCAAAGCTCTGTAGTGCACGGCATACAAGTGGGAACATGGCTCTCCAGGTCCCACCACCTTGGAGGAACATTGCTGGGACTCGAGGCGTACATATGCCCTGAGCCTGTCCACTCGTCCGTGCTCGCTACGGTGGCACATATACTAAAATTGGATCGATACAGAGAAGATTAGCATGGCCCCTGCGAAAGGATGACACGCAAATCCGTCAAGCGCTCCATATTGCTGTTTTAGTGCGTGGGTAAAAGTACAGAAATGAAAAAGACAAAAGGCTTTTCACGATTCCAAATGGTGCATGAGGATGGGTTTAGCAAATCGTGGGAGGTGCTGCTGGGTCAACTGGAAAGTCTACATGCATGGTGAAAACGAATGTGGGATGCTTTGATCGTTTGCTTTGTTGTGCAACCAATGCACTTCCAAAGCCCTTGCTTTACTGGGACTTTGCCATAGGCTATCCTGACACTCTAATTTCCCCCTGTCCATAAACTTGGTGACCTACTGCATCAATCAGTGTGCCTAGCACTGACAGGGCCAAAGCTCTGTAGTGCACGGCATACAAGTGGGAACATGGCTCTCCAGGTCCCACCACCTTGGAGGAACATTGCTGGGACTCGAGGCGTACATATGCCCTGAGCCTGTCCAATCGTCCGTGCTCGCTACGGTGGCACATATACTAAAATTGGATCGATACAGAGAAGATTAGCATGGCCCCTGCGAAAGGATGACACGCAAATCCATGAAGCGCTCCATATTGCTGTTTTAGTGCGTGGGTAAAAGTACAGAAATGCAAAAAGACAAAAGGCTTTTCACGATTCCAAATGGTGCATGAGGATGGGTTTAGCAAATCGTGGGAGGTGCTGCTGGGTCAACTGGAAAGTCTACATGCATGGTGAAAACGAATGTGGGATGCTTTGATCATTTGTTTTGTTGTGCAACCAATGCACTTCCAAAGCCCTTGCTTTACTGGGACTTTGCCATAGGCTATCCTGACACTCTAATTTCCCCCTGTCCATAAACTTGGTGACCTACTGCATCAATCAGTGTGCCTAGCACTGACAGGGCCAAAGCTCTGTAGTGCACGGCATACAAGTGGGAACATGGCTCTCCAGGTCCCACCACCTTGGAGGAACATTGCTGGGACTCGAGGCGTACATATGCCCTGAGCCTGACTGCTGATCTGTGCTCGCTACGGTGGCACATATACTAAAATTGGATCGATACAGAGAAGATTAGCATGGCCCCTAAGAAAGGATGACACGCAAATCCGTGAAGCGCTCCATATTGCTTTTTTAGTGCGTGGGTAAAAGTACAGAAATGAAAAAAGACAAAAGGCTTTTCACGTTTCCAAATGGTGCATGACGATGGGTTTAGCAAATCGTGGGAGGTGCTGCTGGGTCAACTGGAAAGTCTACATGCATGGTGAAAACGAATGTGGGATGCTTTGATCGTTTGTTTTGTTGTGCTAATGCACTTCCAAAGCCCTTGCTTTACTGGGACTTTGCCATAGGCTATCCTGACACTCTAATTTCCCCCTGTCCATAAACTTGGTGACCTACTGCATCAATCAGTGTGCCTAGCACTGACAGGGCCAAAGCTCTGTAGTGCACGGCATACAAGTGGGAACATGGCTCTCCAGGTCCCACCACCTTGGAGGAACATTGCTGGGACTCGAGGCGTACATATGCCCTGAGCCTGTCCAATCGTCCGTGCTCGCTACGGTGGCACATATACTAAAATTGGATCGATACAGAGAAGATTAGCATGGCCCCTGCGAAAGGATGACACGCAAATCCGTGAAGCGCTCCATATTGCTGTTTTAGTGCGTGGGTAAAAGTACAGAAATGCAAAAAGACAAAAGGCTTTTCACGATTCCAAATGGTGCATGAGGATGGGTTTAGCAAATCGTGGGAGGTGCTGCTGGGTCAACTGGAAAGTCTACATGCATGGTGAAAACGAATGTGGGATGCTTTGATCGTTTGTTTTGTTGTGCTAATGCACTTCCAAAGCCCTTGCTTTAGTGGGACTTTGCCATAGGCTATCCTGACACTCTAATTTCCCCCTGTCCATAAACTTGGTGACCTACTGCATCAATCAGTGTGCCTAGCACTGACAGGGCCAAAGCTCTGTAGTGCACGGCATACAAGTGGGAACATGGCTCTCCAGGTCCCACCACCTTGGAGGAACATTGCTGGGACTCGAGGCGTACATATGCCCTGAGCCTGTCCACTCGTCCGTGCTCGCTACGGTGGCACATATACTAAAATTGGATCGATACAGAGAAGATTAGCATGGCCCCTGCGAAAGGATGACACGCAAATCCGTCAAGCGCTCCATATTGCTGTTTTAGTGCGTGGGTAAAAGTACAGAAATGAAAAAGACAAAAGGCTTTTCACGATTCCAAATGGTGCATGAGGATGGGTTTAGCAAATCGTGGGAGGTGCTGCTGGGTCAACTGGAAAGTCTACATGCATGGTGAAAACGAATGTGGGATGCTTTGATCGTTTGCTTTGTTGTGCAACCAATGCACTTCCAAAGCCCTTGCTTTACTGGGACTTTGCCATAGGCTATCCTGACACTCTAATTTCCCCCTGTCCATAAACTTGGTGACCTACTGCATCAATCAGTGTGCCTAGCACTGACAGGGCCAAAGCTCTGTAGTGCACGGCATACAAGTGGGAACATGGCTCTCCAGGTCCCACCACCTTGGAGGAACATTGCTGGGACTCGAGGCGTACATATGCCCTGAGCCTGACTTCTGATCTGTACTCGCTACGGTGGCACATATACTAAAATTGGATCGAAACAGAGAAGATTAGCATGGCCCCTGCGAAAGGATGACACGCAAATCCGTGAAGCGCTCCATATTGCTGTTTTAGTGCGTGGGTAAAAGTACAGAAATGCAAAAAGACAAAAGGCTTTTCACGATTCCAAATGGTGCATGAGGATGGGTTTAGCAAATCGTGGGAGGTGCTGCTGGGTCAACTGGAAAGTCTGTATGCATGGTGAAAACGAATGTGGGATGCTTTGATCGTTTGTTTTGTTGTGCTAATGCACTTCCAAAGCCCTTGCTTTAGTGGGACTTTGCCATAGGCTATCCTGACACTCTAATTTCCCCCTGTCCATAAACTTGGTGACCTACTGCATCAATCAGTGTGCCTAGCACTGACAGGGCCAAAGCTCTGTAGTGCACGGCATACAAGTGGGAACATGGCTCTCCAGGTCCCACCACCTTGGAGGAACATTGCTGGGACTCGAGGCGTACATATGCCCTGAGCCTGTCCACTCGTCCGTGCTCGCTACGGTGGCACATATAATAAAATTGGATCGATACAGAGAAGATTAGCATGGCCCCTGCGAAAGGATGACACGCAAATCCGTGAAGCGCTCCATATTGCTGTTTTAGTGCGTGGGTAAAAGTACAGAAATGAAAAAGACAAAAGGCTTTTCACGATTCCAAATGGTGCATGAGGATGGGTTTAGCAAATCGTGGGAGGTGCTGCTGGGTCAACTGGAAAGTCTACATGCATGGTGAAAACGAATGTGGGATGCTTTGATCGTTTGCTTTGTTGTGCAACCAATGCACTTCCAAAGCCCTTGCTTTACTGGGACTTTGCCATAGGCTATCCTGACACTCTAATTTCCCCCTGTCCATAAACTTGGTGACCTACTGCATCAATCAGTGTGCCTAGCACTGACAGGGCCAAAGCTCTGTAGTGCACGGCATACAAGTGGGAACATGGCTCTCCAGGTCCCACCACCTTGGAGGAACATTGCTGGGACTCGAGGCGTACATATGCCCTGAGCCTGTCCAATCGTCCGTGCTCGCTACGGTGGCACATATACTAAAATTGGATCGATACAGAGAAGATTAGCATGGCCCCTGCGAAAGGATGACACGCAAATCCATGAAGCGCTCCATATTGCTGTTTTAGTGCGTGGGTAAAAGTACAGAAATGCAAAAAGACAAAAGGCTTTTCACGATTCCAAATGGTGCATGAGGATGGGTTTAGCAAATCGTGGGAGGTGCTGCTGGGTCAACTGGAAAGTCTACATGCATGGTGAAAACGAATGTGGGATGCTTTGATCATTTGTTTTGTTGTGCAACCAATGCACTTCCAAAGCCCTTGCTTTACTGGGACTTTGCCATAGGCTATCCTGACACTCTAATTTCCCCCTGTCCATAAACTTGGTGACCTACTGCATCAATCAGTGTGCCTAGCACTGACAGGGCCAAAGCTCTGTAGTGCACGGCATACAAGTGGGAACATGGCTCTCCAGGTCCCACCACCTTGGAGGAACATTGCTGGGACTCGAGGCGTACATATGCCCTGAGCCTGACTGCTGATCTGTGCTCGCTACGGTGGCACATATACTAAAATTGGATCGATACAGAGAAGATTAGCATGGCCCCTGAGAAAGGATGACACGCAAATCCGTGAAGCGCTCCATATTGCTTTTTTAGTGCGTGGGTAAAAGTACAGAAATGAAAAAAGACAAAAGGCTTTTCACGTTTCCAAATGGTGCATGACGATGGGTTTAGCAAATCGTGGGAGGTGCTGCTGGGTCAACTGGAAAGTCTACATGCATGGTGAAAACGAATGTGGGATGCTTTGATCGTTTGTTTTGTTGTGCTAATGCACTTCCAAAGCCCTTGCTTTACTGGGACTTTGCCATAGGCTATCCTGACACTCTAATTTCCCCCTGTCCATAAACTTGGTGACCTACTGCATCAATCAGTGTGCCTAGCACTGACAGGGCCAAAGCTCTGTAGTGCACGGCATACAAGTGGGAACATGGCTCTCCAGGTCCCACCACCTTGGAGGAACATTGCTGGGACTCGAGGCGTACATATGCCCTGAGCCTGTCCAATCGTCCGTGCTCGCTACGGTGGCACATATACTAAAATTGGATCGATACAGAGAAGATTAGCATGGCCCCTGCGAAAGGATGACACGCAAATCCGTGAAGCGCTCCATATTGCTGTTTTAGTGCGTGGGTAAAAGTACAGAAATGCAAAAAGACAAAAGGCTTTTCACGATTCCAAATGGTGCATGAGGATGGGTTTAGCAAATCGTGGGAGGTGCTGCTGGGTCAACTGGAAAGTCTACATGCATGGTGAAAACGAATGTGGGATGCTTTGATCGTTTGTTTTGTTGTGCTAATGCACTTCCAAAGCCCTTGCTTTAGTGGGACTTTGCCATAGGCTATCCTGACACTCTAATTTCCCCCTGTCCATAAACTTGGTGACCTACTGCATCAATGAGTGTGCCTAGCACTGACAGGGCCAAAGCTCTGTAGTGCACGGCATACAAGTGGGAACATGGCTCTTCGGGTCCCACCACCTTGAAGGAACATTGCTGGGACTCGAGGCGTACATATGCCCTGAGCCTGACCGCTGGTCTGTGCTTGCTACGGTGGCACATATACTAAAATTGGATCGATACAGAGAAGATTAGCATGGCCCCTGCGAAAGGATGACACGCAAATCCGTGAAGCGCTCCATATTGCTGTTTTAGTGCGTGGGTAAAAGTACAGAAATGAAAAAAGACAAAAGGCTTTTCATGATTCCAAATGGTGCATGAGGATGGGTTTAGCAAATCGTGGGAGGTGCTGCTGGGTCAACTGGAAAGTCTACATGCATGGTGAAAACGAATGTGGGATGCTTTGATCATTTGTTTTGTTGTGCTAATGCACTTCCAAAGCCCTTGCTTTAGTGGGATTGCCATAGGCTATCCTGACACTCTAATTTCCCCCCCGTCCATAAACTTGGTGACCTACTGCATCAATCAGTGTGCCTAGCACTGACAGGGCCAAAGCTCTGTAGTGCACGGCATACAAGTGGGAACATGGCTCTCCAGGTCCCACCACCTTGGAGGAACATTGCTGGGACTCGAGGCGTACATATGCCCTGAGCCTGACTGCTGATCTGTGCTCGCTACGGCGGCACATATACTAAAATTGGATCGATACAGAGAAGATTAGCATGGCCCCTGAGAAAGGATGACACGCAAATCCGTGAAGCGCTCCATATTGCTTTTTTAGTGCGTGGGTAAAAGTACAGAAATGAAAAAAGACAAAAGGCTTTTCACGTTTCCAAATGGTGCATGACGATGGGTTTAGCAAATCGTGGGAGGTGCTGCTGGGTCAACTGGAAAGTCTACATGCATGGTGACAACGAATGTGGGATGCTTTGATCATTTGTTTTGTTGTGCTAATGCACTTCCAAAGCCCTTGCTTTAGTGGGATTGCCATAGGCTATCCTGACACTCTAATTTCCCCCCCCCCGTCCATAAACTTGGTGACCTACTGCATCAATCAGTGTGCCTAGCACTGACAGGGCCAAAGCTCTGTAGTGCACGGCATACAAGTGGGAACATGGCTCTCCGGTTCCCACCACCCTGGAGGAACATTGCTGGGACTCGAGGCGTACATATGCCCTGAGCCTGACCACTGGTCTGTGCTCGCTACGGTGGCACATATACTAAAATTGGATCGATACAGAGAAGATTAGCATGGCCCCTGCGAAAGGATGACACGCAAATCCGTGAAGCGCTCCATATTGCTGTTTTAGTGCGTGGGTAAAAGTACAGAAATGCAAAAAGACAAAAGGCTTTTCACGATTCCAAATGATGCATGAGGATGGGTTTAGCAAATCGTGGGAGGTGCTGCTGGGTCAACTGGAAAGTCTACATGCATGGTGAAAACGAATGTGGGATGCTTTGATCGTTTGCTTTGTTGTGCAACCAATGCACTTCCAAAGCCCTTGCTTTACTGGGACTTTGTCATAGGCTATCCTGACACTCTAATTTCCCCCTGTCCATAAACTTGGTGACCTACTGCATCAATCAGTGTGCCTAGCACTGACAGGGCCAAAGCTCTGTAGTGCACGGCATACAAGTGGGAACATGGCTCTCCAGGTCCCACCACCTTGGAGGAACATTGCTGGGACTCGAGGCGTACATATGCCCTGAGCCTGACTGCTGATCTGTGCTCGCTACGGCGGCACATATACTAAAATTGGATCGATACAGAGAAGATTAGCATGGCCCCTGAGAAAGGATGACACGCAAATCCGTGAAGCGCTCCATATTGCTTTTTTAGTGCGTGGGTAAAAGTACAGAAATGAAAAAAGACAAAAGGCTTTTCACGTTTCCAAATGGTGCATGACGATGGGTTTAGCAAATCGTGGGAGGTGCTGCTGGGTCAACTGGAAAGTCTACATGCATGGTGAAAACGAATGTGGGATGCTTTGATCGTTTGTTTTGTTGTGCTAATGCACTTCCAAAGCCCTTGCTTTACTGGGACTTTGCCATAGGCTATCCTGACACTCTAATTTCCCCCTGTCCATAAACTTGGTGACCTACTGCATCAATCAGTGTGCCTAGCACTGACAGGGCCAAAGCTCTGTAGTGCACGGCATACAAGTGGGAACATGGCTCTCCAGGTCCCACCACCTTGGAGGAACATTGCTGGGACTCGAGGCGTACATATGCCCTGAGCCTGCCCAATCGTCCGTGCTCGCTACGGTGGCACATATACTAAAATTGGATCGATACAGAGAAGATTAGCATGGCCCCTGCGAAAGGATGACACGCAAATCCGTGAAGCGCTCCATATTGCTTTTTTAGTGCGTGGGTAAAAGTACAGAAATGCAAAAAGACAAAAGGCTTTTCACGATTCCAAATGGTGCATGAGGATGGGTTTAGCAAATCGTGGGAGGTGCTGCTGGGTCAACTGGAAAGTCTACATGCATGGTGAAAACGAATGTGGGATGCTTTGATCGTTTGTTTTGTTGTGCTAATGCACTTCCAAAGCCCTTGCTTTACTGGGACTTTGCCATAGGCTATCCTGACACTCTAATTTCCCCCTGTCCATAAACTTGGTGACCTACTGCATCAATCAGTGTGCCTAGCACTGACAGGGCCAAAGCTCTGTAGTGCACGGCATACAAGTGGGAACATGGCTCTTCGGGTCCCACCACCTTGAAGGAACATTGCTGGGACTCGAGGCGTACATATGCCCTGAGCCTGACCGCTGGTCTGTGCTTGCTACGGTGGCACATATACTAAAATTGGATCGATACAGAGAAGATTAGCATGGCCCCTGCGAAAGGATGACACGCAAATCCGTGAAGCGCTCCATATTGCTGTTTTAGTGCGTGGGTAAAAGTACAGAAATGAAAAAAGACAAAAGGCTTTTCATGATTCCAAATGGTGCATGAGGATGGGTTTAGCAAATCGTGGGAGGTGCTGCTGGGTCAACTGGAAAGTCTACATGCATGGTGAAAATGAATGTGGGATGCTTTGATCGTTTGCTTTGTTGTGCAACCAATGCACTTCCAAAGCCCTTGCTTTACTGGGACTTTGTCATAGGCTATCCTGACACTCTAATTTCCCCCTGTCCATAAACTTGGTGACCTACTGCATCAATCAGTGTGCCTAGCACTGACAGGGCCAAAGCTCTGTAGTGCACGGCATACAAGTGGGAACATGGCTCTCCAGGTCCCACCACCTTGGAGGAACATTGCTGGGACTCGAGGCGTACATATGCCCTGAGCCTGTCCACTCGTCCGTGCTCGCTATGGTGGCACATATACTAAAATTGGATCGATACAGAGAAGATTAGCATGGCCCCTGCGAAAGGATGACACGCAAATCCGTGAAGCGCTCCATATTGCTGTTTTAGTGCGTGGGTAAAAGTACAGAAATGAAAAAGACAAAAGGCTTTTCACGATTCCAAATGGTGCATGAGGATGGGTTTAGCAAATCGTGGGAGGTGCTGCTGGGTCAACTGGAAAGTCTACATGCATGGTGAAAACGAATGTGGGATGCTTTGATCGTTTGCTTTGTTGTGCAACCAATGCACTTCCAAAGCCCTTGCTTTACTGGGACTTTGCCATAGGCTATCCTGACACTCTAATTTCCCCCTGTCCATAAACTTGGTGACCTACTGCATCAATCAGTGTGCCTAGCACTGACAGGGCCAAAGCTCTGTAGTGCACGGCATACAAGTGGGAACATGGCTCTTCGGGTCCCACCACCTTGAAGGAACATTGCTGGGACTCGAGGCGTACATATGCCCTGAGCCTGACTGCTGATCTGTGCTCGCTACGGTGGCACATATACTAAAATTGGATCGATACAGAGAAGATTAGCATGGCCCCTGCGAAAGGATGACACGCAAATCCGTGAAGCGCTCCATATTGCTGTTTTAGTGCGTGGGTAAAAGTACAGAAATGAAAAAAGACAAAAGGCTTTTCATGATTCCAAATGGTGCATGAGGATGGGTTTAGCAAATCGTGGGAGGTGCTGCTGGGTCAACTGGAAAGTCTACATGCATGGTGAAAACGAATGTGGGATGCTTTGATCATTTGTTTTGTTGTGCTAATGCACTTCCAAAGCCCTTGCTTTAGTGGGATTGCCATAGGCTATCCTGACACTCTAATTTCCCCCCCGTCCATAAACTTGGTGACCTACTGCATCAATCAGTGTGCCTAGCACTGACAGGGCCAAAGCTCTGTAGTGCACGGCATACAAGTGGGAACATGGCTCTCCGGTTCCCACCACCCTGGAGGAACATTGCTGGGACTCGAGGCGTACATATGCCCTGAGCCTGACCACTGGTCTGTGCTCGCTACGGTGGCACATATACTAAAATTGGATCGATACAGAGAAGATTAGCATGGCCCCTGCGAAAGGATGACACGCAAATCCGTGAAGCGCTCCATATTGCTGTTTTAGTGCGTGGGTAAAAGTACAGAAATGCAAAAAGACAAAAGGCTTTTCACGATTCCAAATGGTGCATGAGGATGGGTTTAGCAAATCGTGGGAGGTGCTGCTGGGTCAACTGGAAAGTCTACATGCATTGTGAAAACGAATGTGGGATGCTTTGATCGTTTGTTTTGTTGTGCTAATGCACTTCCAAAGCCCTTGCTTTAGTGGGACTTTGCCATAGGCTATCCTGACACTCTAATTTCCCCCTGTCCATAAACTTGGTGACCTACTGCATCAATCAGTGTGCCTAGCACTGACAGGGCCAAAGCTCTGTAGTGCACGGCATACAAGTGGGAACATGGCTCTCCAGGTCCCACCACCTTGGAGGAACATTGCTGGGACTCGAGGCGTACATATGCCCTGAGCCTGTCCACTTGTCAGTGCTTGCTACAGTGGCACATATACTAAAATTGGATAGATACAGAGAAGATTAGCATGGCCCCTGCGAAAGGATGACACGCAAATCCGTGAAGTGCTCCATATTGCTGTTTTAGTGCGTGGGTAAAAGTACAGAAATGAAAAAAGACAAAAGGCTTTTCACGATTCCAAATGGTGCATGAGGATGGGTTTAGCAAATCGTGGGAGGTGCTGCTGGGTCAACTGGAAAGTCTGTATGCATGGTGAAAACGAATGTGGGATGCTTTGATCGTTTGCTTTGTTGTGCAACCAATGCACTTCCAAAGCCCTTGCTTTACTGGGACTTTGCCATAGGCTATCGTGACACTCTAATTTCCCCCTGTCCATAAACTTGGTGACCTACTGCATCAATCAGTGTGCCTAGCACTGACAGGGCCAAAGCTCTGTAGTGCACGGCATACAAGTGGGAACATGGCTCTCCAGGTCCCACCACCTTGGAGGAACATTGCTGGGACTCGAGGCGTACATATGCCCTGAGCCTGACTGATGATCTGTGCTCGCTACGGTGGCACATATACAAAAATTTGATCGATACAGAGAAGATTAGCATGGCCCCTGCGAAAGGATGACACGCAAATCCGTGAAGCGCTCCATATTGCTTTTTTAGTGCGTGGGTAAAAGTACAGAAGTGAAGTTTATGTTTAAACAAATTTCGAGAGGATCACGTGCTTATGATTGCTAGCAGCTGACCCGCATTATCCAATTCACTACGATCCAATCAGATGACTCCTAAACTACTATAAATACCCTGGGGTTTATTCCATTGCTATCTTCGTTTGGAAGAGGCAGCTTCACTGTAGCTAGCTCCGTTGAAGAACCAACTCTGTACCAGCATGGACAACCAAAGCAGCTACCAGCTACCATCTACCAGCTACAATCTACCAGCTACCATCTACAAATTACCAGCTATAATCTACAAGCTACTAGCTATAATTTACAAGCTACAATCTACAGCAGCAGCAGCAACAACTGCAGAAACAACAAATGCAGCAACAACAACAACTACTACTATTACTACTTCAAAAAAACTCCAACAATTGCATCAACAACTTCAACAAAACATCAAACCTTCCACTTCAACGCATCTGCTGTGTCTTCAACCATATTCTCCAGCAAATGACAGCCAAAACTCCAAAGCCATTGCAATGAAACTGAACCATTACCTTTTTCCTAGCGGTGCACATGCTATGCACATGAAGGGAAGCTTTGCAATATAACTTTACCAAACATTTAGACTAAAACATTTTTAAATCTTTTGAATAACAAGACTAACGTAAACAATGATACTTGCCTCTTGCCCGTCCACTGACTCATAACATTTAACAGCTTGTTTGCTGGAATGTTCAGCAGAGCAACAGCTCAAGTCATAAACAATGGTGAACTTGATCAACAAAATGGCCGCCGGGCTCTTTCACCTTTGGCACGCTTGACTGGCTCTCCTCTAAGCCAATAGCTGTAAGGAAAAGCGCCACCATCCAATAAGCTCTCTGGAGAAGGTCCCGCCCTCTCTCTTGACTTTGTTGCAAGTCTTATGAACGAATTTGGGCCGGACCCGCTTGTGAATGAAGTTAAGATACCAACAAATGTTTTTCATGGATTAAAGTAAAGCCAATTACTAACATTCCATTCACAGTTTTACTAAGTGGTGACATCGCAATTGAAGTCTTATAGAGTTCAGAGTTTGATGTTAGTAATAAAAAAAAAATAATAATAAAAATAAATAAATAAATAAATAAATAAAATAAAATAAAATAAATAAATTAAAAAAAAAAAAAAAAAAGATTTATACTCAGAGCACTGAGGTCTAATTACACTAGACCAGTTACTCATTTATTCATACACTAGTGTCTTATGTAAGCTTATAATGGCAAGTCAGTTTGATGTGAAACAGCAACAAAACAAACTTCCCGATTGGCTGCTATGAATAGGAGGACATTTCTGACAACGGATCTTCAATAAACACTTCCAGGACCACCAGACAAACCATACCCCCTATCCTCAGCTCTCCATCCATTTGCCATTCTGAGGGGAGATGAATGCTCACCTCTACCATCCTTGCACGTAGCGACATCAAGCTATCAGACCTTGCATTAATAAAAAGACCATGACATTTGGCTGCAGAACCTGACCCTCATCCAACCCATTACATTTTATATGCTCTTCAAATACAATCACACTCTACATAAAGGATGCATTTCCACTCACATGGCTCACATCCTCGATGCCATATTTCTCAAATTGCTTTGAATTACATTGTCACCCTGATACTAACTTCTGATTTCTGATTTCAGGTCTAACCCAAGAGGTTCGGCAGCTTTTACCAAGGTCACTGGTTTGCTTCAACGTGGCCCCCGCAGATGTTCAGTCTACCCAGAAATCAGCAATCATCTGCGCTTTCGAACTCTACCCCAAAGTCGCAGCAGCGCTTTTATGGGGAGATGAATGGTCCGCCTCTAGCATTCTCGTTCATTGCGACAACGAAGCCACCGTTTATTGCATTAATAAAGGATGCTCGCACGCACTTCCAATTATGCTCTTACTAAGATGCCTCGTTTGGACGGCAGCCAAAAAGCAATTCATTATGACTGCTAGACATGTTCCAGTTTGCAAAAATCAAATTGCTAATTCTCTCTCTCGCTTTCTTTTCCAGAAATTTCGGCTCTTGGTACTGGAAGCAGACCAGCATCCAACACCTGTTCCACTCTATTCACAAATTATATTGCCATAAAACTTCCATATTCGCACACTGCGCAAAGGATACCTCTCACTCCACACAGCCCGTACACTAGACGCCATGTTTACCCTGGCTTTTTGGCTTCCTGAGGTGTTCAGAAATGGCTATCTCATCCAATTTCAATCCCGCAATACACCCCACTATATTTGATCTAACACTGCTGAATGCTGAAACACTCGCCTTTTTCATTAAGCAAAGCAAAACAGATCAGACAAGCAAAGGGCATTTTATTTTCATTTTTAAAATTTTTCCCCCACACAGCCATTCCAAACTCTCCTAGCTTTCTCCATTCAAGGAGAGCAAAGGAGCCTGACCCACATGCCCCATTTTTACTGATGACGCTAACCGTCCAGTAACTCGTTTTTGGTTTCAAAAACATCTGAAAGAAGTCCTCCGCCTTTCGGGCGTTTACCCCGAATTATATTCCAGCCACTCATTTAGAATTGGCGCAGCCACCACAGCAGCTCACAAAGGTCTATCCTCGCACCAAATCCAGACCCTAGGCCGCTGGTCTTCAGATGCCTTCAAGCTTACATTCGCCTCAGCCGATCCCACCTCAAGACAGCCCAGCTAGCCCTAACCAGCTAAATTCCAAACTCCAACTAGGGGTACGAGCTCGACCCTAAATAGGCTGGAGTACGTGTGTGTGTGTGCTTGTGTATGGGTGTGCATGGGAATGTGTGTGATTGCTCGCGCAAATACAGCGTGCGTTTGCACACGTATACATGCTTGTTTGCACGCGGATATGTATATAGGTGCGGGCGTACGTCTAAGTATGCATATGTACGTGCAAGCAAATGAGTATGTGAGGCATTACATGTTGTGCAGGTTGCATGTATGCTCTTAACTTTCCTTTCAAACCTACTATGCTCTTTCCCTCACCATGCTCCGACCCCCGCAGGGGTCCAATCCGAGTTTCGACTCTCGCGAGTCACCCCTAGCCCATCCCCGGCCACCCCTTCACTACCACCTCCAGTAAGAGCCTGCACTACCCCCTCCCTCTTCCCGACTCTTACTGCCCCCCCCCATAGCTCTGACCCCCGCAGGGGTCGCGCTGAGCTTCGACTCTCGCAAGAGTCACCATTTGCGCCGCCCCACCCAGGCCATTAGAAATGGTATGTACGCGCATGTTATGCGCATGCATCCGATGTATACCTGTTCCGATGCGTGTGCATGCACATGCCGAAACAGGAATAGACGCACGTGCATGCTCACGCACGCAGGTTATTCCCTCTCTCCTTTTCTTTCTTTGGCGTCGAGTTCCTCCGCCCTCTCTTTTCTTCCTTTCTCATAGGCCATCAATCCTCAGCTCTAACTCCCGCAGGAGTGACTAAAACGAGCTTCGACTCTCGCAAGAGTCCCGCCCCGGCCACCTCCTGCTGCAGTCTCCACCGCCCCCTCCCTTTCCCAGACTTCAGCAGGAGAAATGCCCACAGCAGCTCTGACCCCCGCAGGGGTCGCTCCGAGCTTCGACTCTCGCAAGAGTCAATCACCGCCCATGCCCGGCCCTTACTATGTAATAACCATATATATTCATATATATTTATATATGCATATATACTCCTATATTCTCCTTTTCTTCTTTCTGGCGTCGAGATTCTCCGCCTGGCAATTATTTGCCCCTTCTTTCTTCCTTACAGCGTGAGTGCTTCCGCTACTTTTACCCTTCTCTGATCTTCCCCCTTATCTCCTTACCCTCCTATTTCCTCAAATTCTTTTCCAGCGTTGAGTTCTCCGCTAACTGTCTTTCTTTCAGCGTCACTCTTTCGCTATGTTCTTCCTTCCGCTTAGGCCCTCAATCCTCAGCTCTAGCTCCCGCAGGGGCGACTAAAAAGAGCTTCAACTCCTGCCGGAGTTCAGGCCCTGGCCACCTCCCACCCACTCATACAAGAGTCTCCACCGCCCAAATCTTCCTGACTCTTGCTTGAGCAAACTAACCCCAGCTCCCACCCCCGCAGGGGTGTATATATTTGAGCCTTGACTCCCGCGGAGTCAATCCAGCCCTGCCCTCACCCCGCCTAGGCTCTAGCAGTCTACTTTGCTCTGCTCCCTTAGAAGCTTCTCTTCCTAAGCTATCAACGCTATATCCAGCAGCCGGATATGGCTTGTTACACCTGCTTTTTGGGGGGCTCTTCAATACGCGGCTGCTGTCCCGAGCTATTCAAAGGCATTTTGGGGAGTTCTCGAGATCTACCTGAGCTCAAACTCCCCTCCCGCTTTGCAACGGGAGGGAGCCCTGGGCTCGAGGATCTCATGAGCTCAGGGCTCTCTCCCGGGACAGCATGCCAAACAAGCTTATAATTAATCATCAGCTAAGTGTGAACTCTTGAAGTGAAGTTTATGTATAAACAAATTTCGAGAGGATCACGTGCTTATGATTGCTAGCAGCTGACCAGCATTATCCAATTCACTACGATCCAATCAGATGACTCCTAAACTACTATAAATACCCTGGGGTTTATTCCATTGCTATCTTCGTTTTGAAGAGTCCCCCCTTCCTCCCCTACGCCTCCTTCTTAGACGGGTGACACGGTGGCCCAGTGCCTAGCACTGTCGCCTCACAGCAAGAATGTCTCTGGTTCCTGGCTTTACCAAAACTAGCAGACATTTCTGTGCGGAGTTTTGCACTTCTCCCCGTGCTCACGTGGGTTTCCCCCGGGTTCCCCGGTTTCCTCCCACCGCCTAAAAACATGCAATTAAGTCAATTGAACAAGCCAAATTGTCAACATAGACACGCTCCTAGTTAGTAATTAGTTTCAAGAGCATTCACTTGCTACAGCAGGGGAGTTCTCGAGATCTACCTGAGCTCAAACTCCCCTCCCGCTTTGCAACGGGAGGGAGCCCTGGGCTCGAGGATCTCATGAGCTCAGGGCTCTCTCCCGGGACAGCATGCCAAACAAGCTTATAATTAATCATCAGCTAAGTGTGAACTCTTGAAATGAAAAAAGACAAAAGGCTTTTCACGTTTCCAAATGGTGCATGACGATGGGTTTAGCAAATCGTGGGAGGTGCTGCTGGGTCAACTGGAAAGTCTACATGCATGGTGAAAACGAATGTGGGATGCTTTGATCGTTTGCTTTGTTGTGCAACCAATGCACTTCCAAAGCCCTTGCTTTACTGGGACTTTGCCATAGGCTATCCTGACACTCTAATTTCCCCCTGTCCATAAACTTGGTGACCTACTGCATCAATCAGTGTGCCTAGCACTGACAGGGCCAAAGCTCTGTAGTGCACGGCATACAAGTGGGAACATGGCTCTCTAGGTCCCACCACCTTGGAGGAACATTGCTGGGACTCGAGGCGTACATATGCCCTGAGCCTAAGTGCTTGCTATGGTGGCACATATACTAAAATTGGGTCGATACAGAGAAGATTAGCATGGCCCCTGAGATAGGATGACACGCAAATCCGTGAAGTGCTCCATATTGCTGTTTTAGTGCGTGGGTAAAAGTACAGAAATGAAAAAAGACAAAAGGCTTTTCACGATTCCAAATGGTGCATGAGGATGGGTTTAGCAAATCGTGGGAGGTGCTGCTGGGTCAACTGGAAAGTCTACATGCATGGTGAAAACGAATGTGGGATGCTTTGATCGTTTGCTTTGTTGTGCAACCAATGCACTTCCAAAGCCCTTGCTTTACTGGGACTTTGCCATAGGCTATCCTGACACTCTAATTTCCCCCTGTCCATAAACTTGGTGACCTACTGCATCAATCAGTGTGCCTAGCACTGACAGGGCCAAAGCTCTGTAAAGCACGGGATACAAGTGGGAACATGGCTCTAGGATAGAAAGGAGAAAAGACAAAAGGTTTTTTACGATTCCAAATGGTGCATGAGCAGGGTTTTAGCTGTTGGGATAGTTTACAGTTTAACCCAAAGAATGACCAGTCTGATAGATGAAGAAGAGCTAGAGTCAGAGATTCAAATAAATAAATAAATCAAGTTTACCTAAGACAGTTTGCAGTTTCATCATCAGAAGCCAGCTTCAACACTCGCAATAAGTTCCTAGGCTGCTCTGCTTACAATCACCAATCAATAACAATTATACTCTGACATAATGTCATTTCCAACTGAACACTGTGATTATCAGTTTTCATGGAACAGGCAGATAGCAGCTCATAGCTGATATCTAATGAGAGAGAAAGAGAGTTTTGAGCAATCCAGAACTGTTAATGTATGTTTACTCAATTTAAACATACATTAAACATAACATTAACTTCAATAACATAATTTTATTGTAATCTTTTACTCAAGCCCGTCCTAAAACATATAAAACAGAGTTGACATGCTTTTTCAAAGTAATGCTGTTACAGTCAACAACAGTTTTAGATCTTTCAGGGGTTAACTGCATCCATCAAAGTATTATTTCAACCCCCATTTATGTTACTTATATATTACTAAAAATATTTAAATCCAACCATAAAGCTGCTTGTTTGCACAGACTTACATGGCACATTTTTTATACAGACATGTCTCTGTTACTTTTACAGCCAAAAGTCAAAAGTCATGGTGAGGGCTAAATCAAGATAGCAGTGCACTCACACAGAATATTATCTTCTAAGACAAAACATACGCTATTCTTTACTCCCATAATGTTACTGTCAGTTTCTGTGCTTAGTTTTTGGCTACTAGACACTTAATATTTAGATTTTAGCTTTTCATTGACAATTAATTGCCAAAGGCATTTTTTATCTTAAAATCGGTTCTAAAATCATTTTAAACCTAAGAGCTTAGCTGAGCCATTTACTGCATTCTGCTCTCATCTGTTTCTTTTTATATCAGAGTTTAACACCAAAAGCAACAAGAAATTGAGAATGAAATCTTACTAACAGCGCTTAGCTTTTGCTTGATTAATCTGCAAACCATCCCAAGATGTGGAAACTGTCCAGATCGGTCCAATCAAGTTAGGGTCATATTTTTTTTCGGGATTGCTCCTGGTGCATTATTGATCAATCAACCTCGCCCTAATATTTCTAGGTTTCTTGTCTGACTTTTGTGGCCACTACTATCTAATGGATACCGATTAAGATGTTATTTAAGAATTTATTTATTTATTTAACTATTTCTTTCCCTAATAATCTGACCTACTCTATTCTTAGGATTCGGGCCCTTTTGTCTGTGAAACAGCAAGATAGCAGTGGTGGAACTAATTACAATCTCGGGTTAATTTAGTCCACTACTAAATAAACCAGTCCAAGTTTTATCCCCGAGAATGTCCTAAAAGCCTCTTACACACCCGTCACTGAGTACTTAACTCTGGGTGGAGGAGGTACACCCCTCAACTACTGTTATACTTATTACTATCGTTATAGGTGTACCGCAAAATGCACCAGCTCACAAGGGGATTCCACACAAATCTACCACAAAATTTTGCCTTTCATTCACGTCTGAATGAGAACCCAACAGCGTTCCGTTACTACCCACTACTCCACAGACCATCCCTAGTCTATAATATTTTAAATCTTTCTACATTTCTTTTTGTTGATTGATCAATGGTGTCACCAGTAAACAAGTGCCACGCGTCCTCCACCAAAACTGTAGGGATAGTATACAGTTTAACCCAAAGAATGACCAGTCAGGTATAAAAAAAAGAGCCAGAGTCAGAGATTTAAATAAATAAATCAAGTTTACAGAAGATAGTTTGCAGTTTCATCAGCTGAAACCAGCTTCAACTCTCGCAATGAGTTCCTAGGCCGCTCTGCTTACAATCACCAATCAATAACAATTATACTCTCACATAACGTCATTAACTGCGTCATACATATAGGTGTTCTAGCCTGATTGGTTAAAACACAGATAGACTAGGAGAATTTCCACGTGGGGTTTGTGCGTATATTCTGAACAATATCTTAAAGGTGCAGTAGGTGATCTGTCAAAATGCTAACCGCTTAGCATATTATCTTTGGACGGCGGCGAGGGACTGTGATTTAAAGCCACACCCCCTGAAATCGCGAACGCGCACACCGCGTACAACAGCAGACAGACAACCCCACTAGTTCATGTCATTTGCCAGTTAGTTAGTGCCAGCGCCATGCAAGAATTACATTTATTACTTAACCACACTTACATGCTATTTCAGAGTGAATATTCAGAGTAGCGATAAACAGTATAGGAAGGCTGTCATTGTTCAAAAATGACCAAACGTAAATATAAAAGCAACTTCAGCTCAATAAAGCAGGTTAGGCTGAAAAGCGCTATTTGCTGATGTTTTGTTGTTGAACTAAATATAAATATTTCTATAAATCATTATCAATGCTGTCAAATGACCTTATGAAACTGAAAATAATCACATCAATATTTCACCGCGAGATTTCAGTGGCTGAACAACACGTCTGTGCATATAAGTCATTCATAACACAACACAATCTAACATCAGCTTAGCCTGACTAAAATAGTTTTAAAACAGAACATTACCTCCCTAATAGTAATACTTCCGCCATGGTGTTGTCCTTCCTTCAGCGTGCTAAAGTAACACCAATATTAATTCAAGTTTTTAAAAGTTTTAATTCAGCATTTGATTTCTCCCGGTCCGTCTCGGGACCGCGCACGGTCGCTTATACAGACGGGCACACGCTAATGGCGGATATGCGTGAACAGATGCACAGAAGTCCGAATCTACATTTGCTGACAGACAGCATGACCTGCTTATCGGAATTATGGGAGATGACAGTCCGACTCTATTTAATTGGATTAACATTTTTTAGTTTTATGCTTTACCCAGAATATAAAAATACATATAAACACATTTAGATCATTTACTGTAATCATTACTATTGGACAGTGAAGAGACTTTTAACCAGAACAAAAATTAGTG
Organism: Danio rerio; assembly: GCF_052040795.2. NCBI lineage: Eukaryota > Metazoa > Chordata > Actinopteri > Cypriniformes > Danionidae > Danio > Danio rerio. Next base: position 36,758,869 of record NC_141024.2, read on the forward strand.
ATTGTCTTCAGAAATTCAGTTTCTGAAGATAATCACCTACTGCACGTTTAAGCATAAACGTCAGACATCCCTTAGACTGATTAAAGCTGACTCCAGACCTGTGAAACGGATCAACAATCAAATAGAACACACACTCTTAAAGTATAATCTGTTACTTATTCAAGGCTGAGTGTACTCTCAGCCATCTTTATCAAAACTGGTTAAAAATTGGTATAGTAGGAGTTACTTGGAGTAACGATTGATGACCAACTAAACTTCTCTGACCACATCTCTAGAACTGCTCGATCGTGCAGATTCACACTCTATAACATCAGAAAGATCCGACCCTTCTTATCTGAACATGCAGCTCAACTCCTTGTTCAAGCTCTTGTTCTCTCCAAACTGGATTACTGTAACTCTCTACTAGCTGGGCTTCCAGCTAACTCTATCAAGCCTCTTCAACTGCTCCAGAATGCAGCAGCACGAGTGGTCTTCAATGAACCTAAATGAGCACATGTCACTCCGCTGCTAGTCCGTATGCACTGGCTGCCAGTTGCTGCTCGCATCAAATTCAAAGCTCTGATGTTTGCCTACAAAGTGACTTCTGGCCTTGCTCCTTCTTATCTGCTCTCGCTTCTGCAGATCTATGTGCCCTCCAGAAACTTGCGTTCTGTGAATGAACGTCGCCTCGTGGTTCCATCCCAAAGGGGGAAGAAATCACTTTCGCTCACGCTCAATCTGCCCAGTTGGTGGAATGAACTCCCTAACTGCATCAGAACAGCAGAGTCAACTATTTAGTCTCCACTACACTTCCTAATCTGCAATTGCCTCTCTGAATATCACACTAACTGTACAAAAAAAAAAAAAAAAAAAAAAAAAACTAATACTACTAATACTTCCCTTCTTAGACTTTACAGACCTGAAACTTGCTTATAGCACTTATTCATTGTTGCTCTTGGTTGTGTAAATTGCTTCCTTGTCCTCATTTGTAAGTCGCTTTGGAAAAAAGCGTCTGCTAAATGACTAAATGTAAATGTATAGTCTACATTCAGGCAGTCATATTCTTATCATAGTCATAGTCTATCTTGAATAAAAAGTAGAATTATTTTAAAAGAATTAACCATAAAAACAGCAAAATCACTTTAGACATTTTAGATTAGTATTAACTCATAGAAATAACAATAGAAACAGTTGATTCCAGTCCTCAGCCCTCAGTTCCACTTAAGGTCTCCGTGACCTCTGACCTAGTTTGGTGGCTTCTGATAATAGTTATAAAGAGACAGGCAAATGCACTGAACATTCTTATATTAAGCAATGTGTTAACTTATTCATTAATTAAAATAATTTCACAGTTAAATACTCATTCAAATGATAAAATCATTATATTTAATAAAAAAAAATCATGAGAAACAAGATGATGAGAAAAGGATAAACGTTGGTCCATGATAAGATGGATTGGAAAGCAGAAATCCGAATCCTTCAGCAGGAGAACATGTGTTTCAGGATTGGAGGTTCAGTGGTAGAATTCTTCCCTGCCAGGCGGGAAACCCAGGTCCGATTCCCGGCCAATGCAGTTGCTCGTTTGTGTTGCTATTCTTCCAGCTGCAAGTAACAGCCTTGTGGCAGCCATACAACACAAAGGCAAGAAATAACATTGTTCAGTATTGGTGGTTCAGTGGTAGAATTCTCGCCTGCCATGCAGGAGACCCGGGTCTGATTCCCGACCAATGCAATTCTTGTTTTGTGTTGCTACTCTTCCAGCTGGAAGGCTAACAGCCTTGCAGCAATCACACCCCACTAGGGCAGTAGCATAACCATATCAACATTGGTGGTTTTGGTAGAAATCTTGCCTGCCATGTGGGAGACCTGGGTTCGATTCCCTGCTAATGCACTTGCTGTTTTGTGTGGCTCCTCTTCCAGCTCTGGTTGATGGCCTTTAAGCACTCACACAACACAAAGGCAAGGAAGAACATGGGTCAGCATTAGTGGTTCAGTGGTAGAATTCTTGCCTGCCTTGCGGGCGACCCGAGGCCGATTTCTGTCCAATGCAATTCCTCTCTTGTGTTGCTACTCTTCCAGCACTTGGTAATAGCCTTGCAGCAATCACACCCCGTTAGAGCAGCACCATAAGCATATCAGCATTGGTGGTTCAGTGGCAGAATTCTACCCTGCCATGCCTGAGACCCGTGTTCGATTCCCAGCCATTGCAATTCCTATTTTGTGTTGCTACTCTTCCAGCTCTGGGTAACAGCCTTGCAGCAATCACACCCCACTACGGGTGCAGTAAAAGCTTATCAGCATTGGTGGTTCAGTGGTAGAATTCTCGCCTGCCACATGGTAGACCTAGAGTCGATTCTCGGCTATTACAAGTGCGATTTTGTGTGGCTCCTTTTTCAGCTCTGGTTGACTGCCTTTTAGCACTTACACAACACAAAGCCAAATTACAACATTGGTCAGCATAGGTGGTTCAGTGGTAGAATTCTCACCTGCGACGAGGGAGACCTGGGTCCGATTCCCGGCCAATGCAATTCCTGTTTTGTGTTGCTGCTCTTCCAGCTCTTCCAGCCTTGCAGCAATCACACCCCACTAGGGCTGCAGCCTAAGCATATCAGTAACGGTTGTTCAGTGGTAGAAATCTCGCCTGCCACGCAGGAGACCTAGAGTCGATTCCCTGCTACTACAAGTGTGGTTTTGAGTAGCTCCGGTTTCAACTCTGGTTGACGGCATTTTAGCACTCACACAACATAAAGGCAAAGAACAACATGGGTCAGCATTGGTGGTTCAGTGGTAGAATTCTCGCCTGCCACGCAGTAGACCTAGAGTCGCTTCCCGGCTAATACAAGTTCTGTTTTGTGTGACTCCTTTTTCAGCTCTTGTTGATGGCCTTTTAGCACTCACACAACTCAAAGGCAAAAGATAATATCGGTCAGCATTAGTGGCTCAGTGGTAGAATTCTTGCCTGCCATGCGAGAGACCCAGGTCCGATTCCCGGCCAATGCAATTCCTGTTTTGTGTTGCTACTTTTCCTGGGGCCTCATGTATCAACGCTGCGTACGCACAAAAACTTTGCGTACGCCAGGTTTCACGCTCAGAATCGCTCACGTTTGGATTTACTAACAATGAACTGAACGTGGGAATGTGCGCAGCTTCACGGCAGCTTTCTGGCAGGCGTACGCACATTTTTTGTGCGTGTCTGTTTCATTTCCATTGGCGACTCCTATAGGCAGTTGTGTTAAATTCCACTCTACAAAGTGTCTGAGCCTTGCAATGGCAGCTGTATGAGACGGGTTCAGCAGGTATATAAGGTTTCCATACCATACATTTGACCAGCTAAACATTAAAGCACAATTTGCAGCAGTCGCCTGTTTTCCCAATGTAATCTGAGCGATCTACCGCACGCACATTGCTATAAAGACACTATCTGAAGATGAATTTGCATGCGTGAATCAGAAACATTTCCATTCAATAAATGTGCAAATAAAATATGTTGCTTATTGATATGAACTTATTGATGATTCCTACTTGTCTTTCTCGTGATAAATAGTTGGCAAAATCTGATATGTAGCGGGGGAAAAAACAAGAAAGAGTTCATCAGATGCTGGATTCGAGCCAAGTTCATGCTCGAACGTATCAATTCATGATCACATGCGTCTTACGAGTAGCGCCACTAAAACTGTTAAGCCTCCTGCAACATTTTACAGATATAAACCACACTATTTCTTTTTTTTTTTAATGCACTCAGTGCGATGTTCAGACCCAACTGTGTAGACTGCATCAGCTAAACTCTCCCAGTCTATTTTTTTCTTTTGTTGTTAATTCCGGAGAACAAACTTGCAAATAACACCGCTTTTCTCCGGTCTACCTCCGAAAGCAGCACCTCCAATTCACATTCTGTTCAAAGTTTCTCTTTTTGCTTGCTTTTGACATTGCTTTTTCGTTGGGTTTTGCCATTAGCATAGTAATTAGCATATTCATACGGGGGAGGAGGCAGGGAGGGTTTTTGTGCTCGTGCATGTTGTGCTCAGTTTCACGTTCATTCAGATGTACAAAAGAATATGCGTGAGATTCGGCGTACGCAGTGTTTCATACATCTGAATTTTTTTCTGCGTACGCACATTTACAGCTTTGTGCGTACGCAATGTTTTAGTAAGATTTCCACGCAAGTCTTCGTACAAGAGGCCCCAGCTCTGGGTAACAGCCTTGCAGCAATCACACCCCACTAGGGGGGCAGTATAAGCAAATCAGTATTGGTGGTTCAGTGGTAGAATGCTTGCCTGCTACGCGGGAGAACTTGAGTCGATTCCCGGCTACTACAAGTGCGGTTTTGTGTGGCTCCTTTTTCAGCTCTGGTTGACGTCTTTTTAGCACTCACACAACGCAAAGGCAAGGAAGAACATGGGTCAGCATTGGTGGGTCAGTGGTAGAGTTCTCGCCTCCCACGCGGGAGACCCGGGTCCGATTCCCGGCCAATGCAAATCCTGTTTTGTGTTGCTACTCTTCCAGCTCTGGATATCAGCCTTGCAGCAATCACACCTCACTAGGGGCACAGTATAAGCATATCTGTATTGGTGGTTCAGTGGTAGATTTCTTACCTGCTATGCGAGTCGATCCCCGGCTAATACAAGTGCAGTTTTGTGTGGCTCCTGTTTCAGCTCTGGTTGACGGCCTTTTAGCACTCACACAACACAAAGGCAAGGAAGAGCATGGGTCAGCATTGGTGGTTCAGTGGTAGAATTTTCGCCTGCCACACGGGAGACCCGGGTCCGATTCCCGGCCAATGTTATTCCTGTTTTGTGTTCCTACTCTTCCAGCTCTGGGTAACAGCCTTGCATCAATCACACCCCACTAGGGCTGCAGTATAAGCATATCAGCATTGTTGCTTCAGTGGTAGATTTCTTGCCTGCCACACAGAAGACCGTGGTCCGATTCCCGTCCATTACAATTCCTGTTTTGTGTTACTACTCTTCCAGCTCTGGGTAACAGCCTTGCAGTAATCACACCCCACTAGGGCTGCAGCGTAAGCATATCAGCATTGGTGGTTCAGTGGTAGAATTCTCGCCTGCCACGTGTGAGATCTGGGTCCGATTCCCGGCCAATGCAATTCCTGTTTTGTGTTACTACTCTTCCAGCTCTGGGTAACAACTTTGCATCAATCACACCCCATAGGGCTGCAGAATAAGCATATCAGCATTGGTGGTTCAGTGGTAGAATGCTCGCCTGCCACGTGGGAGACCCGGGTCCGATCCCCATCCATTACAATTCCGGTTTTGTGTAGCTACTCTTCCAGCTCTGGGTAACAGCCTTGCAGTAATCACACCCCACTAGGGCTGCAGCACAAGCATATCAGCATTGGTGGTTCAGTGGTAGAATTCTCGCCTGCCACGTGTGAGATCTGGGTCCGATTCCAGGCCAATGCAATTCCTGTTTTGTGTTACTACTCTTCCAGCTCTGGGTAACAACTTTGCATCAATCACACCCCATAGGGCTGCAGAATAAGCATATCAGCATTGGTGGTTCAGTGGTAGAATGCTCGCCTGCCACGTGGGAGACCCGGGTCCGATCCCCATCCATTACAATTCCGGTTTTGTGTTGCTACTCTTCCAGCTCTGGATATCAGCCTTGCAGCAATCACAACCCACTAGGGTTGCAGAATAGGCATATCAGCGTTGGTGGTTCAGTGGTAGAATGCTCGCCTGCCACGCGGGAGACCTAGAGTCGATTCCCGGCTAAAACGTGAGCTTTTGAGTGTTTCAGCTCTGGTTGATGGCCTTTTAGCACTCACACAACATAAAGGCAAGGAACAACATGGGTCAGCATTGGTCGTTCAGTGGTAGAATTCTGCCTGCCACGCGGGAGACCCAGGTCCGTTTCCCGGCCAATGCACCTTCTGATTTTGGTTGCTACTCTTCCAGCACTGGGTAACTGCCTTGCAGCAATCACAACCCACTAGGGCTGCAGTAAAACCATATCAGCATTGGTGGTTTAGTTGTAGAATTCTCGCCTGCCATGCGGTTGATCTTGAGTCGCTTCCTGGCTAATACAAGTGCAGTTTTGTGTGGCTCCTTTTTCAGCTCTGGTTGACGGCCTTTTAGCACTCACACAACACAAAGGCAAGGAAGAAAATGGGTCAGCATTGGTGGTTCAGTGGTAGAGTTCTTGCCCCCCACGTGGGAGACCCGGGTCTGAATCCCGACCAATGCGATTCCTGTTTTGTGTTGCTACTCTTCCAGCTCTGGGTAACAGCCTTGTATCAATCACACCCCACTAGGGCTGCATTATAATCATATCAGCATTGGTGGTTCAGTGGTAGAATTCTCGCCTGCCACGTGGGAGACCCGGGTCTGATTCCCGGCCAATGCAAGTGCTGTTTTGTGTTGCTACTCTTCCAGCTTTGGGTAACAGCCTTGCATCAATCACACCCCACTAGGGCTGCAGAATAAGCATATCAGCAATGATGGTTCAGTGGTAGATTTCTCGCCTACCCTGTGAAAGACCCTGGTCAGATTCCCGTCCATTCCAGTTCCTATTTTGTGTTGCTACTCTTCCAGCTCTGGGTAACAGCCTTGCAGCAATTACAACCCACTAGGGCTGCGTATAAGCATATCAGCATTGCTGGTTCAGTGGTAGAAATCTTGCCTGCCAAGCGGGAGACCTTGAGTCGATTCCTGGCTAATACAAATGCAGTTTTGTGTGGCTTCTCTTCCAACTCTGGTTGACGGCCTTTTAGCACTCACACAACACAAAGGCAAGGAAGAACATGGGTCAGCATTGGTGGTTCAGTGGTAGAAACCTTGCCTGCCACGCGCGAGACCCGGGTCCAATTCCCAGCCAATGCATTTCCTGTTTTGTGTTGCTACTCTTCCAGCTCTGGGTAACAGCCTTCCAGCAATCACACCCCACTAGGGCTGCAGTGAAAGTATATCAGCATTAGTGGTTCAGTGGAAGATTTCTTCCCTGCCACACAGGAGACCCTGGTCAGATTCCCATCTATTACAACTCCTGTTTTGTGTAGCTACTCTTCCAGCTCTGGATATCAGCCTTGCAACAATCACACCCCACTAGGGCTGCAGAATAAGCATATCAGCATTGGTGGTTCAGTGGAAGAATGCTCGCCTGCCAAGCGGGAGACCTTGAGTTGTTTCCCGACTAATACAAGTGCCGTTTTGTGTGGCTCCTGTTTCAGCTCTGGTTGACGTCTTTTTAGCACTCACACAACACAAAGGCAGGGAAGAACACGGGTCAGCATTGGTGGCTCAGTGGTAGAGTTCTCGCCTGCCGTGCGGGAGACTTGGGTCCGATTCCCTGCCAATGAAAATCCTGTTTTGTGTTGCTACTCTTCCAGCTCTGGATATCAGCCTTGCAGTAATCACACCCCACTAGGGCTACAGTAAAACCATATCAGCATTGGTGGTTCAGTGGTAGAACTCTCGCCTGCCACGCGGTAGACCTTGAGTCGCCTCCTGGCTAATACAAGTGCAGTTTTGAGTGGCTCCTTTTTCAGCTCTGGTTGACAGCCTTTTAGCACTTACACAACACAAAGGCAAAAAGTAACATCGGTCATCATTGGTGGCTCAGTGGTAGAATTCTCGCCTGCCATGCGGGAGACCCAGATCCGATTCCTGCCCAATGCAATTCCTGTTTTGTGTTGCTACTCTTCCAGCTCTAGGTAACAGCTTTGCAGCAATCACACCCCACTAGGACAGTAGTATAAGCATATCAGTATTGGTGGTTCAGTGGTAAAATTCTCATCTGCCATGCGGGAAACCCGGTTCCGATTCTCTGCCAATGCAATTACAGCTTTGTGTTGGTACTCTTCCAGCTCTGGGTAACAGCCTTGCATCAACCCCACCCCACTAGGGGTGCAGTATAAACATATCAGTATTGGTGATTCAGTGGTAGAATTCCCGCCTACCACGTGGGAGACCCGGGTCCTATTCCCGGCCAATGCAATTACTGTTTTGTGTTACTACTCTTCCAGCTCTGGGTAACAACTTTGCATCAATTACACCCCCATAGGGCTGCAGAATAATCATATCAGCATTAGTGGTTCAGTGGTAGAATGCTCGCCTGCCACGCGGGAGACCTAGAGTCGATTCCCGGCTAATAGATGTGCGGTTTTGAGTGGCTCCTGTTTCAGCTCTGGTTGATGGCCTTTTAGCACTCACACAACATAAAAGTAAGGAACAACATGGGTCAGCATTGGTCGTTCAGTGGTAGACTTCTCGCCTGCCATGCGGGAGACCCGGGTCCGATTCCTGGCCAATGCACCTTCTGATTTTGGTTGCTACTCTGCCAGCGCTGGGTACAGCCTTGCATCAATCACACCCCACTAGGTCTGTGGAATAAGCATATCAGCATTGTTGGTTCAGTGGTAGATTTCTTGCCTCCCACACAGAGGACCGTGGTCCGATTCCCTTTAATTACAATTCCTGTTTTGTGTAGCTACTCTTCCAGCTCTGGGTGACAGCCTTGCAGTAATCACACCCCACTAGGGCTGCAGAACAAGCATATCAGCATTGGTGGTTCAGTGGTAGAAATCTCGCCTGCCACGTGGAAGGCCTTGAGTCGAATCCCGGCTAATACAAGTGCAGTTTTGTGTGGCTCCTTTTTCAGCTCTGGTTGATGGCCTTTTAGCACTCACACAACACAAAGGTAAGGAAGAACATGGGTCAGCATTGGTGGTTCAATGGTAGAAACCTTGCCTGCCGCGCGCGAGACCTGGGTCCAATTCTCAGCCACTGCAATTCTTTTTTTGTGTTGCTACTCTTCCAGCTCTGGGTATCAGCCTTGCAGCAATCACACCCCACTAGGGCTGCAGGAAAAGCATATCAAAATTGGTGGTTCAGTGGTAGAATACTCGCCTGCCACGCGGCAGACCTAGAGTCGATTCCCGGCTAAAACAAGTGCCTTTTTTTTTGGCTCCTTTTTCAGCTATGGGTGGCGGCCTTTTAGCACTCACACAACACAAAGGCAACTATCAACATGGGACAGCATTGGTGGTTCAGTGGTAGAATTCTTGCCTGCCACGCGGGAGACTCTGGTCCGATTCCCGGCCAAGGCAATTCCTGCTTTGTGTTGCTACTCTTCCAGCTCTGGGTAACAGCCTTACAGCAATCACACCCCACTAGGACAGTGCTTCAAGCATATCAGCATTGGTGGCTCAGTGGTAGAATTCTTGTCTGCCACGTGGGAGACCCGGGTCCGATTCCCGGCCAATGAAATTCCTGTTTTGGGTTGCTACTCTTCCAGCTCTGGCTATAAGCCTTGCAGCAATCACACCCCACTATGGCTGCAGTAAAAGCTTATCAGCATTGGTGGTTCAGTGGTAGAATTCTCGCCTGCCACAGAGTAGATCTAGAGTTGATTCCCGGCTAATACAAGTGTGCTTTACTGTGGCTCCTTTTTCAGCTCTGGTTGACGGCCTTTTAGTACTCACACAACACAAAGCCAAAAAACAGCTTCGTTCAGCATAGGTGGTTCAGTGGTAGAATGCTCACCAGCCACGTGGGAAACATAGAGTCGATTCCCGGCTAAAACATGCACGGTTTTGAGTGGCTGCTGTTTCAGCTCTGGTTGATGGCCTTTTAGCACTCACACAACACAAAGGCAAGGAAGAACATGGGTCAGCATTGGTCGTTCAGTGGTAGAATTCTTGCCTGCCACGCGGGAGACCCAGGTCCGTTTTCCGGCCAAGCACCTTCTGATTTTGGTTGCTACTCTTCCAGCACTGTGTAACAGCCTTGCAGCAATCACACCCCACTAGGGCTGCAGTAAAACCATATCAGAATTGGTGGTTTAGTTGTAGAAATCTCGCCTGCCACGCGGTAGACCTTGAGTCGCTTCCTGGCTAATACAAGTGCAGTTTTGTGTGGCTCCTTTTTCAGCTCTGGTTGACGGCCTTTTAGCACTCACACAACGCAAAGGCAAGGAAGAACATGGGTCAGCATTGGTGGTTCAGTGGTAGAATTCTCGCCTGCCACGTGGGAGACCCGGGTCCGATTCCCGGCCAATGCAAGTGCTGTTTTGTGTTGTTACTCTTCCAGGTTTGGGTAACAGCCTTGCATCAATCACACCCCACTAGGGCTGCAGAATAAGCATATCAGCAATGGTGGTTCAGTGGTAGATTTCTCGCCTCACTCATGAAAGACCCTGGTCAGATTCCCGTCCATTCCAATTCCTATTTTGTGTTGCTACTCTTCCACCTCTGGGTAACAGCCTTGCAGCAATCACAACCCACTAGGGCTGCAGTATAAGCATATCAGCATTGCTGGTTAAGTGGTAGAATTCTCGCCTGCCACACGGGAGACCTTAAGTCGATTCCTGGCTAATACAAATGCAGTTTTGCGTGGCTCCTTTTTCAGTTCTGGTTGACGGCCTTTTAGCACTCACACAACACAAAGGCAAGAAAGAACATGGGTCAGCATTGGTGGTTCAGTGGTAGAAACCTTGCCTGCCATGAGCGTGACACGGGTCCAATTCCCGGTCAATGCAATTCCTGTTTTGTGTTGCTACTCTTCCAGCTCTGGGTATCAGCCTTGCAGCAATCACACCCCACTAGGGCTGCAGTAAAAGCTTATCAGCATTGGTGGTTCAGTGGTAGATTTCTTGCCTGCCACATAGAAGATCCTGGTCCGATTCCCGGCCAATGCAATTCCTGTTTTGTATTACTACTCTTCCAGTTCTGGGTAACAGCCTTGCATCAATTACACCCCACTAGGGCTGCAGAATAAGCATTTCAGCATTAGTGGTTCAGTGGTAGATTTCTTGCCTGCCACACAGAGGACCGTGGTCCAGTTCCCAGCCAATGCAATTCCTTTTTTTGTGTTCTTACTGTTCCAGCTCTGGGTATCAGCCTTGCAGCAATCACACCCCACTAGGGCTGCAGGAAAAGCATATCAAAATTGATGGTTCAGTGGTAGAATTCTCGCCTGCCACGCGGCAGACGTAGAGTTGATTCCAGGCTAAAACAAGTGCATTCTTTTGTGGCACCTTTTTCAGCTCTGGGTGGCGGCCTTTTAGCACTCACACAACACAAAGTCAACTATCAATATGGGACAGCATTGGTGGTTCAGTGGTAGAATTCTCGCCTGCCACGCTGGAGACACTGGTCCGATTCCCGGCCAAGGCAATTCCTCTTTTGTGTTGCTACTCTTCCAGCTCTGGGTAACAGCCTTGCAGCAATCACACCCCACTAGGGCTGCAGTAAAATCTTATCAGCATTGGTGGTTCAATGGTAGAATTTTCGCCTGCCACACAGAAGACCTAGAGTCGATTCCCGGCTAATACAAGTGTGGTTTTGTGTGGCTCCTTTTTCAGCTCTGGTTGACGGCCTTTTAGCACTCACACAACACAAAGCCAAAAAACAATTTCGGTCAGCATAGGTGGTTCAGTGGTAGAATTCTCATCTGCCGCGTGGGAGACCCGGATCTGATTCCCGGCCAATGCAATTCCTGTTTTGTGTTGCTACTCTTCCAGCTCTGGGTAACAGCCTTGCAGCAATCACACCCCAAGAGGGATCCAGCACAAGCATATCAGCATTGGTGGTTCAGTGGTAAAATTATCACCTGCCACGTGGGAGACCCAGGTCCGATTCCCGCCCAATGCAAGTGTGGTTTTGTGTTGCTACTCTTCCAGCTCTGGAAAAACAGCCTTGCATCAATCACACCCCACTAGGGCTACAGAATAACCATATCAGCGTTGGTGGTTCAGTGGTAGATTTCTCGCCTGCCACGCGGAAGACCCTGGTCCGATTCCAGTTTCTGTTTTGTGTTGCTACTCTTCCAGCTCTGGGTAACTGCCTTGCAGCAATCACACCCGACTAGGGCTGCAGTGTAAGCATATCAGCATTGGTGGTACACTTGTGGAATGCTATTTGTTACGTGGGAGACCTGGGTTCCATTCCCAGCTAATGCATTTTCTGTATTGTTTTGCTAACCTTCCAGCTCTGGTTGATTACCTTTTAGCACTCAGACAACACAATGGTAAGCAACGAGATTGGTCAGCATCGGTGGTTCAGTGGTAGAATTGAATGCCTGCCACGTGGGAGACCTGGGTCAGATTCCCGGCCAATGCAATCTGTATTTTGTGTTGCTACTCTTCCAGCTCTGGGTAACAGACTTGCAGCAATCACACCCCACTAGCGCTGCAGTATAAGCATATCAGCATTGGTGGTTCAGTGGTGGAATTTTCGCCTGCCACGCTGGAGACCTTCAGTCGATTTCCGGCTAATACAAGTGTGGTTTTGTGTGGCTCCGGTTTCAGCTCTGGTTGACGGCCTTTTAGCAGTCACACAACACAAAGGCAGGGAAGAATATGGGTCAGAATTGGTGGTTCAGTGGTAGAATTCTCGCCTGCCACGCAGGCGCCCCGGGTTCGATTCCCGGCCAATGCAATTCCTGTTTTGTGTTGCTACTCTTCCAGCTCTGGTTAACAGCCTTGCAGCAATCACACCCCACTAGGACAACAGTATGAGCATATCAGCATTGTTGGTTCAATGGTAGAATTCTCACCTGCCACGCCGGAGACCCGGGTCTGATTCCCGGCCAATGCAATTTCTGTTTTTTGCTGCTTCTCTTCCAGCTCTGGGTCACAGCCTTGCATCAATCACACCCCACTAGCGCTACAGTATAAGCATATAAGCATTGGTGGTTCAGTGGTAGATTTCTTGCCTGCCACACGGAAGACCGTGGTCTGATTCCCGTCCATTGCAATTCCTGTTTTGTGTAGCTACTCTTCCAGCTCTGGGTAACAGCCTTGCAGCAATCACACCCCACTAGGGCTGCAGTATAAACTTATGAGCATTGGTGGTTCAGTGGTAGAATTCTCGCCTGCCACGTGGGAGACCTGCGTCTGATTCCTGGCCAATTCAAGTGCTGTTTTGTGTTGCTACTCTTCCAGCTCTGGGTAACAGCCTTGCATCAATCACACCCCACTAGGGCTGCAGCTTAAACATATCAGCATTGGTTGTTCAGTGGTAGATTTCTCGCCTGCCACACGGAAGACCGTAGTCTGATTCTCGTCCATTCCAAATCCTGTTTTGTGTTGCTACTCTTCCAGCTCTGGGTAACAGCATTGCAGCAATCACACCCCACTGGGGCTGCAGTATAAGCATATGAGCATTGGTGGTCCAGTGGTAGAGTTCTTGCCTCCCACGCGGGAGACCTGGGTCCGGTTCCCAGCCAATGCAATTCCTATTTTGTGTAGCTGCTCTTCCAGCTCTGGGTATCAGCCTTGCAGCAATCACACCCCACTAGGACAGCAGTATGAGCATATCAGCATTGGTGGTTCAGTGGTAGTATTCTCCCCTGCCACGCCGGAGACCCCTGTCTGATTCCCGGCCAATGCAATTCCTGTTTTGTGTTGCTACTCTTCCAGCTCTGGGTTTCAGCATTGCAGCAATCACACCTCACTAGGGCTGTAGTAAAACCATTTCAGCATTGGTGGTTCAGTGGTAGAATTCTCGCCTGCCACGCGGTAGACCTAAAGTCAATTCCTGGCTAATACAAGTGTGGGTTTATGTGGCTCATTTTCAAGCTCTGGTTGACGGCCTTTTAGCACTCACACAACACAAAGGCAAAAAACAACATCAGTCAGCATTGGTGGTTCAGTGGTAGAATTCTCGCCTGCCACGCGGGCGACCCGGGTCCCATTCCTGGCCAATGCAATTCGTGTTTTATGTTGCTACTTTTCCACCTTATCAAGCTAGTTTTTACGCAGCAGATGCCCTTTCAGCCGCAACCCATGTCTGGAAAACACACACACACACACTAAAGACAATCTAGCAGCTATGCATGTTGAAAACAAATATTGTTTGATAAAGTAATCAGTATGAAAGCAACGCTATGTCTAGCTTCTCAGTCTGAGCTCATTAGAGTTATTGCGACCACGCCCACGAAGCTTTGACATTACAAACAGCCTGCATGAGGAGCGCGCAACAGTAGACTGTGTCAGGAAAAACACGCCATTAAAATGAACTGAAACTCAGCAAATACTCGACAAAGAAACATGTGAGATGTTTCTAAAGAAAGCTTGATTTGTCTACTTTTGCATTAACCAATTCAAGTCGAAAACAAATAATCTTTCATGTAATTCGTATAAAAGTAAGGCAGGTACTGATTCTCCTGTCGCCTCATTACAACGAACGTGATCCCGCCCGCAGTGAAGGCGCAGTTCATATGGAAATGAACTGAGGTGAGCCAGCCAGCCAGGTGATAATGTGCACGCTCCCCGAGACATGGCATCAAACGACAAGCTTTATTATAGTTACTTATTTTGTTTGAACGATGGCACGCTACACGGGTGAAGAAGCACAGTACTAAACAGCGACAAAGAATTTACCTTCTCCTCAGAGGAAGAGCGCGACTCTGATATATATATATATATATATATATATATATATATATATATATATATATATATATATATAGCGTGTAATGATAAACATAGGCCTATATAATGAAAAATGTAATGTTATATATATATATATATATATATATATATATATATATATATATATATATATATATATATATATATATATATATATAAAAATTATTATTATAATTATATGTATATTACAAAAATAAATACTTGTTTACAATACAGGTGCTGTTCTGTTTAAAATTCCTATGTGGTAACTGAGTTTATTAGGTTTACTAGTATTGAGTTATTTTGTGTGATAGTTAAATATATTTTTAATAAACTGCAAACAAAAAAATATATAAATAAACTTATTTATGCAGGTCTTTGTCTTCTCTGGTGTTACTCACTGCATAGTAATGATAGTTCACGCCTTCTCGCATAAACTATTTTCACACAAAAAGTGACTTAGAAATTTTAATTCATAGTATTGTTTTCTGTGAGCAAGTGAACAAGATGATTCTCACATCATTTTGAAGCAAAAACACTAGACTACCAGATCCAGTTCTCAAAAGTCTTGTGCACAAATGTTCTCTGTGTGTTTCACGACCTTGTTTCATGGATTTCAAAATTTTAGTTTTTCACTAACCACGCATAAAGGTTTCTTTCTCAAAAACACAAACACATACAAACATGCTGCTTAGGTATTATTGTAGCCCAACTTGTGCTGTTTACAGTGTTATCACACATTAGCCATTAAAATGTTTTTAAGATACTGAAAACAACACAAATGTCAGTGCATGTCAAAACTTCTCCAGAGCCCCAAAACACCCTCAGACCCCAGAGGGTTAAAAGTCATTTAATTAGGCAATAAAACAATACATTACAAAAACATTTTAAATGTATAAATAAATAGACACTTTTATTATTGTATTATTATTTAATTCATGTTTTAAAGGCTGATTAATCAAACAGTAAAAAATTGTATTAATAAATCACAAAACACATTTTAAACAGCTTTTTAAATAAGCATTTGGCAAATGCTTTTCTCCCTATTTGCCGCTTGGTTTTCTTTTTCTTTTGCCACATGCTTTTCTCAAATTGAAAATAAATCAAGTTAAAAATTGCTCTGCTGTAATGAGCTATTGTTTTCTTCTGTTAGGAAAAAAAGACAGTTAACAGTTTTATCTAGATTAAATGACCTTGGTGATAAAGATATAGAACAAAATGAACTTCGTATTTTGCAATCAGAGTTGGATGACTACTATACAGAGAAAGCTAAAGGAGCTTTACGATCTAGAGTGAAATGGATAGAAGAGGGGGAGAAAAATTCTTCATACATTTTTTTAAATTTAGTAAAGCAAAGGCAAGCTTCAAAAACTATTAATAAACGTAGCATAAATAACAATGTAAGTGTAGTGATCACATCTATTCATGTTATTATATGAATCCAAATTTAATGAGTGATTGTGACTTTTCCTTTTTAAAAGATAAAGTTCCTATTATAGATGACAGCTTCCGTGAAATGATGGAATCTGACATTGTTATCTCTGAACTTGATGTTGCTATTTCTAAAATGTCCAATGGAAAATCCAGGCATACACGGAATTACAGTTGAGTTTTATAAACATATTTGGCCCGAGATGAGGTTTTTAGTTTTTGAAGCACTTAAGAAAAGTAAAGACAAAGCAGAACTATCGACTTCTATGAAGCAGATTTTAATAACTTTAGTTCCATAGCCAAGCAAAGACAAATTATTTTTAAATAATAGGAGACCCATAACTCTTTTGTCCAATGATTTTAAATTGCTCTCTCATGTATTTTCAATAGACTCAAAAAAAGGTATAGGCGAGATAATTAATGAAATACAATCAGCTTTCATTAAAGGGAGAAGTATTCACAATCATATCAGACTGATAGTTGATATGCTCGATTATAGGTATTTAATTCCTCAGACAAGTTTATTTCTATTTCTAGACTTTTTCTAGTCATTTGATACCCTTGAGCATCCTTTTTTGTCTTTAGAAAGTCTTTAGAAACTTTTGGGTTTTGTCCGAGCTTTTGTAGGGTAATTTCCATGTTCTATACTGATATATTCAGTAGTAAATCTCTGAATTCAGGATCATCTCCTGGAGTTTACATCAAAAGAGGAATCCATCAAGGATGTCCCATCTCACCTTTTCTTTTTAATATAGCTGTTGAACTTATGTCATTTTATTTTACAAATTCAGAGTACACTTTAGGTATTAATATACCTGGTAGGACTTTTAGTTTAAGTCAGTTTGCTGATGACACTCTATTAATTCTTAAAAATACGGAGGTGCTCCCTTTAGCTCTTGTCAAAATTTCTGTTTCCTAAAGCTTCTGAATTCACCTTAAACCTAAGAAAATGTGGAGTATTGACTATTCAGAATTGTACTTTAAGAGAATTAGAGTGTATTCTAGTAAAAGAAGAAGTTAAATATTTGGGAGTTACCATCTTCATCTTCATTCTGTTAATAGAGAATGTGCAAATGTTAATATTAAAATGGAAGGGATGAAAAAATCCCTAAATCATTGTCTAGCTAGAGACCTTTCCATATTGGGTGAAATTCTTTTGACTAAGACTGAGGGATTATCTAAAATATATATAACTTATCCTTTATATACTCCTCCCAAAATAGTTAAATCTATAAATTCAATATTATTTAAATTTATTTGGAAAAATAAATCACATTATTTACGTAAGAATCATATGATCAAAGAGTATGAATATGGAGGTTTAAAAGCAATCGATTTTGAATGACTTCATGGCACTTTTAGAGTTAAATTCTTTCTCTGATGTTGTGAACTTTATTTATGTAGATCTTTTGTACTGCTCCTTGCTCCTTGTTGCAGTTGTAACAATTTCAATTTATTTTATATATTTGTAATGGTAAATATGCCTTGCGATGTTGATTGTTCCATTTTGTGATGTAAACTTTTTGCAACAGTAAAAACAAAAAAAAAAAACACTTATACTTAGTAGATTAAACAAGTTTTTCAAAATTGTGTAAAAATGTTTGGATTAAAAGTTTTGATCAACTTCAAATACTGAATGTCTGTGTATTTGAAAGAGAGAGAGCAGATATGTTATGTGAGATGTGAAAAGGAGTGTGAAATTTATCATGGCAAAAAAGCTGAACAAAAAAGACTTTTATTTTGGCGTGTTGTGTGACGTCATAAGGCTGCGCCGCTTCCGCGCTGCGGTTCAACTGGAGGAAGGTTTGTTTCACAACTTTACACAAATATAAACCGATTGATTAAAGTTTCAGGTTTTCCCTTCGATATTATATACCTGCAATTGACTATTATTTTAATCCTTTATACAACGAAGTACTATTTTAATAACAGTAATCGAGGGCTATTGTTTGAACAACAGAAATGTGTGTTTTAATGAAGGTTTTATTTGTTTACTAGCATAATGCCATTCTTATATAAGTATACAATATTATATATATATATATATATATATATATATATATATATATATATATATATATATATATATATATATACTAGTTTTTATCAGGTCATTTGTTTGTGGCTATTATTTCTTGCTTAGACTTACCTGATTTATTTTTGTCAATCACTCTCATATAAAGAAACTGTTGAAGCAAGTGTTGAAGAGAAGTTATTTTGTTTCTGTTCATTGTTTTGTTCATTTTAAACAGAATAAAGTGTCCAAACACAGAGAAAAACATAGAGGTAAAGTTGGTTTTATATTTACACATTCAGACTTCCCCCTTAATAATATAATTTCAGAAAAGTATTATTTGCAAAAACTAAATAGTGAAATCATATTAGCAGCCAATGACTATCAAAGTACAACATTGTTCACAGTTAAATAAACAGTGTTAATGTTGTTTTCAAGTCATACTGGCATGTTAATTCCACTCGAATATTCAAAGTAACATGATAAACAATACATAGACTTCTAAATGAACGAATGTGTGAATATAAAACCAACTTTACCTCTATAGAAAAACTCCTGCTGAAGCGACTGATCTCCACACTTATAAAGATGGCGTTTATTAAAGAGGAGAGTGAAGATGTGAAGATTGAAGAAACATTCACAGAGAAAAAGGAAGATCCGCAGGAACAAACAAGTTAGTTTTTATTCAGATATATTTTAATAAGAATACTAAATTAAATCCATGTTGCAGCCTTGAGTGTGCTGCTTAGTTCTCCTAAATGCAAATAAGCACTCATTGAAAGACAGGAATGAGTTTCTTTTGTTACTTGTTCTCATGTCTTTTGTCATTATGTATTATTAGTCTCCCATTTCTCTACCTTCTTAAGGTTATTGCTTTTCTTGTTCTCCTACTGTGTGTAAAGCGTCCTTGAGCACTGTCGCTATATAAAATAAATAAAAACAATAATAAAAACTTAAACTGAGCTGACGATATTTGACCTGCAGTATTCTCATAGAAGATATCTGCTATTACAGTGATAGTGTTGGCTTGGTACTTTCCATTTGCATATGTCACATTGATCAAAATTCCCTTTTTTTCATCAACTTCTTTATGGGTTTAAACTTGTTTCTAGTAGTTGTTACTAGTTCTCACAGATTGTATCAGAGTTAGAATTAAATCTTTATTATAATAAATAATTATCAGGGCTATTGTATTTAAACAGGGTTTCTGCGGAGACCTAAAATGTCTTAAATTCCAAAATCTAAAATTTTGCCCTAAAAAGTCTTAAATTTACTGAAACGTTATGCTGTAGGTCTTAAAGCTTTTTTAAACAAGTCTTCATTTTCCTGTGTTCATGTTTTGTTACCCAATTTGGTCAAAACCCATACAATCACCAACAATCCATCTTGATAAAACTTTCAACCTTTATTTAAAAGGTCATTTTAACTCTGTTTATCATAATGGTAAAGACTGCTGAGGATATCCACCTGGACAGATTGTTGTGAATGGATTTAGTTTATTATAGTTTTTAAAACTTTTAAAACATTTGTTAATTAGTTTTTTATTTTAAAGAAAGTTTATTTTGGAAAAAAGTGTGTGGATCCAAGTCGAGCTCTCTTGTTTTTACACAATATTTAAGATATTTTGCTAAGAAATATCTAAAATATTTTAATGTTATTATTAGTTTTGATTTATTATTGTATTATTAAATATTTTATATAAAAAATATTTTTTGATAGGACAAATAAAAATCTTTTTCTTCTGGGGCATTTGAAAAATTCCTTGGTCTAAAATTTCATTCATAATGGTCTTAAAAATGTCTTTAAAAATCTTAAATTTTACTTGGTGACACCTGTAGAAACCCTGATTTAAAGTATGTCAGAAAATGTGGATGACTCTAATTTTAAATATGCTGAATGAAATGGACACTAAAATAATTAATTATTATAAAACATTGTACAGTTTTCTAAACTATAAGATGTTGCTGTGGGACAACATGACGCAAAATAAACAAATTATAGTGGAACAATAACGTTTAGCATTGCACTGACTACAACTGGCCAACAATCTAGTCTAAAAATGACTTTGCTGTGTAAGAAATGGATTACAGCATGCTGATGATATGCAAACGTTTGAGTGTGAAGTTCATCCGTATTGACCATATTTTTCACGTACCAGCAGGCGCCGCTATTGGAATCTTTTTGCTTTTTAAAGAATACATTTTTAGATCCTTAAAACAGTGTAATGCTGCTTGTCTTTGATCTTGTGGGGGAAACCGGAGCACCCAGAGAAAACCCACGCCAGCTCGGGGAGTACATGCAAACTCCACTCAGAAATGCCAACTGACCCAGCCGAGGCTCGAACCAGCAACCTTATTGCTGTGAGGCGACAGCACCACCTACTTTGCCTCCTCGTCGCCCGACAACACTGATTTATTTGCATATTTTTATGCAATATTCCAGTTTTGCAAATAAATTTAATTGGCATTTTTGGATGGAAACATAGCTGTAAGGTTTGGAGCTTACGCTGCTATTCTGAACCAATAATCAGAAACAAAAAGCAGTTGAAGGATGGCGTGTTTAAATCCATTATTTATCTGACTCCATTGTAATTAATATGACTCCATCAAAGTTGTTATTATCATTGATAAAGAAAAAGAATCTCAAAGCTTAAAGCAGGTAAAGTTGTTTATTAATTTACATGTTTGAATATACAGACAGTAGAATGAAACAAACTAACATACTGTATAAAGAAATTAGCTGTAACATATGCACTGCTAAGCAACAAAGACAGTGAAACTGTCTTTGTTAGCATATGAGGCTACGCAGCCGTGTGCAGGAGATGCAGAGTAAAAGCCATTCTCCCAGATCAACACTTACCTTTACGTATTATACCCTGAGCAAAGCATTGTTAAAGATTAGTGAAACTCAACCCACAAAACCAGCTGAACATGAGAGAGCACAGTTGAGGAGATAAAGTGGGTGAGAAGAACATTAACATACTCTCCTCAGGCCATGACTCAACAATAGTAAATATATTGTATATTGAAATACAAGCAATCAATGTCTCTGTTTATTTTAGCACTACAATGCTTAAGTCATAAACTGTCAAATGACACCAAACATGATAAAGCTATTTGAAGGAAGATCACAAGCAGAAGAATTGTGCATGGTGAAAAGCACATGGTTACTGCAAGCAAATGGCAGAGATGTGTACAGGAGCTGTGATCAACTCTGCCAAGCCAGGAGGACCTATCCCATGCTTGCAATGTCTTAGAAGTCCTTGATTAGCATAGAAGGAATATATAATAGAAGAATATATAATTTTTCTCATCCTGCTTACCCATTACCTACATTTCAGTCACACAAAGAACAAAGTCACGTACGAGAAAGACTTGTTCTTCTTTAATTAATAACTAACTTAAATTCACAGACCTTCGACAGAGACATCTACTGTAAGTAGATTAATTGGATTATTACTCTTCTAAAAACTGTTTTAGTACTTCTTACATTCTTATTATTCAACTATTTTAATTGATTTTTCCAAAGTCTTCAATTTTTCCACAACACACATATTGAACAACAAATTAACATGGTACATAGCTACAGACATACACCCCATAAAGAAAAAGGGTGAAAGATAAAAATAAATTAATTAATAAAAATAGATCAAATAAATTAGGAAACTAGGGATAAACTCTCACCAAGGATATAATAACCTCTGAGCGTTCAATGTAGGAGAGGAAAGGCTGCCAAACCTCTAAAACTTTTTTGTAGAGTCTTGGATGATGTACTTAAGGTGCTCGAGTTTAAGACGTGATAACAATTCTAATATCCAATGTTTGTGGGATGGTGGGTTTGTTTTTTCCATCTTAGGAGAATCAGGCGTCTGGCCAATAAAGAAGAAAAGGCAATGATCATGATTACATATAGATGAAAATGATCTAAAAATATTGGCCCAAAATTTATACAATCTAGGGCATCGCCAGAACATCAGATCTGCTGGCTCCAAACCACATCTGGGGCAAGATGAATCTGACCCTGGATACATTTTTGCCAGCTTGCTCCTAGATAGGTGAAGCCTAAGAAGCACCTTAAACTGAAGAAGACCATGTCTAATAAATGCAGGGGATGAGTGTACCAGTTCTATGGCATATTGCCAGGCTGTATCTGATATTTCTAGTCCCAGTCCGTCTTCCTATTTTAGCTTTATATAATTTAGGTAAGGGGAGGCAGTTCTTTAGACCACTTCATACAACATGGACATCATACCCCTTTGGTATGGGTCCATATTTACCAATTCATCTATCCAACATGCTTATGGTTGGTTCAGTGAAGGAGAGAAGTGTTTTTTTACGAAACTATGGACTTGAAAGTACCTAAAAAAATTGTCTCCAAAAGAAGAGCTTCATCAAATACCTTGCACAACAGTGGTGTTAGCTTGGCAGTAAACTTCTTATAAAACTCGGCCCGAAGCCATCAGGGCCTGGTGCTTTTCCGGTTTTCAATTTTTTAATTGCATTTTCAATTTCAGAAGGTGTTATATTTCATTCTAATGCCAACTGATCTGAATCACAAAGGTATGGCAATTCTAAATAATTGAAAAAGCTCTCAATACATCCAATTTCGTTTACCTCAGAGCTGCAAAGGGTTTTATAAAAGTGTTTAAATGGATCATTAATTCCCTGTTAATCAGTAATAATACTGCCCTCACCCTTACTAACTGCTGCTATAAAACCAGCTGCTGAGGATTGTTTCAGTTGGTAACACAATAACCTGGCAGCTCGTTCGCCATGTTCATAATGAATCTAGCGTGATCTTATGTAGAGATCCTTTGCATTTTCACTTGTCAGGGAGTCATTTTCTGCTTGCAGAAGGAGTCTTTTCTAATGGAGCTCTTCAGAAGGTGATGTTGACTATAGCTGATCAATTGTATTATTTAATTCATAATCTCTGTAAGCCGTTTTGACATTTTTTTATTTGTGCTAGCTTGATATTAAATAATCTGTCCTTTTATAAATGCTTTCAGAGTATACCATAGGATGCTCAAACTTATCTCTGGGGATTCGTTTATCTCAAGGAAGAAATAAATTTAAGCATCAATAACTTTTACAAAATCGTCGTCTGCCAAGAGTCTTGAGTTAAACCGCCATGTATGTTGGAGGATTCCATTGCCTAAAAACATAGCTTTAGAGAGACTGGACAATGGTCCGAAATAACAATACTACCATACTCTACTGCTGACATTAATGCCCCATTCACACGGGGCTTCAGCGTCAACGCTTGACAGAGGGCGTGTCTGAAGTTGGGGCTGACGTGATCGTCATAGCTGCGTTAGCCAATGAATTTAGTCAGCAATAGGCCACAGTCTGAGCTGGTGTATTTGCTTACAGCGATCTGTCGGATGATGCTTCCATCGCCGCTTGAAAAGTTGATCAAGTCCCAACTTTTGCAGCGAACAATGCCTCTGAAGCAGCGTCGACGAATCCACAATGCAGTTCGGCAACGCCTGACGTCACCCATTCAAAGTGAACGGGAAGCGTTGACGCTGATGCCCCTTGTGAATGGGGCGTAAGGGACGTAACTGCTTGTCCAGGAGAAAATGGTCAATCCTGGAATAGGTTTGATGCACAGGTGAATAAAATTCAGGAGGTTCGCCTCTTAAAATTATATTGTGTGTGTCAAGACTAGGCAAAATTGAAAATAAATCACTGAAAATGTGTACATTGTCCTAATTAGGAGCATACACATAGGCCAGGACCACAGACATGTTAAAAGTTTGGATTATTATGTATCTGCCATTTTTATCCAGCACATTTGACTCAATGACAAACTGTACATTCTTATGTATGAGTACAGCAACGACCCTACTTTTGCTATTGAAGTTTGAATAATATATTTGTGTATAGCCTCCTCTATTCAGTTTAGAATAGTCATTTTTCAACAGATGTGTCTCCTGTAAATATACAATATCGGATTTGAACTGTTTTTAACTGATTTTAATTGTTTCGTTTTATTGGGTGATTTAGCCTCTGCACATTCCAACTGGTAAAGTTTGTCTTTACTCCACCCATTTTATGTGCTGTTGAAAACATTTATCAGAAGCATCAGAAGCACCCGAAAGGTATCTGTGGGTTTTGTATGTAGGGGGATGTGTGGGGGAGAGAGAGGAAAGAAAAAAAAAAAGAAAAAAAAAAGGTGTGATCGCACATACACTTTTATAAACACGAAACAACACAAGATTGAAACCTTGGTGTCAACTTACACACACTTCCACCTACTCGCACTCTTAGCTAGCTGACCATGTGGGACCTCACGTATAAAACAAAACCATTTGAACAGCTCTTGATGTTTTATGACAAATCGACCCCATTACTGACAAAATATACTTGAGAACTAGAAATAACAACAACCAACATGTGCTATAGTGGTTATTTAAAAGTTAACCGGAGAGCGACATTAACATTTGTATTGTCATTCACAGCCCAGTGTACTGTTGTCTTTATTTCAGTGGCTTTCTTTAAAATATCCTTTTTCGGAAAAGTAGTGGCATTTAATCACGAAGGCGCATGGCGCTTCCTTGTCATCCACTGGTTTGCTGCATAGAGTGTGGTGTGCCTGGTCCAGAAGAGGAGTCTTCTCGAGGTTTAGTGTATCTTTTAGAAGTATCTTGCATGATTATATGCTGTCATGGCTATAATATATATATTTATATATATATAAATGTTGCTGTAATAAAGGCCAATGAAGAAAAAATGGCCATGAATATCAAATCACTTTTATTGTCACATCATCAGCAGCACGTGTGCTATGATGAGTGAAAAGCTTAGGTGCTGGCTCTAGACAGTACAAAATACAGACAGTGCAAATATAACGACAGTGCAAAATACAGATAGTACAATATAATTTGGCAGCATTATAATTGTTGACAGCGATATGTATAATGAATATGTGTACCCATAGTTGTAGGCAGTATTGTTTTAGGTATGTATTGGTTAAAGTGCAGTGCATCCCACATATACATGGTGTGCAGTGAGGGGTATTAAGTGTTCATCAGCCTGATAGTCTGAGGGAAGAAGCTTTCCTTTAGTCGGCTGGTGCGCGACTGGATGCTGCTGAACCATTTGCCTAAGAGTAGCAGAGAGAAAAGTCTATGGCTTGGGTGGCTGGAGTCGCTTATAATTCACTTGGCTTTCCTCATGCACCGCCTGGTGATGTCGTGATGGGAGGAAAGCTCACCTCCTACTACGCGTCCAGCAGTTCACACAATTCTATGTAGGCCTTTGCGATTGCTGCTGGTGCTATTTCCATACCAGGTGGTGATACAGCCACACAGGATGCTCTCCACAGTGCAGGTGTAGAACGAGCGGAGGATGTGAGGGCTTATTCCAAACCTCCTGAGACGCCTGAGGAAGAAGAGGCGTTGTTGTGCCTTCCTTATCACTGCGTCTGTGTGAGCAGTCCATGTCAAATCCTTAGCAATGTGTACTCCAAGAAACTTGAAAGCGCTGACTCTCTCCACTGGTGTCCCGTTGATGGTGATGGGGGTGTGTTCTCTCTTCTCCCAGCTCCTTGGTTTTGCTGATGTTGAGTGAGAGGTGGTTTTCCTCACACCACTGCGTCAGAGTGTAAACCTCCTCTCTGTAGGCCATCTCATCATTATCTGTGATTAGGCCCACCACTGTCATCAGCAAATTTAACGATGACGTTGGAGCTGTGTGTGGCTGTACAGTCGCGTGTGTACAGGGAGTACAGGAGTGGACTGAGAACACAGCTCTGTGGATCATCAGTGTGGATCAGGTCATGTTGTTCATTCTGACCACCTGGCGTCTGCTTGACAGAAAGTCCAGGATCTAGATGCACATACAGCTGTGTAGACCCAGAGCTTGGAGCTTCACCACTAGTATGGCAGGCACTATAGTGTTGAATACTGAGCTGTAGTCCACAAACAGCATTCTCACATATGTGTTTTTGTTTTCCAGGTGAGACAGAGCAGTGTGCAAGGTGAAAGCAATTGCAACATCAGTGGAGCGATTATTCCTGTAAGCAAATTGCAGAGGGTCAGTGTGAGCAGGCAGTACAGAGCAGATGTGCTTTTTAAACAGCTTCTCAAAGCATTTGCTGAAGATGGGTGTCAGAGCAACTGGACGCCAGTCATTTAAGCATGTGGTTTTAGATTACTTCGGTATGGGCACAATAGTAGCTGTCTTAAAGCATGTGGGAACCACAGACCGAGAGAGCGAGAGGTTAACAATGTCCGTGAAAACCCCCGCTAGCTGGTGTGCGCATGCTTTAAGTACACGTCCAAGGATGCCATCTGGGCCGTAGCTTTCCGGATGTTCCGGAAAGATCTCGTTACGTCTGCTACAGAAACAGAGTGTGCTGGCGGTTTCGGTATCGGCCGCGGGAGCGCACAGTGTGTGGGTGTCCTGGGCTTTAAAGCAGGTGTAGAAGGAGTTAAGCTCATCCAGGAGAGATGCAGAAATGTTTACAGTGGCGGGTTTGTTACTTTTAAAGTTTGTGATGTAATTAAGTCCCTGCCACATACTTCTCCCCTCTACCTTGTATCTCTGTATTGATGTTTTGCTGCTTTGATAGTTTACCTGAGGTTGTAGTTTGCTTGTTTTTGTTCCTCAGCATTTCTGGATTTATAGGCAGAGGTTCACACTGATAGGGCTGTTCGAACTTTGCCATCAATCCATGGTTTTGGGTTGGGGTAGATACGAACAGTTTTTGTTGGGACCATGTCTTCTATACACTTTCTGATGAAGCATGTAACGGTGTCTTGAGTAAACTTTAATGTCGTCATCAGAAGCTGCCCGGAACATCTCCCAGTCCACATGATCAAAACATTCTTGAAGTATGGAACTCGATTGGTCCGTCCAGCTTTGAAACGTCTTGAGGGTGGGTGGTTCCCGTTTCAGTTTCTGTCTGTAAGCAGGCAAGAGCAGAACAAAAGAGTCATCTGATTTGCTTAGCGGTGGGCGGGGGAGGGATTTGTTGGCTTCCCGGAACGGAGAATAGCAGTGGTCCAAAATTCGGTCACCACGCATGTTTGTGGTGATATGGTGATAGTATTTTGGAGTGATTTTCCTGAGATTGGCATTGTTAAAGTCCCCTGTAACAATAAATGCTGCCTCTGGGTGTGTGGTTTCCTGCTCGCTTATGCTCCCATTCAGTTCCCTAAGCGCCTTCTGTGTGTTGGCATGAGGGTGGCCAGTGTGGTTGGCACCGAAGCATAAGGTATTCCAGATCAGGAGAACAAATTGATCTAACTGGATGTATGTTTCTCTTATCTCACCATGAGTTAATAAAGAAACAAACACCTCCTTCTTTGCTTTCCCCTGTCGGTTCTTTCATTCTATCCACAGTATCTTATCCATAGTATTCTATCCATAGTATTCCCTGTCTGCTAAACAAATGTTAGAAAAACATTTTGTTGTAATTATGAATATAAACAAATAAAAATAGGCCATTGTTACGACCCCCTCGTTCGAGTTGCAACATAAAAGAGCTCAGACAACAAAAAAATTATATATGCAACTTATTTATTATACACAACTAATAAAGCAACAAATCAAGAAACAAACAAATGTCTAGGGGAAAATAAAGAAAATAACTAACTTTAACTACACATATAAATAATGTCAAACAAAACCATAAGGTTGCCGAAATAAAGAGATGGTCTTGATGCAAGGACGGCCAGTAGCCACACTATCCTACAGAAGCTAGCTCACTCTCGCATTTATATGCTTTGAACCAATTGGGGAGTAACCATGGCACCTAATCAGGATCTTCCACATCCAAACTAGAATACCGCGGTCGTCACACCATTTACACCTTTCGAATCTGTGTCTTATCAATGTGACCAAAATTTCTTTTATGATGTATTATGTAAGAAACTCTAAAAACTGGACTGACACCGTTTCAATTTATTATAAGTTCTATGTTAAGCGGCTTTGACAGTTTACATTGTAAAAGCACTAGATAAATAAAGATGAATTGAATAGAATCTGCTTAAACGTGTACGTGTTAATGGACCAAACACAATATGATCTGATTTATTTCACATTTAATGTGCATCAGAAATACAATGTGTGTAGCCAATGTTTCCAGTGTCTTTTCACTTTTCAGCTTTTGATGAGAGTTTTTTAGACTTAATGAAAACTTTTTTTTTTTTCAGACCTAATTGAAGAGAGTGAGGGGAGTAAAGAGGAGGAACAACATGTTAAAATTGAGGACAAAACTCATTTACAGACTGATGGTATTTTGAAAAGGAGAGACAAGAATCGTTTCACCTGCACTCAGTGTGGGAAGAGTTTTGGAGGAAATGGCAATCTTAAGATTCACATGATAATCCACACCGGAAAGAAACCATTCACATGCACTCAGTGTGGGAAGAGTTTCAGCCAATCATCACACCTTAATGACCACATGATGATCCACACTGGAGAGAAACCATTCACATGCACTCAGTGTGGGAAGAGTTTCATCTGGTTATCATTGCTTAATCAACACATGATGATTCACACTGGAGAGAAACCATTCACATGCAATCAGTGTGGGAAGAGTTTCAGGCAATCATCATACCTTAATGAACACATGAAGATCCACACCGGAGAGAAACCATTCACATGCACTCAGTGTTGGAAGAGTTTCAGCCGCTCATCAGAACTTAATCACCACATGAGGATCCACACTGAAGAGAAACCATTCACATGCACTCAGTGTGGGAAGAGTTTTAGCTGCTCATCATCCCTTAATAAACACATTAGGATTCACACTGGAGAGAAACCATTCACATGCACTCAGTGTGAAAAGAGTTTCGGCCGCTCGTCATACCTTAATCAACACATGAGGATCCACACTGGAGAGAAACCATTCACATGCACTCAGTGTGGGAAGATTTTCGGCCGCTCATCATATCTTAATCAACACATGAGGATCCACACTGGAGAGAAACTATTCACATGCACTCAGTGTGGGAAGAGTTTCGGCCGCTCATCACACCTTAATCAACACATGAGGATCCACACTGGAGAGAAACCATTCACATGCACTCAGTGTGGAAAGAGTTTCAGACAACCATCACTCCTTTATCTACACACGATAAGCCACAACGGAGAGAAACCCACAGCTTCGGTGTGGGATGAGTTTCAGCAACTCCTCAGACCTTAATAAACACATGATGACCCACACTGTAGATAAACCATTCACATGCACTCTGTTTGGGAAGAGTATCAACCAATCAGTAAACCCTAATGAACACATTAAGATCCACACTGGTGTGAAAGAGTATTTGTGCTTTGAGTGTGAGAAGACTTTTATTACAGCTCTAAAATTAAAACTGCACCAGACGTTTCACACTGGAAAGTAGTGATGGAAAGTTCGTATCATTTTACTTACTTGGATCTTTGAGTCTCGTTCATCAAGATGACAGAATCTTTTTTCGGAGTCACGTGACGGTAATGGCGGAGTAGCAGCTCAACATTTGGTCTCCGCAGCTCAGTGGTATATTTTTAGTATATAAAATAAGACATATAACGGCACATACTTTAAGACCTTGTGAATGGACATACGATCATGCCCACTACCCAGAAGAAGTTGAATCTGTCGGCAAAAACCTCTAAATCGACGGAGATTAAATCGCCTCAG
Organism: Danio rerio; assembly: GCF_052040795.2. Taxonomy (NCBI): domain Eukaryota; kingdom Metazoa; phylum Chordata; class Actinopteri; order Cypriniformes; family Danionidae; genus Danio; species Danio rerio. The sequence continues at coordinate 36,788,294 of NC_141024.2, forward strand.
GAGGACAGTCAATCAACGATCATGGCGGACCAGGCGTACTCGTTGCTGAGCCGTAGCTGAAACAGCTTGGTAGAAAGAATATCAACAGAGGTGCTTAAAGGTGTCAAAAGCTAGTTTGAAAAGAAAATCGACCCTGTTCTTAAGAAACTTGAGGAATGTTCCTCAAAAATTGGGACTTTGGACACGCAAATTACTGAGGTAGAATGCCGCGTATCAGACTCCGAGGATGCGATGACCACCTATGGTGCGAAACTTACTGATCTCGCGGAAAAACTGGTGCCGTGCTGTATAAAAATAGACCATCTGGAGAACAAAAACAGAAGATGCAATGTGCGGGTCGTCGGTCTTCCAGAGGGATGCGAGGGCAGTAATCCGATCTCTTTTTTCAAATCCTGGTTACCAGAGCTGCTACAGGTCAGTTTCAAAGGTGAGCATGTTAAACTGGATCGATGTCCCCGCGCCCTCACTCGCCGCCCACCGCCTGGCCAGCGACCCCGAGCAGTTATCGTAAAGTTTCACAACTTTCAGTATAAATTTCGGATCATGCAAGCGGCGAGACAAACGTGCACGCTGTCCTACAACGGTGCTTCAATTATGATATTTGAGGACTTTTCTGTGTTGGTAATGAGGAAAAGGCAGGAATTCTACCATGTTAAACAGCAGCTTAAAGAGAAGGGTATTGCCTTTGCCATGTTGTATCCAGCAGTTCTCAGGGTCAAGGTGAACGGTCAGGAGAGGTCTTTCAAGGACCCAAAGGATGTCACAGCATTTCTGGCGTCTGCCCCACTACAGAGCGGCTCACCTGACCGCACTGCTACTGACTGAGCATCCTTTCCCCATCCCAGTATGGTTTTAGAGGGTTTAGCTGTTGAGATCGGACATTTCGTTTGAGGTCTACATTTTATTATAACAATTTATTATCGAAAATTTAGTATGGTTTCTTTAATACTGACAGATCCATATGTGATTACTTTTTCATTGCCATTTATGTCGCAATATTTGACTGAGCTGCAGTCCGGAAGTTTTTCTGTTACCTAAAGGTAGCTTATCGAAGCCTTAGAAAGGTTTTTTTTTTAATTTATTTTTTTGCTTGTTTTTCGTGTGCTGGTCCTGCACCTTCTCTATAACTAGAGGGAAGCTAGCTGACGCCCAAAATGGGCGTAACAGACCAAAGTCTGACTCCTTTTCGTTTTGTTAATAGCTCTTTTTTTGTTCCAATTTTTTTGATGTACATAGTTTTTACTTGATTCTTCTAAAATTGTGAAAAGAACGATTTTACCCCTGCATTTTTTTCTTGTTTTTTTTCTTCTTTTTTTCCCTGCTTTTTCTCTCATTTTGTGGCTCCTTTTGTATTTTATTTTTTGACACATACAGTGAGAGTAAAAAGTATTTGATCCCTTGCTTATTTTGTTGGTTTGCCCACTAATAAAGACATAATCATTCTGTACTTTTAATGGTAGATGTGTTCTAACATGGAGAGACAGAATATCAAAAAGAAAATCCAGAAAATAACTTTAAAGAAAATATTTTAATTCATTTGTATTTAATTGAGGGAAATAAGTATTTGATCCCTCTAGCCAAAAGCACCTAATACTTGGTGGCACAGCCTTTGTTTGCAAGCACAGCGGACAGACGTTTGTTGTACTTAACCACAAGGTTAGCACACATATCAGGGGGAATTTTGGCCCACTCTTCTTTGCAGATCCTCTCTAAATCATTAAGGTTGGTGGGCTGTCGCTTGGCAACTCGGACCTTCAGCTCCCTCCATAGATTTTCAATTGGATTGAGGTCCGGAGACTGGCTGGGCCACTCCATGACCTTAATGTGGTTCTTCTTGAGCCACTCCTTTGTTGCCTTTGCTGTATGCTTCGGGTCGTTGTCATGTTGGAAGACCCAACCACGGCCCATTTTCAACTTCCTGGCAGAGGGGAGGAGGTTGTCCCCCAGGACTGCACAGTACATGGCTCCATCCATCTTCCCACTGATGCGGTGAAGTAGCCCTGTGCCCTTGGCAGAGAAACAACCCCAAAACATAATGCTTCCACCTCCATGCTTGACGGTGGGTACAGTGTTCCTGGGGTCATAGGCAGCATTTTTCTTCCTCCACACATGACGAGTAGAGTTTAGGCCAAATAGTTCAATTTTGGTCTCATCTGACCACAGAACCTTCTCCCAATCACTTTGTACATCTTTGAGGTTATCATTGGCATACTTTAGGCGGGCCTTCACATGTGCCTTCTTAAGCAGGGGTACCTTTCGGGCACTGCAGGATTTTAATCCATTGCGGCGCAAAGTGTAGGCAATTGTTTTCCTGGTGACTGTGGTCCCAGCTGCCTTGAGGTCATTCACTAACTCCTGCTGTGTGGTTGCAGCCGATTTCTCACAGTTCTCATGATCATTGCCACCCCACGAGGTGAAATCTTTTGTGGAGCACCAGACCGAGGTCTATTGATGGTCAGGTTATACTTCTTAAATTTTCTCACAATTGCACCAATGGTTGTTGTTACTTTAATACCCAGATTTCCAGATTTGTGCAGGTCAACAATCCTGTCTCTGAGGTCCTGAGAGAGTTCTTTGGTCTTTGGTCTGATTGTCTGATTCTGTGAACACGTGTCTTTCACACAGGTGTTTAGTTAGAACAGGTGTCTTCAATTCAGGTAACAAGTTGATTGGGAGTGTCTAACTGGTCTGTGAAAGCCAGAACTCCTAATGCATACTAGGGGATCAAATACTTATTTCCCTCAATGAAATACAAATCAATTAATATATATTCCTTAAAGTTATTTTCTGGATTTTCTTTTTTATATTCTGTCTCTCCATGTTAGAATACATCTACCATTAAAAGTACAGAATGATCAGGTCTTTATTAGTGGGCAAACCAACAAAAGCAGCAAAGGATCAAATACTTTTTACTCTCACTGTAATGTCTAGTAACTCAACGTTAAAAATTTGTAGTTGGAATGTGAGAGGGATACACAATCCTATTAAGAGAAAGAAAATTCTTAGCTTTCTAAAGAAAGAACAGGTCCATATAGCCCTTCTACAAGAAACCTATTTATCGTCTGCTGAGCACGCTAAGTTAAAACGTGACTGGGACGGACAGGTGTTTAGCTCTTCTTTTACTACCAAAAGCAGAGGTGTTGCCATCCTAATTAATAAATGTTTACCCTTACTTGAAGTTAAAACGGTCTCAAACAAATTGGGAAGATATATTATGTTAAGAGGCTCTCTTTATGGGCAAGACATTTCAGTTTTAAATATATATTTTCCACCTATTCAGACCACAGATTTTATTTCTAAGGTTTTTTCAAAATTTGCGGATTGGCTTTGTGACAACACAGTTATAGCAGTTGATTTTAATTGTTTTTTTCTCCTCAGTAGTAGATAACACACAAAACAACACAAAATCATGGTCAGATGTCGAATAGAGCCAAAGCTGTTTTGGATACCTGCAAAGAACTTGATCTGGTTGATACTTGGAGGGTGTTACACCCTAATGATAAGGAGTTTAAATATTATTCAGCCGTTTATAAAACCAGTAGTAGAATTGACTTGATCTTTACCCCCAAAATTTCTGTTAGTAAAGTTGAGTATTGTAATATTGGGGATATTTTGATATCCGATCATGCACCTGTCTGTATAGGCATAAATTTCAGTAACTTGACACTCCCTAATAAACAATGGAGGTATAATTCATACCTAAATTTTGACCCTAATTTTAAAGTTTTTTTAACAAAACAGATGAATCACTTTTTTGTAGAAAACAAAACTCCGGGTGTTTCCCCAGGGTTACTTTGGGATACAGCAAAAGCATATGCTCGAGGTTTAATTATATCATATTCAGCTGGGCTTAGGAAAAAAGTAGAAGAGAACAGAGAAACTTAGAGCTCAAACTACATGATCTACAGGCCAGATATAATTTATCTCCCTCAGATGAACTAAGATGTGACTAGGGTTGTAACAATATACCGGTATGACGGTTTACCACGATTTGAACGTGCACGATTATCATACCATGAACAATTGCATATCAACGGTTTTAACCTTTAACGGTTTTCTGTCTCCTTAAAGACAGAGACAGCCGCCCGCGGCTAAAAATAAGTTTAATAAGTCTTAAATGTTTAATAACTTTTGATCCGCTGATCCGATTCATACAATTCAAAGATTGGCATAAAGAAGAGAATCTCAGCTTTCCAGTGCTGTATCACATAACATTCGCGGACTTTCAGAGGCTCCAGAATCAGTGTGGTTACGTCATCAACATTTGACAACGCTGATTTGACAAAGAAACGCTCGTCACTGTGTCTCCGGACAAATCAGACATGATACATTGATGCATTGTCCCTCCTCCATGCCCAGATTGGTTTAAACTCGCTATATCACAACCAATAAGCATAGGTTTCGCTTTTGTTTGTGGACCAAGCTTTTTGAACAACACGGAATGAGAGATAGGCATACATTTATGCGCGGCTAAATAAAACGCAAAAAAAAGTTTTGCATGAAATAATTCTCATACTAAGTACTTTTGCATGCACAGCAGCACAGAAACATGACAAAACAGTGACACAGCAAAGACGAACTGCTGCTCTTGCTGTTTTCAAAAGACGCAAATGAAGATGCAGCTGTTTGTCTGCATTGCAGACAACCATATCCAAATCCATATTGATAGACAACCATATCCATGCTGGCACATAAAACCTAAGGATGTTCCATATTGAATCTAGTTTCGTTATGTAACTATTTATAGTATAGTAAATATTTATATCTATTTTTTACTGAGGATTTGCACCATGTTTATTTGGACTTTATTTGGACTTTGACACATTATTTATTATTTTCTTATTTTTATTTGTTCATTGTAAGTGGTGTTGTTTATAGTAACTGAAAATATATTATTTGGAAAAAGTCAAATTTGCTTCACTGTTCTATTATTTTGTAACATTTGTAACATACCGTATACCGCGAAACCGTCAAACCGTGGTATTGTTTTAGACGATTATCATACCGTGAAAAATTCATACCGTTACAACCCTAGATGTGACATACAAATAACAAAAACTGCATTGGAAGCGATACTTACGAAAAAGGCGGAGAAATCAATGTTCTTTGTAAAGCAAAGAATGTACGAATTTGCTAATAAACATAATCGCTATTTGGCTAATCTTTTGCGGGTTAGGACATCTACTCAAAATATACCTTGTATTAAAGATTTGAATGGTTCTTTGAATTATAATAATAAGGAAATTAATAATAGTTTTAGAATCTTTTTTGAGCAATTGTACACATCTCAATTTAATTATAGTGCGGAAATTAATATGGAAGCTTTTTTTTACAAACCTATCTCTTCCTCAAATTTCAAATGACCAGAGAAAGATATTAGACGCTCCATTAACTCTCAGTGAATTTAAGAATTGTATTCAATCTTTCCCTAATAACAAGGCACCAGGTCCTGATGGTCTCAGTGCAGAGTTTTTTAAAAAAGTTTGTCAGTATTTTATCTGGCCCATTACATGAGATGATTCTTCACTCATTTGAAAACGGGGTCCTTCCCCCTTCAATGATGGAAGCTAATATTTCCTTGGTTCATAAAAAATGTAAACCAGCTGATGAATGCTCCTCTTATAGGCCTATATCTATTTTAAATATAGATTCTAAGCTTCTTGCCAAAGTACTGGCTTGGTGTGACAGGGTTGAGTTTATATTGAGGGACATAACTTTGTAGCCTGTTTTTTATAAAAAAAAAAATCTTATTTTTTATTTTTTATTTATCACAAGTAAATAACACAAATAAATAGTTGTAATACTAAAAAAAATTAAACACTGTGTCTACATGCAATTTCAAAGAAGTGCCTCGGGGGCATGACAAATAGCTTGGTTTGTGACAGACATATTATATTTTTTATGCTAAAACTGCATTTAATGTATTTTTTTATTCATTAAAATGTACAAAGTAGATCAATGAAAAATGCTTTTAACATGTAATTTTAGTCGACAACAACTATAAAAAAATATGGGGGACTGACTGAAATATTACAGGATGCCAGGAATGACTTAATCATATATGAGATAATTTTGTAAAACAATATGTTTTGTTAAATGTATAATGTATAAATAGTTCCATCACATCAGCTGAAGCAAAAAGCAATAATGCAGCCATTACTTCTTGTAGTGTTGATGTGGCTGTTTTGAAAGAATTCGCATGAAAGGCATCAGGAACTTCTGGGAACTGCACAACTCTGTGTAATGTTTTCACACTTGCATGTGTCGATTTTATTTCTCAATCATTTTTACATTCATTAACTTTATCAATTTTCATTGTGATCATTTTCTCTTTATTGGTTATACCTCACAATCACAAACACTCACAACTGGTTCCATTCTTTTGAATTGTGTGGGTTATTGAGCCAGGCTTCCATTCGATTCCCGATTTTGCTCCGCGAGCAAAGGGCAGGAGTGGGCGTGTCCAGCAGGGGAGAAGGAGGGCAGTGAACAACTGTTGTCAGTTAGCTCAAAGAATGAAATGCGTGATTTTATAGTTTATAAAGTTAAAATGCAAAGAAATAAACAGTAATGTAATGCCCTGCTACATTTGTTATTCGTAATTTCATATACACATAACCACAATTTATATCATTATAAAGATAATCATGTTCATATAAACTCTATAATTGAAGACTTTTCCCTTAATCCCCTTGTCTAAACCATAGGTCTGAATCAAGTGTGCCGCAAGCCTACGTTTGAGTGAAGGTTTCGGCCGTTAGATCGCCCCCTGGGGGCTGGCTGCAGTACAAGTCATAAAGCCCGCCTCCTCCGTGTTAATGAAGGAGACTTGAGCCCAAATAAAAAAAAATATTACACTTGCAATAAAATGTCCCGAAAGATAGTTCTGGTCGATTAAGGCACTGGTTATTGTGCTGAAATAGGTGCAGATCTTCATTTTTGTAAACAGTTTGTTTTTAGCAGTAATTTAATGCTGGGCGTGTCATCGTGATTGACAGCTGTGATTGACAGTTTCTCAAAGCGCGGCGTCTGAGCTTCGGCAGGAGACTGAGGTAGACTGAAATGTTATTATTTGATTTCTGTGTTATTTTACCATGACAAAATGAGTTCAGCAGTAAACTATAGTTTCTGACATACATGATCCTGGTGGAACACTGTTTATTCGCTAAGTTCAGGGCTTTTTTCGGGCTTTATTAGTTTGCTGATACACGCCTAGCCACCCAGATAGCAAAACACAGTTCCGGCTAGATTCTCGCCTGCCGGAGACTTATCTCTTAGAGCTCAGACTGACTAATGTTACCTCTGCTGGACATACTCCGGATGCCTGGACTCACTGCCCGATTCCAGTCCGAGTCAATCGAGCCAGATGCGGCGGCCGAGCGAGCAGGCGCTGCGGCATGCGAGCCGGAATCAGCCCGCGACGCCGCGAGTAAGTTATGCGCTGCGGCCTGGAGCTGGCACGATTGAATATATAAAACCCTCATATTTGTTAACGTTATTACATCCATTTGTGTTGATATGACAGCAAACGCATGCTGAGAAGTTCGGGGGGCGTAGTTGATTTTACATAAAGCGTTTGATTGGAAGCTCATTTTCGCGGCTCCTCCTCTGGCTCCATCAGACAGTCCTTCTGCGCATGTCTGGCTCCAATTTCAGCAGTCTTTTGCGACAGTTTGTGCCCATCAAGCAGGCGTTTTGCCCTCAAGGCGTTCAATGGGAAAAAGGGCTGTCGCGTCGTCCATATTTTTTACAGTCATTGGTCTGAATGCAGGCTCAATGCAGCAGGTCTCTTGCCCTGTCTATTTCAACCATTAGCCCTGTTGGTAATCTAGAGGATTTAGGCGAACACAACAGCACGGCGATGTGTCTAAATGTGAACAAACTCCTGATAAAAGACAATGTCCGCCATTCTCCAATTCTCGTACTGCTCTTTCGTCAAAAATGCTTGCTGCACACACACAGCTTTGCTGTATTGGCCCTGACAGGATCTTAGGGAAAAACATGCATCAAACACTGTGGATCATGATAACAAACACATACGAGCCTTCATGAACAGCTAAATACTGTGTGCTGTGGGTCTGTGGACGCAGTCTCACCCATCAATGTAGGATCTCACAGCTTCGCACTGGCAGGTCTGTCTTGCCTTCGGAAGGCATGTAGCACATATTGCGCTACGTCGCCGATTTTGATCCCGCCTCAAAAATCTTTAAAAAATTTTGTCAGCTGAAATTAGCTGTTTTTTAAAATAATTTTAAAAAAAACTAAAAAAAAAACATAAAAGTTAAATTTTTTTTTTTTAAATTGGGGGGGGGGGGGTTTGTTGTCGCTTGCGTACTGAAGAGTGATGTTGTCGCGCGCGTTCTGATCAGCTGTGTTGTCGCGCACGTTCTGATCAGCTGTGTTGTCGCGCGCGTTCTGATCAGCTGTGTTGTCGCGCGTGTACTGTAAAGCGGGGAAGGGGGGGTTGAGCGCCCATACTCAAGATCAGTGTTGTCGTGCGCCTACTGAAGGGCGGGACGAACGGTGTGTCGCGTCGCGGGGGCACTTTTGATCATTTTGGAAGGGCACTTTCTATCCAAGACTAAAAAGGGCTTGTGCACTGCACAGGTTGAGCCCTATGTGTGCACGTGCCTGGGTATGACTGAATCAAGGCAAATGGTAATATGTGTGGCACATAATAAATGGACTTGAGTTTCTGTGGTGTTTAGCGCCATCTGCTGGTTGATATCGGTAGCGGAAAGTGTTGCTTTCAATTTCACTTTCATTTGGAAATAAACAGCGTTAAAGGGTTGTGCTAATAGTTTAGATATTTCCATCAAGGGTAATACCCTGTAAGCACAATTTTTTGTAAACTGATTTGATAAATGTAACAATTTTTTCTGTTAAAGAATATAGTTTTGTTTGTATAGCTGCTCATTCATGATGGCTGATTTCATCAGGAGAACATTATGATGTGATAAAACACACTGCACAAGATTTATATGAGAGAGTCAAAGAGATTTATTTCATTTTCACTGTTTTACAAAAAAGAATCAGGACCAAAAAAAGACAGATCTTCAAACTGCATCTGTGGTTCTTTATGCTTTTATGTTGCTGACTGAACAGTCAGGCAGCCAGTGTTAGTGAGGCCAGTACAAACTGTTTTCTTTATAATTGTCATTTTAAATGTCTTTTATTCTTGTGATTCAAAGCTGCATTTTCAGCATGGAGATCTGCTGTTTTTCTATGATCTGATGTTATTGGTACAAAATCACTAACAATGATTCTTACAATAATTAAAAAGAAAGTTCAAAGTAATAATTTGTATAACATTGCAAGATTATTTTTTAACATTGTACATGTATTTATGTTTAAAGTATTGCAAATTATTTAGAAAATTATTATTTTAAACTTTAATTTTTATCAAAGTTTCACAAAACACAGATGAAGATTTAAAATTTATTGTAAAAGATTTACCAAACAACTTTATTACAGAAAGTAAATTAAATAAATTACAGTAAAAACAACTTACTGAATTGTTCATTTAAACTGATTTTAATTCATTGAAAATCCTTGATGATATAATTAGAAATAGAAAGATTATTTAGAATGATGGAGTAACAGCCACCTTTATTTTAAGCAGAAAATTTATTCTCAGTTCATCTAAAACCAGTAAAGCTTGGCCATTAATTAAATTGACTTGAAGCTCTTTAGTTGACTAAGAAGTTCTACAGTGAACTACTGAATACACCTTTTTAAGTTCACAGCTGTCACAGTGAGACCAGGTACTCCAGCCTTCCTGATTCCTCATCTGGTCATCGTCCTGTTCGTCTTTCTGTTCCAAGAACCACCACTGCAACGAAAAATAACCCACCACTGCACCCACAATAATCCACCACTGCAGGGGGTAGCATTGTAAAACAGCATGGTTGTCTTGCACCCATTTGTTCAAGACTTTAAAACTCTTGGAAACACATGGTGTATATAGTGAACAGTTAGTAGATTGTGTGAAAGGAAGTGTATTGTCATCTGATAATCTAGGTGCTCATTCCATTTGCAGGATTACAGGAGAGTTCCACTGATAACACACACATGTCGATTTTTAATTGTCAGGAGGTGTGAAATCCAGGAAAAGGGGGTCCAGTCAGGATCATTCCAATTAAAAACTAAAGAGGAACATGCCAGGCAAATTGCTGAAGTGGTACATGATGATGATTTTAGTGAACAGTTGGGGAAAAGTATGTTAGAAAAAAATAAAGACTGTGGAATGTATTTTCAACAAAAATAATTCTGTAAACTGAATTTACATATACAAAATGTTAAAAACTGCACATTACTGGCAACCACAGCTGCCTGTATTTTTCTGTAAAATCAAGAAAGGAAAAATAAAACAGAAAAACGTTTTTTGTGTCACCATTGTGGAGGAAAGTAGCGTCTGTGTTCAATGCCAAGATGACCTGAAAGTATTTGATGTTATGCTGCATCTTCTTTTGTTTAAAGGTAACTGTAGTTACTAATGCAGTCAAAATCTGGTCGCTAGTTGCAATCACACATGAACATATTAATATATCTAATGACATTTTTGTGCACTAAGCTATGATTTTGTAAACTGAACATTGTATCAGTTCATGAAATATGGTTATTTTTTGTAAATGTATACAGAAAGATTCTGGCAACCACAGCTGCTGGTATTTTTACTAAATTTAACAGATATTTTACACAATAACAGTTTGCTAATTAACACTCTCTTGGTGTTGATAATGTTAACACTTTCAAAAGGGTTATTTTTAACACTTTTATAGTGGTTCCCAAATAAACTCTGAGGGAGTGTTAATTTTAACTCCAAGGTAGTTAAATCTACTATCTAAAATTTGCAGTGTGTCTACTAAAATGCACAACATATTAGTTTGTTTATTGTCAACATTCTAATGTTTGAGGGAAATACATTTATTTTGAACTTTGATCAAAACTGTCTGGAATTACCTGGCCCCAATAATTCAATCACATGTGAACAGTTTGCCCATGTGAATTGCACTGACCCCAAAAAGGCCACAAAAGATCTACTAGTAGCCGTGTTTGGAAGGAACACCCTTGGTACACACTGCTACACTGGCAAATGTTCAAATGCCTTCAGAGGCAAAGCAGCTAAGCCACGACTGGACTCTGAAAAAGTCTCTGACATCATCTGTAAGTTATTTCCTAAAAAAATATTTTGGAAATATTGTCATATTTTAAGATATTAAAAATTGTATTATTACACTCAGGATTTTGCTATCTACTTTAAAAACTATGTCAGGGCTTGAGATTTAGCATTAAAATAAATTTGTCAATTATTTATCAGGGTATTATTCACTTGGCAGATAGAAAAAAATATAAAAGAAATTTCAAATAAAATAAGTCTACATAAATGATATTAATTAAGTATTAATTATGGTCAGACAATTATACATTTATAAATCTTTAAATCTCTGTGTTATGTGGAGTCAGGTTTAATTTTTGCTTTACGAGTTAGTAGTTTTGTTAAAAAGTTTATATTCATCTCTTAAATCAAATATAATGACCCTGTGTTAATGACCCTAAAAACGTTTTTCAAATTGCCCTAAATGTGTTAAAGTTTTTTTTTAACTTCAAATAATGAATATCTGTGTCTCTGTGTGTGTGAGAGAGCAAGTGTAAAGAAGAAAACGAGATAAATATCAATAAGTCATGAATGCAATAGTAAGTGGCAAAAAAAGCTAAACAAAATAAAAGACTTTTATTTTGGCGTGACGTATGACGTCATAAGGCTGCGCCACTCTTGCGCTGGATTTAACTGGACAAAGGTTTGTGTTTTAAAACGTTTACCTAAATATAAAGCGATTGATTAAAGTTTCAGGTTTTCATCCGATGCTTAATCATGTACCTGCTGTTGACATTATTATTTTGACCCTTTATACAACGAAGAATTATTTTACTCACAGTAATGAGAGCTATTGTTTGAATAAGTAAACAGAGATGTGTGTAATTATTTTAATGAAGATTTAATTTATTAAACTGCATGTTATTCCATTCTAAGTATACATCACTTCATATAAGAGATGATGTACTGGTTTTAATCAGCTCATTTGTGGCTTTTGTTTCTTGCTCGGACTTAACTGATTTATTTTTGTTAATAACTCTTATATAAAAAAAACAGTTGAAGCAAGTGTTGAAGAGAAGTTATTTTGTTTCTGTTCATTGTTTTATTTATTTTAAACAGAACATTTTTATTGTTTTGATAATTTTAAACAGAATAAAGTGTTCACACGCAGAGAAAAACTCCTGCTGAAGCGACTGATCTCCACACTGTTATAAAGATGGCGTTTATTAAAGAGGAGAGTGAAGATGTGAAGATTGAAGAAACATTCACAGTCAAACAGGAAGATCTGGAGGAACAAACAGGTTAATTTTCATTCTCAAAGACCAACTCAGTCATCTGATCCTCATTCTGAAATATTTTTATAATAAGAATACTAAATTAAATCCATCTTGCAGCCCTGAGTTTGCTGCGTAGTTCTCCTAAATGCACATATATTTTAACCCTTTATACAACGTTACTATTTTACATAGAGGTAAAGTTGGTTTTATATTCGCACATTCTGACTTCCACTTAATATAATTTCCTAAAAGAATTATTTGCAAACTCTAAATAGTGAAATCATATTAGCAGCAAATGACTATCAAAGTACAACATTGTTCACAGTCAAATAAACAGTGTTAAAGTTGTTTTTAATTCACACTTGCATGGAATATTCAAAGTAACATGGTAAATAATATAGAGACTTCTAAATGAACGAGTGTGTAAATATAAAACTAACTTTATGGTTTATATTACCTATATTGTTTGAATAAAGCAACAGAAAAGTGTGTAATAAGTGTCTTAATGATGAAGGTTTACTTGATTCAATAGCGTAATATCACTCCATTCTAAGTATACATCACTATATATAATAAACGGAGTACTACTTTTAATCAGCTCATTGTTTCTTGCTCGGACTCACTCTTTTACTTAATTTCTTTTTAATTACTCTCATATAAAGAAACTGTTGCAGCAAGTGTTGAAGATAAGTTATTTTTGTATCTGTTCATTGTTTTATTCATTTTAAACAGGAAGTGTCCGAACACAGAGAAAAACTCCTGCTGAAGCGACTGATCTCCACACTGTTATAAAGATGGCGTTTATTAAAGAGGAGAGTGAAGATGTGGAGATTGAAGAAACATTCACAGTCAAACAGGAAGATCTGCAGGAACAAACAGGTTGGTTTTCATTCTCAAAGACCAACTCAGTCATTTGATCCTCATTTAGATATATTTTAATAATAAGAATACTAAATTAAATCCATCTTGTAGCCCTGAGTGTGCTGCCTAGTTCTCCAAAATGCACATAAGCACTTATTGAAAGACAGGAATGAGTTTCTTTTGTTACTTGTTCTCATGTCTTTTGTCATTCTTTTATGTATTATTAGTCTCCCATTTTCTCTACCTTCTTAAGGTTATTGCTTTTCTTGTTCTACTGTTTGTAAAGAGTTCTTGAGAGCACAGGCGCTATACAAAATTAATTAAAAATAATAAATTAAAGTTTAACTGAGCTGACGATATTTGACCTACAGTATTCTCATAAAAGATATCTGCTATTACGGTGATAGTGTTGGCTTAGTATTTCCATTTGCATATGTCACGTTGATCACAATTCCCTTTTTCCCCCTCAACTTCTTTATGGGTTTAAACTTGTTTCTAGTAGTTGTTACTAGTTCTTACAGATTTTATCTGAGTTAGAACACACGAGACTCACACATGAACATTTACTCAAAGGAGAAGAACCACCAAAATGCCTTTATTGCAACAGAAACCAAACAGTTAAACATATTCTTGTGGAATGCCCATCAGACAACAATATTTATCTGGAGAGACTTTAAAGGAAATATTTTTAAACGTGAATCCATCTAAAGTTGGAGAATTTTTATCAAAAGGAAATCTTAAAAAACTGTTTTAGATTTTTATCTTATATATTATCATTATTATTTATATGTTTTACCTTGTACATTATTTATTGCTGTTGATAACTTTTAATTGTTAGAATATTTTTACTTGATCTATTTTCCTTTTGCCATGACATAGCCATAGACGCTGAAATGGCAATAAAATTAAAACTCTCTCTCTCTCTCTCTCTCTCTCTCTCTCTGAGTTAGAACTAAATTAATGTTATAAAAACTAATTACCAGGGCTATTGTGTTTAAACAGGGTTTATGCGGGGTTGTAAATTACAAAATCAAAATTTTAGGCCTTAAAGTCTTAAATTTACTGAAATGTTGTATTGTAGGTCTTAAATCTTTTTTAAACAAGTCTTCATTTTCCTTTGTTCATTTTTTGCTGCTCAATCTGGTCAAACCCCATACAATCACCAACAATCCATCTCAATAAAACAGTAAACTTTTTATTCAAAAAGGTCATTAACTCTATTTATCATAATGCTTTAATTGTTTTCCTTACAATAACATATGTTTAAACATGCTCCATGTATTCACTGCTGAGGACAGACTGTTGTGCATATTTTTTTTTTAATTTTTTAAAAACTTGTAATGCACTTGTTAATTGTTTTTTGTTTTTTTTTAAGAAAATTTATGTTGGAAAAAAGTGAAGTAGAGCTTGCTTGTTTTTACACAATATTTAAGATCTTTTGCTAAGAAATATCTAAAATATTAAATGTTTTATTATTCATTTATTATTGTATAATTAAATGTATAAAATTATTATTATTTATTTTTTGATAGGGAAAATAAAATCCTTTCTATCTGGGCCATTTGAAAAAATCTTTAGCCCTTTATGAGTCTAAAATTTCATTCATAATGGTCTTAAAAATGTCTTAAATTTAATTTGGTGAAACCTGCAGAAACTCTGGTTTAAAGTATGTCAGAAAACGTGGATGCCCCAAATATTAAATATGCTAAATGAAATGGACACTAAAATAATTAATTATTATAAAACATTGCACAGTATTCTAAACTATATGATGTTGCTGTGGAATGACATGAGACAAAACAAACACTGGCCAAACTAGTCTAAAACTAGTCTAAAAATGACTTTTGCTGTTTAAGAAATTGATTACAGCATGCTGATGATATGCAAACATTTGAGCGTAAAGTTTGTCAGTATTGACCAAATTCTCCATGTACCAGCAGGCGCAGCCATTGAAATCTTTTTGCTTGAGACTTTTTTTTTTAAAGGATGAATTTTTAGATCCTAAAAACCATGTCATGCTGCTTAGGCAAGGGACAGTTTACAAGGTATACCTCGGTTTGAGAAAAGTCAAGGTTTTAAAACCGCCAATATTTTCTGCTGTATTGTTCCTACAGTATATACTTTTTAAAAATGTTTTATTTTAAGTTTTTTAGGACAACAGTATCTCCAGGAGAAAATGTATTCAAATTATGAGGTTTTAAATTGTAAATAAATCTGTATTTTTAAAACAAATGAAGACAGCAGTTGTCAATTATTAATTTGAATGATTTTTCCAGACATGTTTACTGCTCCAAGATATTGTAAAAGTTTCTCCAATGAAAATATTTTGTTCAACGGGAAAAAGTACAGTTAAACCATGATATTTTTATTCAAGCTTATCATACCGTCAGAATCTTATACTGGCCCATGCCTAACGCTGCTTGATGTTGCAAAGTCATATTTTCTTATTTTATTGTTTTTTGTATGTATAGTCATGAACACATTTGTTTGTGGAGCAAGTTTATTAATCCTGGTCATTTCTCCAATAGGCAATTGAAGTTCTAAAACAATAGCATTTGAGTTCAGGGCCCTGTTTCAGAATGGAGGTCAAGTAAAAACTCAGAGTATTTTAATCCTGAAATGAGAGAAAGTCTGGGTTATCATTTCAAAATGGCAGGTTTGTCAAACTTGAGAAAGCAGGGTAAGCCAGTTTCTGAAAGAGATCTAACTTTAACTGCGAGTCAGTTACCGTGGTAACTTACTCTGTGAACCTACCTGGTCAGTAGCAGGTTTTATTCTCTAAACTCGTGAGTTTTTGTCAGTCTCCTTTCCTTTTTCTCGCTTAGCCATACGTTTCCAGCCACCTATTTTTAAGTGCATTTTGGATGGGCTATGAGCATAAAAAAATTAGTTGATGGAAATGTCATGATGCACATAACTTTTGAAATATTGGCATAAAAAACATGCGCATAACTGAGTAGGATAAACTTTTTATTTTATTAGAAAAGATAAACTTACGTAAAGTACGCAAGCACCTTTACTGAACAAATTCCAGTTTGTGCATTAAAAAAGGTTGGTTATAAGAGATTATATGATGATACAAATGTGTGTGAATGCACAAACCAGCAGGCTGAGCACACTGCAGAGCGTCTAAAATGTTGTTTTGGTCATTCTAAAACACCTAGGGCCTGTTTCAGAAAGGAGGTTAACTGAAAACTCAGAGTATTTTAACCCTGAAATGAGAGAAACTCTGGGTTTTCCGTTTCAAAATGGCAGGTTTGTTAAACTCGAGAAAGCAGGGTAAGTCAAGCCTGTTTCTGAAAGAAAGGTAACTTTAACTCAGAGTCAGTTACTGTGGTAACTTACTCTGTGAATCTAACCTGGTCAGAAGCAGGTTTTATTCTCTAAACTCAGAGTTTCTGTCGGTCTCCTCCCCTTTTTTAAAGATGAAGCGGTATTTCTTGCCTGAGCCTTACATTTCCACACACCTATTTTAATGCTCATTTTGGATACGTGCATAAAAACGATTGATAGAAACGTCATGATGCACATAACTTTTTAAAATATGCATAAGAAAACGCACATAACTGAGTAGGATAAACTTTTATTCGATAGAAAATGTGCGCATAAACTACGATGGAAACACTTTTACTGAACAAATTACAGTATGTACATTAAAAAAAAGATCATGATCATATGATAATGAAAATGTGTGTAAATGGAGGCTGAGAACACTGTAACACGTCTTAAATATTGTTTTAGTCATTCTAAAATGCCTGAACTGTTTCAGTATTAGTGTATATTATTAATTACCTCCGATCGTCTGGTGCGTGTCAAGAGTCTCCGTGTCTCATGGCTTCAGACGCCCCCACGTGTTCATTGTGTTTCAGCATGGTCTTCTGACATCGAGGCGCAAGTACATTAATTAGGCTAAATAAAGAATTAATTGACGCAGCTTCTTCTACCACAGTAAATTCTGTTTTTACTATTGATATTTGATGCCAGTTTAATCAGGAAGTGACAATTTTTTTTCTCTTTGACTCGTTGGATGGAATTTTATTCGCATCTTTTATGCAATATTCCAGTTTTGCACATAAATTTATGTAATATATTTGGATGGAAACATAGCTATTGCCTACATTTTAGTCACACACAGAAGAACTGTACTAGAATGGCTTATGCTTTTTTAATAAATAATTAAATTGAATTCACCTTCGATATGCACTGTTACTAGATTAATGGGATTATTATTCTTTCAAAAAAATATTTTTAGTACTGCTTACCTTCTTAATGTTATATCAACCTCTATTACTTGATCAATAAAAAAGGCAGACACACAAGTGCACTGTTAAATCATTTAAAACTAATAAATGTATAAAAAAGTTTAGAAAAAAGTATATAAACGTCACAAATTACATTACTTATTTTATTATACTTAAATATTTAAATACTTAAAAAGTTAAATTAGGCATTAACTTGAGCAGCTGTTTTCCCATGCTAACTGTCTCTTCTTCACTGATGGTTGCTTCTTTTCAAATATATACGCTCATATTTGCTATAACTTTGCATGAGAACATCAAGTTCAGCTAGAGAAAGATGGTGATCTCTTTTATAAGATATTGCCATAGTCACTCGTAATGTCTGCGCTCCACTGATAATGCCTTTTTAAAGTCACGGTGTGTGCGCTTAACTCTGAGTTGGTCTACTCGAAGTTGATTGACCCAACTCAGATCAGCTGTTCTGAAACCAAAAACTCTGAGTTTTTAATCTCTCGGTAAATCAACTCAGAGTTCAAGTTTAAACTCTGAGTTGTTTGAACCTCCTTACTGAAACAGGCCCAAGGTGTTTAGAAAGTTGATTGATAAAATTATGCAAATATAGCTGCATTAAAACTGCATGGGACAACACTACTTCTTAGAAGATTCAATAAACAATTAGGATGCAATTAATAATTAAAGTTTTATGCACTAAACATTCAAGCTCCAGCTTGCTCATTCTGACACACAGACATCAAGAATCAGGATATGAACCTCAACCGTGGTTGCTAAAAAAAAGCTGCATAGTTCATGCCGCAATGTATGCTGGGTGCCAGCATAGTACAAAGCTCCCAGCATGCATTGCAGCATGAATAAATTATGCAGCTTTATGTTCTTACAATCTCTTTCTTTTCCTTTATTTTGTGTTGTTTTTGGGAGGTGATATTTCAGTAGAGTGTTTTTTTTACTTGATTTTTATTTTTTTTGTTTGTCACCATTATTGAGATTCAAAGACTAATTGTTAATGTCTGGGTGTTTTTAAGTTCTGCCATAGATCAAACATTCTCATTGTAAATGGTGATTTAAACCTGTTATAAAGTCATTAATTGTTGGAGCTTAAGTTGTTTCATTTATGTATATTATTTATTTCTCACACATAACTAATATGATACTGAATTAGAAAACAAGCAGGAAAGGAAGGCTATGTTATCATTAATAATCTCTTCAGACTGACACTTAATTTTCTTTTGGCTTTCTATGCTATATGTATAAATAGTGTGATTAACACTAATTATAGCAGCCAAAATAAAAGGCTTTTATAGTAAGAAGTTGAAGAGCCTGACTAAAGCAGACTCTGTCCTCCATTATGGTGACTTCAAATGAACAACGGAAATTTTATTAAGAGCTTTTGTTCACATGACAGAAATAAAGTCAAAGGTCAGTAATAGGTGAAGCTCCATGATAAGTTGTTTAATGTGATGAGTTTTTTTTTAAAGATGTTGAAAAATAAAAAATTTTTATTGTGTAATTTGTTTTATTTTTATTGATTATTATTTTAGTTATAGTTTTTTTTTTTCCTCAGTTGATTTCATTTTTGGTTTTGGCTTGTGTGTTTCTGTCCTTCAGTGATTCTGCTTGTTAACAGTTGTTCATCAACAATTCTCAATCCTCCTTTAATTAGACACTTAATTGTCTCATTAACTTCATCACTGTCTGAGTGTTCAGCCCTCTGTAGTGAGGACACTAGTTAGGATTTTGCTTTGGAATTTAAGGCTTAAGTGTGTTCGAATGAAAAATACAGACTATGGGATGTATTTTTAACAGAAATATTCTGGAAACTGAATTTACGAATGTAAAATGTTGAAAACAGCAGATTACTGGCAACCACTGCTGCCAGTATTTTGACATACATTTAACAGATATTTTACACAATAAGAGTTTGCTAATTAACACTATGGGTGTTAAAAATTTTAACATTTTCAAAAGTGTTATTTTAACACTTATAATGGTTCCCATATAAACACTGAGGGAGTGTTAATTTTAACTCTAAGGTAGTAAAATCTACCAAATCTAAAATTTGCAGTGTGAAATCGATAAAAAATACAGACTGTTGAATGTGTTTTTAACAGAAATATTCTGTAAACTGAATTTATGAATGTTAAAAACAGCAGATTACTGGCGAACACAGCTGCTGGTATTTTTCCGTAAAATCCAAAAATGAAAAAAAAGAAAGAAAAACAGCAAAACGGTTTTTGTGTCACCATTGTGGAGGATAATAGCGTCTCTGTTCAAGTCCAAGAAGAACTGAAAAAATTTGATGTTATGCTCCATCTTCTTTTGTTTAAAGGTAACTGTGTAGTTACTAATGCAGTCAAAATCTGTTAATTGCTATCACACATGCAAACATTATTGCATCTAAAGAATTTACATTTTTATGCACCAAGCTATGATTTTGTAAAATAAACAATGTATTAGTTCATGAAACATTGTTATTTTTTGTAAATTTATACAGTTACATAAAACTTCCATGTTTTTCACAGAAAAATTCTGGCAACCACAGCTGCTGGTATTTTTTTGGAAATTTAACAGATATTTTACACAATAAGAGTTTGTTAAATAACACTCTCTTGGTGTTGACAATGTTAACACTTTCAAAAGTGTTATTTTTAACACTTATAGTGGTTCCCATATAAACTCTGAGGGAGTGTTAATTTTAACTCCAAGGTAGTTAAATCTACTATCTAAAATTTGCAGTGTACTGCAGTTCTGTGCAGTAACAGGGTCACGTGAAAACACACCTGTAACCATTCCAAATGGAGGAAAAGAAGATAATGTTGAATTGGAATTTTTCACCCAAGAGTTAAACAGTAGTGTTATCATGAGTATTCATTCTGTCCGAAACTATAACATATATCAATGTTACTTAGGTTATATATTTTATTTATTTTCATTATTTAATTTTAGATAAAAATAAATAAATAAATGTAATGCATCTTTAAAGTAAAAAAAAAAGATAATATATATATATATAATTTTTTTGTTTTATTGAAAACTGACATTCTTATTCTTTCTCAATCAACAGGACCCATCGTATATGTAATTGGTGACAGCTACATTCGCCGTGGGGAAGAACAGGCAAGGCAAACTGTCGGGACCAACCTTGGTCTCAACGCCCATATCAGGTGGTTTGGCTGTGGAGGCTTGGTCTGGAGAAACCTTGTCTCTTTCTTTCACCGCTGTCTTGAAGGAAGAGCTGTGCCAGATGTCCTGCTTATTCACTGTGGCGGAAATGACCTCGGTAACATCAAGAGTGTTATACTTGCCGCAGTGATGAAGCAGGACTTGCAAGACCTCCATAGGCAGTTCCCTCAGATGAAGATCATCTTCTCTGCCATCACCCAGCGATGCCTGTGGAGGTCTGCTGAAAGTCTGAGGAAGGTTGACAGGGCGCGGCGCTTTGTCAACCATGCGATGGCTACTATTATGGTGTCAGTTGGTGGTGCCATTGTTCATCACCCAGAGATAACATATAAAGATCCTGGCCATTTCTTACATGATAGAGTTCATTTGACCCCTTTGGGCAATGACATATTTTTAAAAAACCTTGCCCAGTGTCTGAAAAATCAAATCCAGTAGGGTGATGCTGGATTTGGAGTTTCCACAAAGTTTTGGGATGAAAAATGGCCAAGATTTTTTTGTTTTTTTGATATGTGATGAACAATGTGTGTGTGTGTGTGTGTGTTTTCTTTTGTTTGTTTGTTTGTTTGTTTGTTGGGTGTTTTTTTTTTAACTAGCCATCGCACTTCAGAAAGATCTGTCACAACTTTTTCTCCCTCTTGTACCTTTTCTACTTCTCTTCTCCAGACCCTATGCTTCCTCAGCCAATCCACCTGATAAACTTCCTAAACGTAACACTTTACACTACAGGGCACATAATTAATGTTAATTAATGTATTTACGAACATTAACTAATTTATGTATCATTAATTCATTGTTTGGTCAAGTTAGAAAAAACATTAACTAACATTAACTATGTGTCCCATATTTTAAAGTGTTACGTTTATTTTTCCCCACGGTGAATGTAGCTGTTATGATCACCAGCTGGGGTGTGCACAACTTCTACTAAATGGCACTCTATTCCACATCTGGATTACATTTCCCATAAAGCTTTGCACCTCTACAGATGACACTTTATCAGGACAATTTCCTTAATTGCTGTTTCACCTTTTTCTCTTTTGTGGACTATTTAAGACTCACACATCAGAAACTGCACATGGATTGTCCAATTTGTTTGAATCATTCCTTTTAGCCAGGATGAACTGATTCAGGTTTCAGGAATTATATATTGATGATAGTTTGGCATCCTTTCACCAGATTTAGCGGAGACACCACTTACCAGCTTTGGACTTTTTCATTGTCTACATAAAAGACATTTTTGAGAAAACATTTTACACTGTGTGCAGAAACCTGCACATGCTGAATTGGAAAGGGATCTGTGTCTTCTTGAGGATATAATATTTTTCTGTATGCAATATCAGAGACATTTAACATTTTCTGGAAGAATTTGGAAGATATGAAGTTCCTACATGATCGTGCATTTTTTTCATTCATTCATTCATTTTCTTTTTGACTTAGTCCCTTTATTAATCTGTGGTCATCACAGTGGAATGAACCGCCAACTTATCCAGCATTTGTTTTACATAGTGAATGCCCTTTCAACCACAACCTATCACTGAGAAACACCCATACACCCTTATTCACACACATACATTACAGACAATTTAGCTTACCCAATTCACCTCTACCACATTTCTTTGAACTTGTGGGGGAAACTGGAGCACCGAGAGGAAACACACCAACACGTATAATGGTTCTCTTGTTTTACATTATCAGGTTTTTTGAATTTCTTTGTTTTATGATTATTAATCGTTTAATGTCTGCCTGGATTTTGTATTTCTTTGAGGATTACCTGACAGTGCTGTTTGCTTCTGATTTTGACTCTGCCTGATGAAGCTGTAACAATATATTGTGCAGCTCTATTATTGCAATGTTATCATTCACAATAGACACATCACAGGATATGCAACACTGAGTTTGTTGTATAATTTGCATGTGTTTTTGAGGTTTGCGACTATATAATGATTTTAAAAGCAATCAGGAATAAGAGTTTAATAAGAGTCCATTTTAAATTTTTTAATGACAATTAATTTTACTGAATTATTTTATTATTACCTGATTTACCCGAGACTGAGAAAACACTGTTCATTTTAATTATATATTTTTATGCATTTATCTATGATTGTAGATTTTTCCTTAGATTTTACACAAATGCATTCCCACTACATAATCATCTCAATCAATCTAAACTTTGTATTCATATTGCAATATACAATTGCAGGAATAACAAAATATGTTAGATTTTTGTTATCATGCAGCCCTATTGCTTGCTTTGACACTACTTGGTTCATAAACGGCATTTGAATTCTCACTTATGTCATCCCTGAGTTATCATGATTTTGTTTTGGTGTTGATTTTGTAAAAAAAATAAAATAAAAAAAAAATCCTGAATCCAAGTATCTTCACTATGTCATACGTACTTAACAACAATATTTAATATATTCAATTTAGTTGCACTGGTAAATTTGTAGTAAAAAAAAAAAAATAATAAAAAAAAACTGTACACTATATAAATACATAATATTGATTTGTCTTTATGCCAAAAAAAATCATTGAGAAAACAAAGGTTTCATATAAACACCATTCATTGGAAACACCCCCTAGCAACCACTTTAAGCCCCCTAACAACCATATAACAACATAAACAAGCCATATTTCAGCACAGGAATGTAGAAACACAGGGTTTGGCATTTTTTGATGCAGGCTGATCAAATCTCTATTGTCTTCAGCTATTAAAATGGCGTTGCCACAGCCTAGCAACCATGTACAATACCCTAGCAACCACAAAAACACATGAATTTAACAATTTCTTACCTTTCCAATGCTATTGCCCAGTTTAGTACCATTTTGTACCCCATCGATTTGCCACGCAAACCCCATTCACATTTCCTTTAGGAAATGTACAATTCTAGTTACTGCTACTATTCTGTTGTTTATTTAATCATTGTCAGATATCTCCATTTTATCAAGTGTTTTTAACCCTTCCTCACTAACTGACATAAATTCTTCCAAGTTTGCTTTTTCATAAATCCATCTCCCACCAATCTTCGCACAGGACTGAGTGTGTGAGCTGCTTATATGAGTGAGCGTGGTTTATCAGTGTGATGTGCTGCAGGTGTGTGTGGCAATCAGTGTTTGTGCATGACGTCATGGTTAGATGTCCGGTGACGGTGACCTCTGCTGGCCAGCGAGGGGAATGACTGGGACCGAGTCAGTGACATTACAGGTCAGCTGCATCTTGTGTTAACCATACTCCTAAGTATTTAAGGGAGTTTAGTTTCCAATTAATATTTAATTTATGTTGAAGTTTATTGTTTGGTTGTAGCCAAATTATAAAATTTGAGTTTTTTGTATATTTAATTTGTACCCAGAGAGTTGTCCAAACCTTTCAAGAACAAGTAGCAGACTAGAAAGTGATTCATCTGGATTGGAGAGATATACTAGCACATCATCCGCATATAGAGCAATTTTATGGTCTACCTTATTAATGTTAATCCCCCTAATTGATTGTTCTTCTCTAATTGCCTGGGCTAGAGGTTCAATGTACATGGCAAACATCAGGGCAAACATCAGTTCCTTTGTCTAGTTTTATCTTTTTTGAAAGACAACCATTTATTTTTATCCAAGCCTCTGGGTTTAAATATGTACATTGAAAGCTTCTAACTGTATTTTTGGTAATCGAAATATCAAACATTAAATAAATATTCCCAATTTACACAGTCAAAAGCTTTCTCTGCATCTAGGCTAACTAAAATTGCTTTAATGTGATCTTTTTTAATTTGTCGTATTGCTTGAAGTGTCCTTCTTATATTATCTTGATTCTGCCGTCCTCTAATAAACCCTGTTTGATCTATGTCTATCAAATCAGGTAAAAATGTTTCAAGTCTCTTGGCTAAAATAAAGGCAAATAATTTATAGTCTACATTTAAAACAGACACAGGTCTAAATGAACTACAAAGAGTTTTATCCTTCCCCTCTTTAGGTATGACTGAGATAATTGCTTCCCTCCAAGAAGGGGGAATTTCTGCCTCTTTAAGTGTCCAATTAAATGATGATATAAGAAGAGGTGAGATCTCTTTTTTAAATGTTTTGAACCACTCAGAAGGTAGACCATCATTGCCGGGTGTTTTATTATTTTTAAGATTATTTATAGCTTTATCTAATTCCTCCTGTATAATTTCTTTTGTTAGGAGACTAATTTGTTCTCATCCAATACAGGGAAGATCAAGAGAATCCAAAAAAGCTTTAATTGATTTATTATTTACCTGTGTCTGTTTTGAGTATAAAGATTTATAATAGGTTTCAAATGCCTCTTTAATTTTATCCAGACTATACAATATTTTTCCTGAGTTGGGGTCCTTTATCTTATGAATTGAAACCTTTTGTTGTTGTTTTTTAAGTTTCCATGCTAGCCTTTTTGTTGCTTTTGGTCCCGTTTCATAAAAGGCTTGCCTTAAGAATTTTTATTTTTTTCTTTATGTCCTCTCTATACATCTCATCTATTTTATTTTTTATATTTTTGATCTGTTTCAAAATCTGGGTATCTTTACTAGTTGCATGTTGTTCTGTTAATTGCTTTAATTCATCTTCAAGATTCCTAAATCAAAGTTCTTTTATCTTCTTAAGGGTTGTTGTAATAGAAATGATCTTGCCTCGTAATACAGCTTTAGCTGCATCCCATAAGATTATAGGACTAACTTCCCCATTATCATTATTCTCTACGTATAATTCAATTTCTGATTTGTTTTGGGCCACTACTTCTGTTTTCCCAAGTATACTTGTATTTAGCCTCCATATTTTGTCAGCTTTTCTGTCATTCAAATTTAAAGTGAGGTATAATGTTGCATGATCTGATACATCGGCCGCTTTCATTTCACATTCTTTTACCCTGTGTCTGTCCCTGCTAAACATAAAAAAATAATCAATCCTATTGTAAACTGCATGGGGTGAATAATAATAAGAGTATTCCCGTTTTGAGGGGTGAAGATCTCTCCAAACATCTAATACTCCAAGATCTTTTAATGAATTCTAAAAACTTCTTAATTGAGGCGTTTTAATTCTTTCATTATTGGAAGTGTCCTTTTGTTGGTTATGAACTATATTGAAATCACCTCCACATATTGTTATTCCCTTAGTCTCCATAGCCAAAAGGTTGATGATTGTATTGAACAGCGTTTTACTGCCAGGGGGTGCATATACATTTACTAAAGTGATGAATTGTTCATTTAGTTTTCCCTGAAGCAAAATATATCTGCCTTCTTTATCTGATATCTCTTTTAGCAATTCAAAAATAAGAGAATTATGTACTGATATTGAAACTGCCTTTTTTATTATTTTTCCTAAAAGAACTATAAAAAGTTTGTGTATATCCAATTTTTTTAAGTTTATCATGTTCAGATGGGGAAAGGTGTGTTTCTTGCAAGAATATGATTTGATTTTTTCACATTTTATTTTGGCTATAACCTTACTCCTCTTAATTGGATTATTTAACCCATTTACATTTAAAGATGCAATTTTAACATATCTCTGCATGGTAATTTCAGAAAGTTAAGTTGGCAATCTTTAGAACTAACAAAAATGATAATAAAAATAAACAAAGAAAAAAGAACATTGGCTTTCAAAGTTGTGGGCCACGTTTGACCCAGCAAAACCCAGCTCCAGTCCCGGGGTCTTCGGATACCTGCTGCGTCATCGTCAGATCTACCGTATATCCTCTCTTATTCAAATCTTTCGTAGCTTCAGCCACGCTTTCGTAAAGTTGTGGTCCTGTCTCCCAGTGTATTCGCATCTTGGCTGGGTAGGGCGTCTGAAATCTGATTTTGTTCTCCTTGAGGACTTTTTTTTACTTCTTTATATTCCTTCAGTTCTGCATTAATCTCCATGGGGAAATCATGCGCAAAGAAAATCTGCTTGCCATCGTGTTGCGGTTCATCTGTGCGCTCTCTGTACCTGCAGGTCTAAATTGGAGTCCAGTGAGAGCTCAGTTTTTAGCAAAGACGTGATGAAATTAATCATGGAGGTCCATTCTGCTCCTTCTTTAATACCGTATATTCTGATATTATTTCGTCGTGATCGGCCCTCGAGATCTGTGACCTTATTCTGCATCATTTTTTGCTCTTTCAAGGTGTGCAGTAAAACGTCCTTTAGTTCAAGGTTTGCCGACTCGAGTTCAGTTATTCGATCCTCTGCTTCATTCAGTCTTGTGCCATGTGACTGAATATCTTCTGTGATGCCTTCAAGCTTCTGGTTTATGTCGCTTTTCAGCTTGTCCACTTCTGTTTTCATATCCTTTTTAAACTCTTCTTTGAATTGGCTAAATTCTTTTCTTAAATCCGTCTTCAGTTCGGAGATATCTCTGCTGAGTGCTCTCACTGCTCGCAAAGTTTTGGCGCCATGTTCTTTCTCAGGTAGGCCTAACTTGTCGTTATCATTCCTCGTCTCCTTTTCCTCCTCGCTTAATTTTGGCTTTGAATTCCCCTTTTTAGGTTTTGCCCCATTCATTTTGAAGTCATCAAGCGCAAAGCTCACTTGAATTGGTAAAAGTATAAGGGCTTTTTGAACACCTTGACCAGGAGAGTACGTTCTATGCTGCCATCTTACCGCTCACCCAACCGGAAGTCCTGGACTATGGCATTTATGTATGTATTTGCAGCTATTTTCAGTAAAGGTGACATTAAATTTTGCAACAACATCCTTCAAAACGCTGAGAGGGTGCGAGTAAAAGAACTTCCAAGGAAGCCCCAGGCTCTGTCAAATGCCAGAGCACACGAGCGACAAGGATGGGATTCGAACCCACGTGTACAGAGCACAATGTATTAGCAGTCCATTGCCTTAACCACCTCGTCAAATATTTTCCTTTTTTGTCTGGTGGAGGCTGGACTGTGGCACATATTTGTAAATGTATGTTTCTGCAACTATTTTCGGTAAGATGACTTTCAGTTTTGCCATATGAACGACAGAGCATATGAACGACAAGAATGGGATTTAATAGATTCAGCCACCTCGTCATGTATGTACTCACTTTCCTGATGGGGGCTGGACTATGGCATTTCTGTATGTATTTGCAGCTATTTTTAGTAAAGATGACTTTAAATTTTGCAACAACATCCTTCAAAACGATAAGAGGGTGAGAGTAAAACACCTGTCACGAAAGCACCGGCCTCTTTCAAACACCAGAACATATAATCGACAAGGATGGAATTCAAACCCACGCACGCGTGCAGAGCACAATGGATTAGTAGTCCATCGCCTTAACCACTCGGCCAACTTGTCATGTATAAAGCCATTTTCCTGATGGGGACTGGACTATGGCATTTATGTATGTGTTTGCAGCTATTTTCAGTAAAGATGACATTAAATTTTGCAGTAACATCCTTCAAAAGACCTTCCGCGGAAGCACCAGGCTCTCTCAAACGCCAGAGTATACAAGCGACGAGGATGGGATTCGAACTCACGCGTGCAGAGCACAATGGATTAGCAGTCCATCGCCTTAACCACTCGGCCACCTCGTCACATATTTTCCCTCTTCTCTGGTGGAGGCTGGACTGTGGCACATATTTGTATATGTATGTTTCTGCAACTATTTTTCGGTAAGATGACTTTCAGTTTTACCATATGAACGACGGAGCATATGAACAGTAAGAAAGGGTTTCAATGGACTCGGCCACCTCGTCATGTATGTACTCACTTTACTGATGGGGGCTGGACTATGGCATTTCTGTATGTATTTGCAGCTATTTTCAGTAAAGATGACATAAAATTTTGCAACAACATCCATCAAAACGATAAGAGGGTGCAAGTAAAAAAGCTTCCACGGAAGCACCGGCCTCTTTCAAACTCCAGAACATTTGAGCAACAAGGACGGCAAATGCCAACTGACCAAGCTGAGGCTTGAACCAGTGTTTTTCTTGCTGTAAGGCGATTGTGCTACCCACTGTGGCATAGCGTCACCGACATTGAAATGAAATGTTAGATTTTATATTGTTGAAAAAGAGATCAATAGTAAAAAATGTCTATATTAAATGTGAAATATATTTATTTGTTTACATGTAGTCAGTGAAACACTTTTCAGTGTTTATTAAACTCATCTGGTCATCGTCTATTTCTTTTAAAGTCTTTAAATTTAATATTAAGCCTTGAAGGACAAATACTTAATTTAATTTATAGGGCATATAATTCAATAAATATGATTCAATAATTCATGTAAAGCATAAAATGTCATAAATATTAACATATTAATTCGATAAAACTAACATCTGCACTGGAAAAAAATATATATTTAGCCCAGCTTTGTAAGCTCAATTTGAACAAGAAAAATATTCATCCTAAAACATGAAATAAATGTTATAGAAACCAAAATTTTACTTTCTCAAGTATTAACATATTGTTACAACACCAACTTATACATTTTTTTTATTGTATTTCTTGAAAAGTAAAGCTTCAATGAATGATTTGGCAGATAGAACCTCATAATTCCAAGTAGAAAATGACTTTTCAGAATGAGGTTTTATCTACATTTACTGTGTTTTTTTACTCCAATTTGTAAGTGCAAAGTAACTTTGTCATGACAGAGACCCTTCTAAAGGGTTCTCTAAATGCAAATCATCAATGTATGAAAGAGAAATGCTACACACATATTGTTTGATATATGGAATGCAAAAACTTTTAAGCTCCATATCTCAAAATCATTCAGTACACAGATAGAACCTTATAATTCTAAGGTGACGATTTGCCAAACCTATTTTACACAATCTCATTTTGCTTAATTAACAGTTTTGACTTAAAATTTGACTTAAACCTTCTGCAGTTATCATTGATCTATTTAATGTCTCCTACATGACATGGAGTTCAAACTATTGTGTTGTACTGATGTCTACATCTACAACAACCATAAACCCAACATCAAAGTAACCTGTCATGTTTTAGCAACATCCACACCAACCATAAGCTTAAACCTCATCTCACGGTAAACTTTAGAGTTCTGTAAAGGTCTGCGCCTACCACAACCGTAAACCTTGCCTACTTGTAAATTACTGTTGTAGAGCCCGGACAGCTCAGTCGGTAGAGCATCAGACTTTTAATCTGAGGGTCCAGGGTTCAAGTCCGTGTTCGGCTGTGTAATGCTCATTTTGTGGAGCCACAGCTTTTGCCGTTGAGCTATCACTTGATGAAAGTTTCATCTGGATGCACAATACGTGTACTAGTCATGAAGACATGGCATTTCTGACAATCTTGTAGTCGTGGCCGTGTGGTTAAGGCGATGGACTTGAAATCCATTGGGGTCTCCCCGCGCAGGTTCGAATTCTGCCGACTACGTCCTCTAACTTTTTAAAATTGCAGCAGTCATCAAATGTTTGCATTTCCACTGTTTCTTGGGAAAAGCGTTGTGCTGGTAGGAGGAGAAAAACAACAGCGTGTTCTCACTGAACAGAAAGGGGGCATATCACAGGGAGGAACATGCCACACAAGAGCTACAACGGCTGTCCCGTAGCTCGCCGTGATCGTATAGGGGTTAGTACTCTGCGTTGTGGCTGCAGCAACCCCTGTTTGAATCTGGGTCACGGCAGGTTTTTCAAGGTGACATCGGTGTTGCCATCAATAATCTCCAACCACATTTTAGTGCAGGCTGTGCTAATGGCACGTCCTGAATGTTTACGTTTCCTAAAGTGTGGAAGACTAGGGATTCGATATGAGAAACAGGATCTTTGATGCCAGCATGCTGTGTAGATAAGTACTGATCAAGTCACGCTTCTAAGGCATGGAAAAAATCTTTTCAATTGTTGACTTGTGGCAATTGTTGATTTTAATTAATGAATAAGTTAACACATTGCTTAATATAAGAATGTTCAGTGCATTTGCCTGTCTCTTTATACCTATTTTCAGGAGCCAGCAAACTAGGTCAGAGGTCATGGAGACCTTGAGTGGAACTGAGGGCTGAGGACTGGAAACAACTGTTTCTATTGTTATTTCTAGGAGTTAATACTGTCTAAAATGTCTAAAGTGATTTTGCTATAGTTTTACGGTTAAGTCTTTTAAAGTTATTCTACTTTTTATTCAAGATAGACTTTGTGTAGTAAGAATATAACTGCTTGAATGTAGATTATACCAGTTTTTAACCAGTTTCGATAAAGACGGCTTACAGTACAGTCAGCCTAGGATAAGAAACAGATTATACTTTGTGTGTGTGTGTTCTATTTGATTGTTGATCCATTTCACAGGTCTGGAGTCAGCTCTAATCAGTCTAAAGGATGTCTGACATTTATGTTTAGATATTGTTCAGAATTGTACGCACAAACCCCACGTAGAAATGTTCCTAGTTTATCTGTGTTTTAACCAATCAGGTTAGAACACCAAATATGTATGACACAATTAATGACGTTATGTGAGAGTATAATTGTTATTGATTGGTGATTGTAAGCAGAGCGGCCTAGGAACTCATTGCGAGTGTTGAAGCTGGCTTCTGCGAATGAAACTGCAAACTATCTTCAGTAAACTTGATTTATTTATTTAAATCTCTGACTCCGGCTCTTCTTCATCTACCAGACTGGTCATTCTTTGGGTTAAACTGTAAACTATCCCTAGAGTTTTGGTGGAGGATGCGGGCACTTGTTTACTGGTAACACCATTGATCAATCAACAAAATGAAGGTAGGAAGATTTAAAAATTATAGACTAGGGATTGTCTGTGAAGTAGTGGGTAGTAACGGAACGCTGCTGGTTTTTTCATTCAGACGTGAATGAAAGTGTTGGTTTCTCATTTAGACGTAAATGAAAGTGATGGTTTCTCATTCAGACGTGAATGAAAGTGTTGGTTTCTCATTCAGACGTGAATGAAAGGCGCCGGTGGATTCACAGAAATTTGTGGTAGATTTGTGTGGAATCCCTTAGCGAGCTGGTGCATTTTTTGTGGTACACCTATAAGTGATAAGTGATAAGTGTAACAGTAGTTGAGAGGTGTACCTCCTCTTTCACCCAGAGTTAAAATACTCAGTTGATGGGTGTGTTTTAACACATTCTCAGGGATAAAACTTGGACTGGTTTTTATTCAGTAGTGGACTAAATTAACCCGAGATTGTAATTAGTTCCACCACTGCTATCTAACTACATCACAGACAAAAAGGCATGCCATAAGAATAGTGTAGGTCAGATTATTAGGGAAAGAAATAATTGAATAAAAATAACAAATAACATTATAATAAGGATCCATTAGATAGTAGTGGCCACAAAAGTCAGACAAGATACCTAGAAATATCAGGGTGAGGTCGATTGATCAATGATGCACCAGGAGCAATCCCGAGAAAATTATGACCCTAACTGGATTGGACCGGTCTGGACAGTTTGCACATCTTGGGATGGTTTGCAGATTCATCAAGCAGAAGCCAAGCGCTGTTGGTAAGAGTGCCCTCTCAATTTCTTGTTGCTTTTGGTGTTAAACTCAGATATAAAAAGAAACAGATGAGAGCAGAATGCAGTAAATGGCTCAGCTAAGCTCTCAGGTTTTAAATGATTTTAGAACTGATTTAAAACAAAAAAAAAATTATTCCTTTGGCATTTAATTGTCATTGAAAAGCTAAAATCTAAATATTGAGTGTCGAGTAGCAAAATCGCAAGCACAGAAACTGGCAGTAACATTATGGGAATAAAGAATAGCTTATGTTTTGTCTTAGAAGATAAGATTCTGTGTGACTGCACTGCTATCTTGGTTTAGCCCTCAACATGACTGGTTTTGGCTGAAAGTAAAAGTATAAAAATATGCCATGTAAGTCTGTGCAAACAAGCAGCTTCATGGTTGGATTTATATATATTTAATAATATATATGTAACATAAATGGGGGTTTCAAATAATACTTTGATGGATGCAGTTAACCTCTGAAAGATCTAAAACTATTGTTGATTGTAACAGCATTACTTTGAAAATGCATGTCAACTCTGTTTTATATGTTTTAGGACGGGCTTGAGTAAAAAGATATTACAATGAAATTATGTTATTGAAGTTAATGTTATGTTTAATGTATGTTCAAATTTAGTAAACATGCATTTTCGTTCTAGATTGCTCAAAACTCTCTTTCTCTCTCATTAGATGTCAGCTAAGAGCTGCTATCTGCCTATTCCATAACAATTGATAAGCACAGTGCTCAGTTGGAAATCCCAATGTAAAGGAAATGCTAGAATGAATACAGAAATTCTACATTTCAATTTGTATGCACTAATAGAGGTATTAGTAATTAAAAATCAAAGTTAACAAATAAGAGATTGCAAAATGCTTTTGTTTGTTTTCCCAGTGATGGGTTGCGGCTGGAAGGGCATCCGCTGCATAAAAACGTGCTGGATAGGTTGGCAGTTCATTCCGCTGTGGCGACCCCTAATTAATAAAGGGACTAAGCGAACAGAGAAATGAATGAAGGAAAATGCTTTTGTAAAAGCATCTTGAAAAACACTAATATACCCCCTGAGCTATAGAGATAATTAATTTGAACAGTTGTTATTACTGTTTGGAAATTTCTTGTCTTCAGTGGTTTATTACTGTTTGTAACTTTTGTCTTATCCTTAGTCTCCACCATCACATACTGAAGTAGCAGACCCTGACACTGAATGGATCAGGGTGATATCTAAACTCCCTGAATAATCTCAGCTTGATATTCAGTTGATTTAAGTGTTTGATTAACCTGTCTCAATGTTTAAATTCTAGTAGGTTGTCTCAATGGCTTTCATGGTTTTTGACTGCACTTTCCCAAGTAGTAAATTCTGGATCAAGGAGGAAGCCTGCACAGGAGCTTGCAGTGTGAGTTGCAGTTGACCGGTGGGCACGAAGGGGGGTTCCCTAAGACGAGTAAGATTTTCCCTTGGCCAAAGCAGAAAACAACCTAAGGCATGGGACCCCTCGTAAACCCTGGGGCACCTACCCGAAAAAGGGAGATGTTTAATGTGAAAGATAGTGCTGGACTGTGGTGATGCTCTATCGGCCTAAAGCATCCTTAGAGGGGAACTGTTTGAAGTTACAGTAATCTGCCTCAGTGGCCCCGTCCAGACCTGATCACGAGAATCCTGCCTTTATTGAGGACATGTCTGTCCTTGGGAAAAGCATCAACGGACTATGCCAGGGTATGATACCCTGAAGGAGATGATTGGTAAAAAGATAATGGCAATGGGCTTTCAAGAACCATTCGAGACAGTACAGTTTCTTAAAATTTTACCAATATCAATGTGGTTGGCTGCTTTAACAGCACTGGATATATAAGGTTTGATTTTTAAGAATGCTGAATTCCTGAATGTGAAGCTGAGATGATTTTTAACTGATGTGTCTGATTTTTCATAGTATTTTACTGATGCAGGTCCTTATTCATGGCAAAGGACATTTTCGAGATGGTGTTGGCTAAAGATAAATACTGGCTGTGAGATGGTTTGGATAACACAGCTGAATGGAATTAAGCAGTTAAGGTAAAATAATTACAAGAAATTCTCTTAGGCTTTAAACAGTTCCAAATGAGTTTTAAGAGATCAAACTTTTGACATTTGTAATGTTGCTGAATGATTAAAGATTCTGAATTGTAATCATTTTAATGTTATAGTCTAAGACTATTGAAAATTTATGTGCATAAAACAGAGAGACAGAGACTGAGTGAAGCCATGAGTTGTGTTTTGTTTCTGTTATCGACATGCTTAGCAACAATATTAAGAAAACAAAACACACCAGCTGATTGTCTCAGAAAAGACATTGATTATGAACAGGGAAACTTTGAAACCTGATAAAAGATCATGTAAATCTAGTTGAAACTGGACAAAGAATTTTAGGAATAAGTTTGTGCGAGTTCAACACCTAAAGCAAACTTAGTTATGAGCTGTCACAATATTCATATATATGGTACAATAATGCTTATTGTCCTGAGGGAATGATTCTTCCCTTCGTCGATTTGTTGTATGAATACTGTCACTAACCTCTGAAGTGAAGTTTATTCATAAACTAATTTCGAGAGGAGCACGTGATTATGATTGAACACGGCTGGTCCTGCATTAGCATGCTTGATCCACCAATCAGGCCATTCCTAACCACTATAAAGAGCCAGGGTTTTCTCACTACAGTCATCTTCGATTTGAAGAATACACTGCTCTGCATCAGCTGCTACTGCTACTGCTACTGCTACTGCTACTGCTACTGCTACTGCAGCTACATCAACTTCTCCAGCTACAACTTCTCCAGCAACAACATCAACTTCTCCAGCTACATCAACTTCTCCAGCTACATCAACTTCTCCAACAACAACAACAACAACTTCTCCAGCTACATCAACTTCTCCAACAACAACAACTTCTCCAGCTACATCAACTTCTCCAACAACAACAACTTCTCCAGCTACATCAACTTCTCCAACAACAACAACTTCTCCAGCTACATCAACTTCTCCAGCTACACCAACTTATCCAACTACAACTTCTCAACCTTCTACTTCAATTGCCTCACACAATGCAATCTCTGTGTCTTCAACCCAATTCTCCAACAAGATCACAGTAAAAACTCAATCACCATCCATGAACTTTGCCTAAACTCTCGATGCTTGAGATTCAAGCTGAACTCTCTTCTAGGGGTGCACCAGCGGTAACATACATGACACTTTTTAAGGGGAAGCCTCACAAACTACAACTAAGATTAAACATCCATCTTTAAAGGATGATTCTAGCGTGAATAGAATGACTCACCTCTCAATCAAGGTTGTAGACAATCCAATCCTTAAAACATCAGTCCACAACTTATGCATTCATTGATAAACATCCATGTTAATCCTCCAAACTAGTCGCTGTGGTGCATTCAATAGAGTAGCGTCTCCTATCATAACACTAGTTCTCTGGCAAACAAAATGGCCGCCAGCCTTTTTCTGCAACTTTGATTGACACTCCTTCGAGCCAATAGCTGAAAGGAGAAGCGTCACCATCCAATGAACTCTCAAAAATTTGAGATGGTCCCACCCTCTCTCATGACAAGCTCATGAATGATTATCATTACATTTACACAATTACTACTAAATGGTGACATTAATTTTAAGTTCAGGGTTTGATGTTGGCAGATGATAAATAAATAAATACATAAATTAATAAATAAATAATAAAGAAAATAAATAATTATAAAATGTATAAAAAAAATAATAAATAAAAAAAAAAAAAACTGCCACATCTGATAGCAGTTTAACTTCTAAAAAGTTTACTCTGCTACTGAAAAACATTCAACGCATTAGGCATAGAAAAGTCCAATCGTAATATGCCCCAGTGACTCATGTCCATACACTTATAAGCCATAAGCTTATAATGGCAAGTTGGTTAGATGTGAAAACAGCAAAGAAACAAACTTCCCGCTTTGACTTCCACGAATGAGAGGAGGACATTTCTGACATGTCTGATGTTTCATCAATTGACTCTGCGTTAGATACAAACCAAGGGGTTTAAACTCCACTATAATTCCACCTACCCTGTCTTCAAGAGGTACATCAGGATCACTAGACGAGCAGATTTCCCATTTAATATGCCATCCTTAGGAGGGACAAATGCCTACCTCTACTATCTTTGCTCGTTGCGACAATGAGGCTTCGTACCATGCATTAACAAAGGCACTTCCACACTTAGTTGCCCATGCTCTTATTAAGACGCCCCGCATGGTTATCAGCTAAAATAATTCATTGTGTTTGCCATACATGTACCATGTTGTAATGTCATTTCTGATTCTCTCTTGTTTTTCTCATTTCAGAGATCATGTCAGCTGGTTGCAGAAGCTGACCCTCATCCAACCTATTACACTCCACATCCATTTCTAAATACATTTACACTCTTTGCAAATGACACTTTTCCACTCACATAGCCCACACCCTCGATGCCATATTCACACTAGCCTTTTTAATTTAAGTCTTCTGAACTAAGTATGACATTTCAATCCAACGATACACCTAACCATATCTGATCTATCTTCGCAGGATGAAGGGATGCAGGATGATATCCATTCCCCCACACACCTGTTCTAAACAGGCCCGGATTGGCTAATCGGGAGGACCGGGAGAATTCCCGGTGGGCCGGTCTGTTTTTTTTTTTTTTTTTTGGCCGCGAGGGCCGGTGTCCCTAGCTCCAGAATCTGTTGCTCTCAGCAGTGACACTTTTTTAATTCATTTACTTGACCACAGCTTTTTATTCATTATTTTACCACAACTTTTCTCTTTTGTTGTGGTCGAGTGGTTGGCACGTTAGGTTAAGACGCTGCGGACCTGGGTTCGATCCTTGCTAGAGTAATTTAGTGTTTTCATTTTTTGATAAGACATATAATACTGTTAGGGTTGTAGAACATTTGAAGTTCTAAAGCAGCTGTTTTCTCAAAAAAAAAAAAAAAAAAAAAAAAAAGACATGATAGTGCCATTAGAAACTGATTTGGGAAATATTTATTTACTTATTTTAATATAGTCAGTCGTGAACTGAGGTGGGCTGGTCTGAGGCTTGAAACTCCAGAGCTGAAAAGGTGTCCCACTCCGGCCCTGGTTCTAAACCTCTTAGCATTTTTACACCACAGAAGAGCAATACCACCTCGGGGAAGCCCAGCCGATCCTCTCCAGCCAACTTCCACCATCATGCATTATTGGGTATGAAGTATGACTCTGTCATTTCCTTCCTATTTCCCTTCCTATTTAACATAGGAGCTCCTTCACTACCCTTCCCTGTTTTTCTAGCTTTAACTTTTTCTCTCCAAATTTAAACTATCCTATTCTTCTATTCACTTTCATTCACCACAGCTCCGACCAATTCAGGGGTTGTCTTGAGTTTCAGTTGCTGCAAAAGGAACGTTCTAAATGAGCTTGCATACACTTACAATTTTCTAAATACCACTATCGTTGCACTCCCCGCACTAATACAGCAGTAAATGCTTCTGCGGGAGCACAAGTTGCCTCCATACTGGCCCACTACACCACTGCAGCCGCAGAAATGCTCCGCAGAGTTGCACACCCAAAGCACCACTGCTACCGCAGTGACCCTCTAGCATATGCCTTATTCACCTTCATCTTTACATATCACTAAAGGCAGTATTTAACGTCCCTGCGGGAGCACTCAAAACTTACTAATATCGACTGTTTAGGTGCTCCACTTAACTATACACCCCATTAACATCACTGCAACTGCAGTGACGCTCTAGCTGAGCCCCTTTTTCACTTTCATCTCTAAATATCACTGCTAATAGTACTTAGTATTTCCGTGTGAGGCTCTAATACTGAGTACCACTGCACCTCTGCTCTTGCAGAGACGCTTTGCCGAGCCTTATTCTCCCTCTGCACCACTGCTGCAACAGTTAAGCTTTGCCTGAGCTGCAACTGCAGAGACGGCTGTTTAGCCTTAATTCTCTGCACCACTGATTTTATTGCACTTCTGTAACTGCAGAGAAGCTCTGCTGAGATTATTTTTTCCCCTGCACCAATGCTGCAGCAGTGACGCCCTGCCTGAACAGTCTTCCAACAACAGATATAAACTCTGTCATTGGTCCTCTAACACCTCTAAATCCTCAATTTGCCCCAGCCAATATTTCCTCAGAGAAGCCCAGCTGATTCTCGGTTGCAGACTTCAACCTAGTTTCCAAGCAGCACGACTCTGTCTGTTCTTCCTACTTTCTGTCTTAGTTGCATAGGACTCATTTTTACTAAACTTTCCTTTTTATTTTATTAAACTTCCCTTCTCTTTCTCTTCATAATTTTTTAATTTCACTTGCACTCATTCTCCGCAGCTCGGACTCCCACAGGGGTAGCCCCAAGCTCCCACTGCCACAGCAGTGAAGCTCTTTAAAAGCTCACATGTACACTTTTCAAAAAATTTAACCATTATCACACTCCGCCGCAATAATACAGCCGTAAAGGCGTAGCGGGAACTCGTATTGCTTCCATACTGACTACAATTACACCTCTACAGCAGCTCCACTTAATTACATTGCATTGTAGCATCAATTTATTCTCCATCACCACACTCCCCGCAACAATACAGCCATAAAGGCTTAGCGGGAACTCGTATTGCTTACATACTGACCACCATCACACCTTTACAGCAGCTCCACTTAATTACATTGCATTGTAGTATCAATTTATTTTCCATCACCACACTCCCCGCTATAATACAGCTGTAAAGGCTTAGCGGGAACATGTATTGCTTTCACACATATAATGCACCAGACTCTGAATACCTATGCACCCCTGCAGCCACAGAGTTAGTCTACTGTGCCTGATTCCTATCTGCTACACAGCTGTTAATCAGCTCTCCAAAGCGCACTTCCCTTTAGAAACTGACTTTCACCGCACCTCTGCAGCCGCAGAGACGCTCAGCCGAGCATCACTCCCCTCTACATCACTGCCGCAGCAGTGACGCTTAGCGAGCGCATATACACTTCCACTTAGCAATCCACTACTGATACACTCTCCAGCACTGCCAAAGCAGTTAAACGTCTCTGCGGAGGCGTATTTACCTTCCAGATACTGACTTCCATTGCACCTCTGCAGCAGCAGAGACGCTCAGCCGAGCATCATTTACATCCCCTGCACCACTGCTGCAGCAGTGACGCTCTGCTGGAGCTCATGCACACTTCCATTACACTTATACCACTTCTGTCACTCCCAGCACTGCTAAAGCAGTTAAAACGCTGCTGCAGAAGCGTATTCTTCCCCTTAGGACTGACTACCACCGCACCTCTGCAGTCGCAGAGACGCTCAGCCGAGCATCACTCCCCTCCACATCACTGCCGCAGCAGTGACGCTCAGCGAGCGCATATACACTTTCATTTAGCAACCCAATACTGATACACTCTCCAGCACTGCTAAAGCAGTTAAACGTCCCTGCGGAGGCGTATTTCCCTTACAAATACTGACTTCCATTGCACCTCTGCAGCAGCAGAGACGCTCAGCCGAGCATCATTTACATCCCCTGCACCACTGCTGCAGCAGTGACGCTCTGCTGGAGCTCATGCACACTTCCATTACACTTTTACCACTTCTGTCACTCCCAGCACTGCTAAAGCAGTTAAAACGCTGCTGCAGAAGCGTATTCTTCCCCTTAGTACTGACTACCATCGCACCTCTGCAGTCGCAGAGACGCTCAGCCGAGCTTCATCCCCCCTGCACCACTGTTGCAGCAGTGTCGCTCCACCGGAGCTCACGCACACTACCATTTATCCATACCACTACTGACACACTCCCCATTGGACTGCCAAAGCGGTTAATCAGTTAACCGCTTCTCATCTGCAGCTACAGCTCCGCAGAACCTTACAGCTTTATTTTCCATCACTACTATACTAAACCTTTACGAAACTCACCACATATGTTTTAAACCTTTACACTTACCCCACTCACTCTCCCGCTGGTCCTTACAATTAACAGAACCCGGGAGCACACATAGTCATACATAAGCACTTTCAGTTAATTTTTACACCCACACCAGTCTCTGTTGCTCCTCCAAGCTATTTCTGTATCACTTTTCAGCAGCCGGATATGGCATTAATCTCCTGTGCCTTTTGGGGGGTTCTTCAAATACGCGGCTGCTGTCCCGAGCGGAGCATTTTGGGGAGTTGTCGAGATCTACCTGAGCTCGAGGCTCCCCTCTCTTCCTCCAAACGGGAGGGAGCCCAGGGCTCAAGAACCTTCGAGCTCATGGCTCTCTCCCGGGACAGCATGCCAAACTTGCTTATAATCAATCATCAGCTAAGTGTGAACTCTTGAAGTGAAGTTTATTCATAAACTAATTTCGAGAGGAGCACGTGATTATGATTGAACACGGCTGGTCCTGCATTAGCATGCTTGATCCACCAATCAGGCCATTCCTAACCACTATAAAGAGCCAGGGTTTTCTCACTACAGTCATCTTCGATTTGAAGAATCCCCCCTTCCACCCCTACCTTTTCACCTTTCCCTCCATAGGGCAGCACGGTGGCTCAGTGACTAGCACTGTCGCCTCACAGCAAGAACGTCACCGGTTCTAGTTCCTTAACAGGCCGGTGGTCGTTTCTGTGTGTAGTTTGCATGTTCTTCCCGTGCTTGCGTGGGTTTTCCCCGGGTTCTCCGGTTTCCTCCCACATTCCAAAAACATGTACAACAAGTTAATCGTTAAATCTAAATTTCAATACAGGTAATCTAATAATGCAGCATATCTTTTAATAGCCTTCAATCTTAATCTTTAGCTATTATAAAAAGGGGAGTTGTCGAGATCTACCTGAGCTCGAGGCTCCCCTCTCTTCCTCCAAACGGGAGGGAGCCCAGGGCTCAAGAACCTTCGAGCTCATGGCTCTCTCCCGGGACAGCATGCCAAACTTGCTTATAATCAATCATCAGCTAAGTGTGAACTCTTGAAATGAGTGTTATATTATTACAGATTGTATAAGCGAAATGCCAGACATTGCAGAAGTCTATAATGCTGAGTTAATCTGAGGAAAAGATGATGCAGACCATGACATGAGCTTTAAATGGATTGGTTATCCTGCTTTGTTTGCAATGGTTAATAATTACCTCTTTTCCTGGTTCAGATTACTCTCTGGAATAATAATAATTTTATTAGCTTATAGCTGTGAAATTAAAGACTGCCATGCATATTAGGTTACAAACACATGTCTAAATTTACTGAGAATGCAAAGGTTAATTACAGTTAACTCTTTTCTATCTGAATGTTTTAGGTAAATATTTTAGACTTGATGGCATTTAAACAGTGACATTGGCTAAGACACTAACCACAATAGTCCAGAAAGCATCCTCACTCTAGCATAGGAAAAATACACAGATAATTGAGTTGAAGTCATTTGTGTTAAAGGCAAATGCTGCAGTAAATCACTCTCTGTCTATGTGTGTGTGTCCTCAATGGTAGAGGAACATAATTGTTTGGATGTTGTGTAGAACAGAGAGATAAAGTTGAATGAAAGTTTTTGAATCTGATGGTTAAATAGCTGATGTAAGAATTCAGAAAGAA
Source organism: Danio rerio (assembly GCF_052040795.2). Classification (NCBI taxonomy): domain Eukaryota; kingdom Metazoa; phylum Chordata; class Actinopteri; order Cypriniformes; family Danionidae; genus Danio; species Danio rerio. Next base: position 36,829,893 of record NC_141024.2, read on the forward strand.
GTATTTATACTGCTGCAGCGAAAATGAACATTTTATTAAACAGAAATGCAGCGTCAACTTTAACAGCATTTTTAAGCAGTCAAGTCAACTCAAGTTAATATTATTATTGTGAATACTGACAAGTTGTACAGAAACTTAGACTGCCTTTGAATGAAAATTTAGTAGTCCATATCCAAGCAAGAGTCTTGATTATATGTGGGAATAGAATTGTTAAATCAGTCTGTTCTTGTTCAATTGGTAATGCTTTCAAACAGGTTTCACTGTCAAATGACAGGTATGAAAGATTTTCAAATAATCAAAAGTTTGAGCGAATAGCTAACCTGTGAGCATTTCTAATTGACCAGACAGTAAGAATCGAATGAATTTTATACAAGGTGTCTGCTTCTGATTATGTTGAATGGTTTAGTCAGAGTAAAGTAATATGGTACAAATGACAAGTTGAGAAGATAATTAAAAGGTTTAGTCTTATTTCTGTTAAAAGATGCTTGAGTTTGACAGACTTATGTTTAATCTTTGTTGAATTAGACTAAAATTGTGTTAAACCCCTAAAATTTGGGAACAAAAGAAATGGATTCATAATCCCTCTTATTGCATGTTAATGAATTGGATTAATAGTTTGTGAAAACCATTACATCTTTCTTGGTCTCTAGGTAACAGGTTATATCTATATCTAGTCTCTTTGAGGTGACTGAGGGTCTGGCTCAATGTCAGGAGTGCAATAACAGTGTTTATTCATTTAGCCCGGCTTCCAGAGAGTGGATTTGATATTAGTTTGTTAACTGTGATAAAGGTTAAAGGTGATTTTGGCTCATTTATGGCCAGGACAAGGGTGCTTGTACACTTCCTATCAATAATACAGAGGAATGTGTTGCATCACTACAATCACATCATTATTTGAATGAAAAGATATTTTAAGTGGACTTGACTGACATGGAGTTCAGCGAGGTGATAATTAAACATGGTAATGGTGCTGAATTGGACTATTGTGCTGTTGGCATGTTTAATGCGTGTTAATGTAAAAATGTTTCATTATTCTAATTTGAAGTTACAGAACACGCTGATGAATGTTTTAAAACTGGTAAAGGTAAAAATGTTTTTTGCAGGTCATGAATTTGAATCCTGTGTGGCTTAGGTCGAGTGGATGACCTTTTGTGTCTGATCAGAGAATCTCTGAGCCTTAGAATTGGCCTGTATGTTTGGATTTAGAGTTGGAGCAAGTTGTAGATGCATCAGAGGAAGTATCGATGGAAATTACGAGTTGTTTACTTCTGGAGGACTTTTAGGGCTTGCGCATTTGTGTTCACATTCTGGACTTTGGTCTGCTGTTGTTTTTTGTATGTTTTCACTTCAGCTTGCAGGACCCTTAATCCCACAGATGATGAGAAACGTGAACTCCTTTTGTGGGTGAAGAGTGGAAGAGCCCTTAGCTTGGGGACTGGAATTTTTAGGTTCCAGCTTGTCCAAGAAGGGGCGAAGAAACTCTGTGTTCTTATTAAGGGAGCATGAGTCATCATTTTCACTCTCCTTAATGACCTCACTGGTTGACCGGAAGCGGAGTTTGAACTCCATTCTGGTCAAAAGAGGCGACTGAAGGATTCGGATTTCTGCTTTCCAATCCGTCTTATCATGGACCACCGTTTATCCTTTTCATCATCCTGTTTCTCAGTATTTAACTGTGAATCGATTTTAATTAATAAGTTAACACATTGCTTAATATAAGAATGTTCAGTGCATTTGCCTGTCTCTTTATAACTATTTTCAGAAACCACCAATCTAGGTCAGAGGTCATGGAGACCTTGAGAGGAACTGAGGGCTGAGGACTGGAAGCAGCTGTTTCTATTGTTATTTCTACTAGTTAATATTGTCTAAAGTGATTTTGCTATTTTTACGGTTAATTCTTTTAAAGTGATTCTACTTTTTATTCAAGATAGACTTTGTGTGGTAAGGAATTATAACCGTCTGAATGTAGATTATACCGTTTTTTAAACAGTTTTGATAAAGACGGCTAAAATACACTCAGCCTTGGATAAGAAACAGATTATACTTTGTGTGTGTGTGTTCTATTTGATTGTTGATCCATTTCACAGGTCTGGAGTCAGCTCTAATCAGTCTAAAGGATGTCTGACGTTTATGTTTAGATATTGTTCAGAATTGTACGCACGAACCTCACGTGGAAATGTTCCTAGTCTAGCTGTGTTTTAACCAAATTATGTTAGAACACCTATATGTATGACGCAGTAAATGACGTTATGTGAGAGTATAATTGTTATTGATTGGTGATTGTAAGCAGAGCGGCAAAGCTGGCTTCTGCGGATGAAACTGCAAACTATCTTCAGTAAACTTGATTTATTTATTTAAATCTGACTCCGGCTCTTCTTCATCTACCAGACTGGTTATTCTTTAGGTTAAACTGTAAACTATCCCTACAGTTTGAATCCCACTTCTGACAAACCGAGCCTGCGGCAGTGCGCTCAGGCTGAAGTCTTTAACTCTCTGCCCCCATGTCCGAATGATACAGTAACACTGACAAAGTGCCGCATCACGCGGGCTTTAATGCAAGTGCACTGAAAGGGGATCAAAAGAATTGTCCTGGGATGGCATTGCTTTTTAAGGTTTGCAGGGCATTTTTTCGTCAAATCCTCGTACAACGTCAAGTCATGACATTTGACAGATCCATGCCCTTGTATCGTGGATCATCCAGTGAGCAGAGAGCCAATTGAGAATGTGGGTAAAAGCAAATCTGAATGTTTCCGCCCAGTTGCTAACAGGAGACCCTCCGCTTGTAAAGCCATCGTGATAACCACAGGAGCCTCCGGTTAGGGTGAGAGCACTGTCTTGTGGTGCCAGCGCAGAGTGACGGAAAGTCACTTTCCACAATGTTTTCATTCAATGTTCTACGCTGGTGGAATCACCTTCCCATTCCCACTCGGATTACGGATACACTGGTGTCCTTTAAACAAACGACAGCTAACACCCATCTCTTCAGAGTACACCCGAACCCCGGTGAATATCCCTCTCTCTAAAGAAAACGAAACTCCTACTCCAGCACTAAATTCCCTGAGCACAAACAAATTACTTGGAATAAATAGCCCTTTTTCGTATGCATTGCCTCGTATTGTTGAATACCTCCACTATTGTATGTCGCTTTGGACAAAGGGGTCCGCTAATTGTATGCTTCCGACCAGTTTCGAACAGGAGACCTTTAGTGTGTAATGCAAACATGATAAACATTACACTACGGAAACCAATAGGCCAGTGCTGCTTCAAGTAGTTAATAGTCTTTTTTTTATAGAGCTGTCTTGTACGGTCTGCACCGTGAAGGGCCCGCAAACGCACTGGCCACCTGCTCATGCACAACACAAAGCTAAAAGAAATCAGATTCTACGCAAGTTTGCGACACCGCGAGGGGAGGTAAACACTGAGTTGAATTCAAACTTCTAGCCTCACACCGCTCTGCAGAAAGAATGTTTTCAGTGAACGTCAATACTCAACAGAAGCCTGATTTGACAATTGTCATAAAAGCCAGAGGTTGTTTCCGCCCAGTTTCGAACTGGAGACCTTTCGCGTGTGAGGCGAACGTGATAACCACTACACTACGGAAACCTTCACACAAATTAGGCAGATAACCTTTTTTGATTGGGTGCCTGTCGACGATCATTGCTGTTGCGGCAGTGGATGCTATTATTTTCTCGCCAAAAGAAGAGCACTGTTTCTGCTCGGTTTCGAACCGAGGACCTTTCGCGTGTTAGGCGAACGTGATGACCACTACACTATAGAAACCCCACAAGTGCTTTCCCCAGCGAAGTTAGGCCTGCAACGATAAAACAAGGCGTACGCGTTGGTCAATCGAGCGGACAAAGTCAACTCAGCGTGACAAGCTCCCTGCAGGTATTAGGGCCAATTTACAATCCGGGCCCCACACCGCTGTACAGGTCCTTGCGAAATGTCCCCTTTCGTCACATTTGAAGCACCTGAATTCTGGGCGTTCCTTCATCACATTTTCTGAGCTCATGCATAGTCGACAGGTTTTTACCTGATTGGTGTGCATGACTCTAAAGTGCTGTGGCCCTTCCGCCATCTCGATTTTGGTACTGTATGGTAAGGAGACCGTCTCTTCCGGAAATCTGTTTTTTACAAACCTTGTTCCATCTTATATGTTTGTGCCAGGATACAATCTTCTTTTAATTTTAGATATGGGGAAAACTCCCCATCTCTCTAGCTTGCTTAAAATTTCTTCATCTGCTAGGTAAATAGGCAGATGCTTGAACGAAACAACATAGTCTCTGTTTTGTAACCTCCGTACTTCAGATTTCACTCCTTTAATTGTCAATCCATTGTCTATTAAAATTTCAGTGTCATCTTCAGTCTCCATTGTTACTTCATACTCCCTTTGTTTGTTTGGGTCTCACCGCCAGAATTCTTCCTGCTCCAATCAGCTCCGTGACTGCTTTGGTTATATCAAATCTTCTTGCATCTTTTACATTTTCTACTTCTACAGTTACTGTTGCTTCCTTTGTGCATACTCTTCTTTGTACCTCTTGCTTATCCTTACCTTTCTCACCTCTTCGTTGGCCAGGCTCTTCATTTTATTTATCTCTTTGTCTGTTGTCAAGTCCGTTTTCTTTATCTCTTCGTCTGTTATCCAGCCCATTTTCTTTATCCTTTCGTGCAAGTCCCTCCATTTCCATGTCGTTGCCGGGGAATCTGTCCATGATTAAAAATAAAACACACTACATAACCACCCTTCAGTCAGCAAAATGCTGCTGTTAGGTGGTTTTTAAAGACAAAAAAGAAAACAAACAAACAAAAACACTCAAGGTCAATAAACAAAAAGGTAGACAAACAAAATGGGGAGAGCCTTTCTTTCTTTCTTTCTTGTTTACCAGATAAAGTCAATCTAATTGGATTTGCATTTTAAACATTAAATAAAAGTTTAAAAGATATTATTCTTTGTTTCACATATTTAGGTTTTAGTTATGATACTCCCAAAATATTTTGGCAGAAATTAACAGATTTTTATCAAAATTTTTTGCAGAAATAGCAAAAAACGTCGACAGATTCTGTCTGGCCCTACTCATGACTCATAATACATAGTGCATAATACAGAATGTCTCATGTCAATATCCATGTAAACCCTTTTTAAAATAAACAAGTTAAATTTGGTGTAACTAAAAAAATTGTACAGGTTAACAACCTTTTATGCTTTGCAAAACATTCTTCATTTGTAAATGCAGGTTTTTGGACCTTCTTTTAAAGTGTGACTTTGAGATTATTAGACTTATGAAAGGCCTAATAAAAGTATCCTCTTTTAATTTATATATATATATATATATATATATATATATATATATATATATATATATATATATATATATATATATATATATATATATAGGAACAATCAGAATGTTAATAATTAAATAACTTGATACTCTTAAAATAATTTACTTTTAACACAATAAACCTGAAACTATAACCTACACACACACACCACTTGCAGACAGCACACAATATAATCTGTCAGTGCACATGAGTAGTACAATATGTATTAAATATTAATAGTAATTGGAATTTACAGATAGCTGATGTCCTTCAGTAGTCTGCTGAGTCCTGGAATTAGCATGTAAGCTAACAAATCTCTCATGTTCTCATTCACAATAGAGATACTGGGTTTCCCATACACTGATTTTTTTGTAGTAATGTGGGAGTTTTCACATGAACATTTCTTTAAAGGAAACCAGTTGTCTACAGAAAGTTTAATTGTCTTCATGAAGAAAACTTGTTTCTTTTCTCAGATCATTCAATCAAAATAAATGTGTAGTGTTTTGAAACCAAAGTCTCCATTTGTTACCTACAACACATTAAGATTTGATCAAGTCAAAATCTCATAATCTGACACAAATCTGATCCGTGGCAACTGGCAAATGGCATTGTATAGTCTGATCAGGGCTTTATGGAGTCTGCATCAGTCGCTCACTCATTCATTGCAAGTTCACACCGGCCGAGTTTAGGTGGACTTTCATTCACCAGCAAGTTTTGTAAAATTGGGAGTGACAATCAAACAATGTAAATGATCAAAAACACAATCTAAGGGTGTAGGACAGTTTCCCTGCATCTCCCCAAACATTTTCTCCTCCCTAATCCTTCTAATTCTCCTTTCAGAGCCGACCATTTGATTGCAGTATGCAGAAATTTGGTTTTCAGTTCATAATACCTTGAAACACATATAAAGGGTTTTTGCTTTCTTGCAGCCCTGTAGAAACTCTCACAACCTGATACATCTTCACCCCTCTTCAGTTATTGAGTTTAAATCTTCAGGTTCAAAGGGTTTCATTCCAGTAACTTGATATGTATTCAAGAGTTTTACACTTGTTCCGAGATGCTATCCCATTCTATCCTTGGAGACAGCCTTACATTAATTAAAATGACTTTCATTTTAACATACGTTCCTGGTCCAAAATATGAGGAGCTGCAAGCAAAATAACAGACAGCTATAATGATGCCTTGGCTCGTTCATTGGATCAACCGATTTTAATTCTTGGGGATATGAACTTATGTGAGTTATCAAGCCATTTGCCTACTTTACATCAGTATGTGGACTATCCGACCCGATCAACACACATATTGGATAAATGTTTTGGCAATATAAAAGACGGATATAAAGCTGTGTGTCACCCTCCATTAGGGAGGTCGGACCACAACATCATACACCTGTTACCCAAATATCGAGCTAAGTTTAAACAAGAAAAACCAGTGACTAAAGAGATACAATTATGGACAGATCAGAGCAAAGAGGAACTAAGGGACTATTTTGAAAGTATTGAGTGGCAAGTGTTTTTGATGCATGTGAAAATGTACTGATACTATTACATCTTACATAAGTTTTTGTGAAAGTAATTGTGTTAAGACTAAAACAATTCAGATGTACCCAAATAATAGGTTATGATTTACAAATGATCTTAAAACATGTGTAAATAAGAAAAAAAATCAGCTTTTTTAAATGGGGATATTGAATTAGTTAGACAGAAAAGAAAGGAACTCAGGGGTGAAATTAAGAAAGCCAAATTAGCATACAAAGACAAGATTGAGAATAAATTATTTAAAGGTAGTGCTAAGAAGGCATGGGAAGGAATGAACAGTGTCATGGGAAGAAAGAAAAAGGCATGTTTATCACATGGTGCACCTATGGTAGAAGATTTAAATATTTTCTTTGCTAGGTTTGATAAAGAGGAATGTAAAATTGAATGTGATAAAATCTGTTCTAATATTCCTGCATACGAGCCCATTAAACTTAAAGAGTATGAAATAGCAGCTTGTCTTGCTAGTACAAAGCCAAATAAAGCACCTGGCCCAGATGGGCTTAAAGGTCGCGTGTTGAGAGATTGTGCTTTTCAGCTATCTAGTGTATTCACCCGTTTGTTTCAGCTTTCATTAGACTGTAAAGTGGTTCCAAATTTATGGAAAGAAACAAAAATTGTTCCAGTACCCAAAATATCCAATGCCAATCAGTTAAAAGATTTTAGACCAATAGCTCTTACATCTATTTTGGGTAAATGTATGGAAAGAGTATTATCAAGGGACATCTGGAACAAGGTGATCAACGATTTGGGCCCCTTCAGTTTGCATATAGGGGAAAGAGGGGCACCGACGATGCTGTAACAACTTTGTGTGATTTTGCTGCTGAACATATTCAACAGACCACAAATTATGTAAGGATTTTATTTATAGATTTTAGCTCAGCTTTTAATTCAATTCGGATAGATATTCTCCTGCAAAGACTACTTGATCTAGGAGTGAATGGTGATTTTATTTGGTGGATTAAAGATTTCCTTTTAAATCGTCCTCAAAACGTAGTCGTTAATGAAATGGTGTCTAAAACAATGATTGAAAATACAGGAGTTCCGCAAGGAAGCATTTTATCACCCTTACTATTTTCTCTTTACACGAATGAACTTAAGATCCAGGATTCAGGTTTTAAGTTATTTAAATATGCAGATGATATGGCACTTGTTGGACGGTTGACTAAAATAGGAACAGAAGGAGATACCTTATACTATAATTATATACATATGCTCCAAAACTGGTGTAAAAAGAGTTCACTGGAGATCAATTTTAATAAAACCAAGGGGATGATAATTAGCAGAAATAAAAAGTTCTTAGTCAAGGGTTGAAACCGCTGGTCCTTGAGGGACATGAAATAAAGACAGTTGACTGTTTTAAATATTTAGGAACACTTATTGATAGTGGACTAACATTTGCTGCAAATGCAGAGTGCATTTTTTAAAAAAGCAATGCAGAAATTATACCTCATTAGGAGGTTACAACAATTTGGTGTGAGTCAAGATGTCCTTGAGATGGTATACAAGAACTTGGTTGAAAGTGTTGTGAGTTTTAACATGATAGCATGGAATGGACTGTTGCCAATGAAGGAAAAGCAAAAACTGTGTCGAGTAGTAAAAATTGGCAGTACAATTGTAGGTAAAGCGCAAAAACAACCAAATGAAATTTATTCAATGAGAATTAGACAGAAAGCACACATCATTGTTGAAGATTGTTCGCATCCCTTAAATATCAAATTTCAGCTCTTGCCATCAAAAAGACGTTTTAGGCAACCTCAAGTAAAGAAAAATGTGTATCAAATGTCCTGTGTGCCAAGTGCCATTAGAATTTTAAATACTGGGTTTTAATTATGTGTAGGGTTTTAAATTGTGTTTTTTAATGTTATATATGTGACGACGTTGAATGTATTTGTGTTGAATGTTTTTTCTGTGATGTGTGTAATGTAAACGCTGATGTGGTTGTGTGGTGAAGCCAAAGATAAATTTCCACTTGTGGACAAAAAAAGAAAGTAAAGTAAAGTAAAGTAAGCTCTGCTGGACAAGGCCTCATTTTTGCTCTCCATTGTGGAGCTTCATGTGATTGCCGAGGCTTCTTTTATATTTAAAGCCCTTTCCACACTCACTGCATCGAAATCGCTCTCTTGAATGAATCTTCATGTGTTGCTTTATGGAGTCTTTGCATGTGAGACTCTTTCCACAATGATCACATGTGGTTCCAGTGTGACCATTCGTGTGATTCATGAGGCTAGCTTTGGTTGTGAAGCTCTTTCCACAATGAGCACATGCAAACAGCTTCTCTCCGGTGTGACTTATCATGTGGTGATCGAGTGTGTTTTTACATCTGAAACTTTTACCACACTCTGTGTATGTGTAAGCCCTGCTGAAAAAACCAGCATAGACCAGCATTGCTGGTCACCAGCAAGACCAGCATATGTTGTGTTTTGGTGCTGGTATGCTGGTGACCAGCATGGGATGCTGGTGCTGGTATGCTGATAACCAGCATGGGATGCTGGTGCTGTGATGCTGGTGTTATGCTGTGATGACCAGCATGGGATGCTGGTGCTATGCTGGTGACCAGCATGGGATGCTGGTGTTATGCTGTGGTGGCCAGCATACAAGCACCAGCATCCCATGCTGGTCACCAGCACCAAAACACAACATATGCTGGTCTTGCTGGGATTTGGGTGCTATGCTGGTGACCAGCATGAAATGCTGGTGCTGGGATGCTGGTCACCAGTATGAGATGCTGCTGGGATGCTGGCGCTGGTATGCTAGTGACCAGCAATCCCATGCTGGTCACCAGCATCCCATGCTGGTCACCAGCACCAAAACACAACATATGCTGGTCTTGCTGGGATTTGGGTGCTATGCTGGTGACCAGCATGAAATGCTGGTGCTGGGATGCTGGCCATGCTGGTCACCAGCATCCCATGCTGGTCACCAGCACCAAAACACAACATATGCTGGTCTTGCTGGGATTTGGGTGCTATGCTGGTGACCAGCATGAAATGCTGGTGCTGGGATGCTGGCCATGCTGGTCACCAGCACCAAAACACAACATATGCTGGTCTTGCTGGGATTTGGGTGCTATGCTGGTGACCAGCATGAAATGCTGGTGCTGGGATGCTGGCCATGCTGGTCACCAGCATCCCATGCTGGTCACCAGCACCAAAACACAACATATGCTGGTCTTGCTGGGATTTAGGTGCTATGCTGGTGACCAGCATGGAATGCTGGTGCTGGGATGCTGGTCACCAGCATGAGATGCAGCTGGGATGCTGGCGCTGATAGTGACCAGCAATCCCATGCTGGTCACTGATAGCAAATTACATCTGGCCCAGATATGGCCCACATCCCCCACTTTCTTCTGGCCCACATTCAGCGCGGAATGACGGCGATGTCTCAACCTGATTGTGGCTGTCATAAGGATCCAAAAGTCAGCCACAACTGAACCAGATCTGGGCCATATCTCAGAAAAAGCTTGGTCCATATCTGGGCCAGATGTGGCCCATACATTTTCTTAGATCTGGCCCAGCTGCGGCCCATGCAAATTCTGAAATCTGGCCCAGCTGCGGCCCATGCAGTTTCTCAGATCTGGCCCAGATGCGGCCCATGCAATTTCACAGATCTGGCCCAGATCTTGTTCAGTTGCGGCTGACTTTTGGGTTAGATGTGGCTGACATCTACATTTGGTAGCTATATAAATCACATTAAAAGGAATGCTTAGTTTAAATTGCTTTATTTAAAAAATTGCTTCAAAGGAAGCATATAAATTGATAAATACAAATATATAATTTATATAAATTATATAAATAGATGCATACAAAAAAAACAACAACAGATTGATCAATGCAATACATATAAATATATGAATTAGATAAATAAATGCATATAGAATAATCACAAATTAAATGCAAATAAATATATATATAAAAGGTAAAATTAGGTAAGTGGATATACAGAATAAGAAGAACATACAAACACAAATGTATATACAAATTAGATAAATAGATACAGAAAAAAACACAGAAAATATATTTATATGTATTTTTTAATATAATGCATATTAATTAAATTAACAAATATTTTATAACCATATAACTAGAACCAATAATTAAAAAGATATATGAAGGGCAATCCAAAAACAAGATCAGAGGCGAGGCAAGGGTCAAATAAACAAATGATAATTACAGAAACCAGATAAACAAGTTCGAGTAGACAGAACAAACACAGAAATCGCATATTTAACAAAAACATATTATTTAAAAAATTACAACGAAAAATTATTTGTCTGATGAAGAGCCGGCGGCTCGAAACATTTTACGCTCTGTGTCAGCCTTTTTAATTTAATAAATTTGTATTTTTGGAGCCTTGGTGTTGCCGCCTTTGATTTACATTAAATAATTACAATTAAATATTTATTAGCATCTACCCAGAACCAAAAAATTTTTTTTTAATTAAATAAACTGAAAATCCAACAGGGCAGTCCAAGAGTGAGGTCAGGGGCAAGCAAGGGTCAAAGCCAAAAAAAACAGTCCAATGCAAAACATCCTGAAAATCAGAGAAGACAACAATTAAAAGGTGCTGTTTGCAGAGTACATACAGGCACAACTCGATTAAAATTAAGGACTTTTAAGCACTTTTTTCAGCACCTATTTTTATTTGTAAGACTGACAAGCAACGTATTGAACACCTGAAATGTATTCTCAGCGATACATAAAAACATTCCATAGGAACTACCTATCAATTTATAAAAAATAAAAAATAATATTAATATAATATTTCATAGTATTAAACCTATTTTAAATGTGCTTGTGAAATTATTTTTTTAATGTTTTTGTAGATGGAAAGAGAACTGAAAATTAAATTACATTAAATTAAAGGACTAGAAATACTATTATATTGCTAAAATAAAACTAATTTTAGTAAATAATACTAATACAGAGTAAAAGTACATGGTACTATTTTAGCTAGTTACATTTGGAAAATTCAAAACTTGTTTGAATGGTTTAATTGTTTAATTACAAGACTACATAAAAAGGAATTTGCACTAACAAAGGAAGTTTATTTCCTTTAAGGAAGTTTGGTATATTTTCAAGCTTAGGAAGGTTTTATACTTCCTCATAATATTATTAATATTATAAAATATTTGAAATATTTGTTTTACATTTTCTACATTTTTCAAAGCAGTGTTTAAGAGCCTTATTGTTTATTTTGATAAATGTAACAACAGATTGCTTTGACCTGTAATGCCTGTACAATTTAGTGACGCTTTAAGACAGACTATGTATAAATCATACAAATACCTCATTCAAAAACGTTTCTAGCATACCAACCCCGTGACGTCAGACAGAGCAATATTCCAAGATGGGGGTGCCTTTGTGCTAAAAGCTCTAGTAAAACATGCCCTTTTCATCAAAATTTTTACATTAATCAAGTTTGGTTAATATATTTTTTATTAAATCAGAAAGCAATTTACGAAATAATGTAAACTCGATTGACTACATCACTTCTACTACAAGACACTGGGAAGAATTTTTGCTAGGCGATGTAGGAAGATCTGACACTCAAAGTTTTCTCCATCAACTCATAGTCTGAAATCTTGGTAATTAGTGAAAGTACCTTTGAACTGACCGCAGATCTTGATGTAGTCTTTCTTGATCTGGTCTTCTCCACTTTCGATCCTTCCCTGGGTTAATCTTTACAAGGAACCTGCTGAATGGAAAAAAATACTTAGTATTAAAAACCTGGACTATATCATGCTCTAAAATATTTGAAATAAAAGCAACATAAAAGGACAAGCTTGTGGTGGAGGTTTGCTAGAAAAATATGTGGGAGAGGATGTTGTGTGTGAGTCAGACTGAGACAGACTGTTGTATGAATGTGTGTTTTTGAGTGTATGAATGTGAGAATGCATTCACAAGAGTGTGTGTTAGTTTGAGGATTTTGCTATTTTAAATATTAGGGTCCAACAGAGTAATTTGTTTAGTTAAGTTGTTTAAAATTATTTTCATTGATTAAATACTTGCCCATATATAGATGTAAAGAATAACCAAAAGAAATAATGCATTAAAATGTCATTATATTTTATATTCAATCTGCAAATCATTTGTTGTGAAATTTGAATGACTTCAATTCAGTATATGAATAAAATAAAATTAGAATAAGAATAAAACAATAGAACTCTATAAAAAAATACTTCCTATCAAAATAAAGCAGGTGCTTTTACCTTAAGGAACTTTATTAGTATGGTTCCCTGCTTCCAGTTAGTTCAACTTCAGATACCTCCATAATCTGTACTCTGGTGCTTCATTTGGTTCTTGACTTAAGGCTGATTTATACTTCTGCGTCAAACGCCGGCGTATGCTATGGCGCTGACGCATAGCCCTTCGCCGTAGCCGTCACTGACGTGCACTTCTCAAAAAATGTAACTACAAGTCGCAACGACGCCTAGTGTAAGCTCTGTGATTGGTCGGCTTGGTAGCGCTGACGAGTCTGGGCGGGACCGAGAGCAGCGCGAATGTGAGCGAGCGATTGTTTACAAGTGTGGAGTACCGTGAAGGAGCTCCGGATAGAAAGTTTTGTTTTGTGTTTACCTCATAGTTAAAGTTGTTGTACGTCCACCGGTTCCTGCCTCAAAATGAGCGAGTTTGAGCCACTTGTACATCCCGGAAGTGTTCAGGAAAAGCAAAAAAGCAGCGAAGAAACTCGACACAGAGGAACATTTAAACCTCACTGCCAACTAGCGTTTCGGAAGTGTTAATGCAGACCGACAGAGACAGCGCGCAGAAGTATAAATGCACAGCCACGCGCGTTGCATGCGCCGTGGGTTATGCCGGTCCCCTGACGCAGAAGTATAAATCAGGCTTTAAGAGTAACTGGTGTCGCATTCCAGGTCCATCACAATCTGAGCTAAAAGGACAATATGACAAAAGACAAGACAAATATGAATACACATAACATACAGAATAAAACATTTAAAGATATAGTTTACTATTCTGCCACCATTTATTCATCCTCTACTTGTTTCAAAGCAGTTTGAATCTGTTAAACACTAAAGCAGATATTTTGAAGAATGTTAGAAACCTGTAACTATTGATATACATAGTAGAAAAAACTGGGTTTGTGTTCATTCATTTTTTTTCAGCTTCATCCCTTTATTAATCTGGGGTCACCAAAGTGGAATGAACAGTCAACTTATCCAGCATTTTTTACGCAGCAGATACTCTTCCAGCTGCAACACATCACTGGGAAAAACCCATACACTCTCATTTACACACATTCACTAAGGACAATTTAGCTTACCCAATTCACCTGTACCGCATGTCTTGTGGGGGAAACAGGAGCACCTGGAGGAAACCCACGCCAACACGGGGAGAACATACAAACTTCACACAGAAATGCCAACTGACCCAGCCGAGGCTCGAACCAGAAACATTTTTGCTGGGAGGCAACAGAGCTATCCACTGTGCACCGCACCACCTGAGTTTATGTTCAACAGAACAAAAAAAAATATTTTGAAACAAGTGGAGGATAAAAGATGTCATTATTTTTGGGTGAACTATCCCTTTAAAATTTAAGTGTCAAGCATTAGTCTTAAAAACTTATGTATCCCTACAGGAAAAATAAATCAAGTACCTCTTGTGAACAAGCAAAATCATTATGCCATTGTTTTCAATGGTTTTCTTTTATATTTTTCACTCTGAAATTATAACTGAAACATGCGATCCAAGGTAAATTAATCTACTAACATTAACATATTATTATTTTATTAACATAAAATAAAAAGATAAGATAAAAATAAAAGTTACGTCAACAGACTGTTTTTCCAGCTCACCAATACTTTCAAATTTTACATTTTCAGAAAACAGTTTAATAAATTACCTTGTGGAAACAATTAGACTTTCTTTCAAATTAGATTTTTTTAATAATAGATATTTTAAATAAGCTATGACCTCACACAGTGATAAAATAGCAGCAATAAATCTTGTAATATTTTAATAATAAATAAAACATAAAATATATTATTTTAGTTCCCAACAACCAGTCTGACATATACAAGTTACAAAATATGTACAATATTGTACCTGGTGTGCTTGATGATGAAGTCAAACAATTAGTAATGCACTGATGTGAGAGTTGTCCTTTACTTCAGCTTGCATCCTTGCATGATTCCTTTCTTTTCTGTAACAAATTAATACAATACAATCAATTTATAAAAATATTATTTTTACTTGCCACAAAACCATTTGTTTGGACTTGATACATATGTACAAGATTAATGGTGCAATTCAGTTTCCAGGCCGTTTTAAAGTAATATAAAACATAAGATATGGATTTTAAGCTTATTTAACACAATTGATTTTATTTTTTAACAAGGTTTAATATTTCATAACACACTTAGCCTTCTTTTTTAGCTAATTAATTTCCTTCATAAGTCATTTAACACATTATGTTTCAACTGTGGATTTTTTTTTTCAAACGTTTTTGCTTTAAATTTTTTTTAATGCAGACCAGTCTCAACAGTGGCCAGCATGAACCACATAACGTTACTCTGTAAACGTTTGCTGAAACTTGATAAAACACACATTAACAAGCAAATCAAGATCATTAGGATTAACGTTACCAAAAAGAGACTGTTCGTTCAGTGTTTGAGCTAAAACCAGTACAAAAGCAGAACTCGGCACCAATAACAACTGTATAAAACGGACAGCATTTGATTCATTCATTCAAGCTCCCGTTTCGACGCTGTTCTTCATATAACACGTCTTATTGATCATTTAATTGGGAATGACGAGCGTAAAAGGACAATTGTAACTTAAATGAATTTGTTAAAACCCCGAGCACAATCAACTTAACAGATTAACGTTACTGAACTGACGGCTGCCATCATTCTTAGCCATCAGTTTTTAGCCATATTATCCACATATAAGTTACAGTTTTATCACTATTCAAAACAGGGGCTTTTTTAACTAATAAAAACATTACCTGACGACAAATATATCAGAAATATGATTTTAAAATAATAACTTACCCGATAAAAAGAAGAAGATGAAATGGCGGACTTGACTTCACTTCACTTCCTCGTTTGAAAAAATTAACCGTCATTCACGAGGCTCCGCCCACTCCACCGTAATGCAAGGATGAAGCGAAACACATATTCGCCACCAGGGGGCAGTTTATGATAATGTTTTTAAATAAATAAATATATATATATATATATATATATATATATATATATATATATATTAGGGTAAGGGTAATTAGGCAAGTTATTTTATAACAATGATTTGTTTTGAAACTGTCGAAAAAATATATAGCTTAAAGGGGTTAATAATTTTGACCTTAAAACACTTTAAAAAAAATTAAAAACTGCTTTTATTCTAGTCGAAGACTTTCTCCAGAAGAAAAAATATTATCAGACATACTGTGAACATGTCCTTGCTCTGTTATGTAACATGCTGTAATTCTAAAATATTTACTGTTAATTTTAATATTCAGTAGCTTGTTATATAAAAACTATAACACTTTAAGATATATTTACAATCAACTAATTGCTAATTAACATGCTTATTGATAGCATATTTTCTATAAAATTTGTTGACGCTGTTACAGGTGCACACACACAGAACCAGGATAGACTTTTGGGCCTTTCTATGTTGAGTGTGCATGTTGTTTCTGTTGGTTTCCAGTTTCTTCCATAGTGCAAAAATTTGCAGTATAAGTGAATTTTGGATAAACTAAATTTGCTGTAGTTTGTGATTAAGATAATGTGTGGTGTTTCCCAGCACTGAGGATTGTACCCTCAGGGCTGTGTTGCAGAAGCATTAGTATCTGATTGCAGACTTGCATATGCAAGCTGAGACACACAGTTTGACATGCAATGTCAGAAACAATGCACTCAAATAGAGCTAGTGACATCAAAGTGAGGGGTCGGGTTAGGAGCGGGGTTAGGTGTGCGCATTAAAATTAGTCAGATTTATTTTTATTATTTTTTGTGTTCTGTAGAATAAGTAAATAAAACTTGTTTTGTTTACAAAGATCAGCTTATTTACGAACACATTCATGTTATTCACATTCTACTGCTCAGTTCTCTGACATTTTTTTCTATCTAGTTATTTTATTCATAAACAAAACATTTATGTCTATTTAATATTCAAATTAAATAAAAAAAGAACAATGTTGTATGTGGCATTTAATCAAACAAAATCATTATAAAAATGTAGAATTGCAAAAAGTAACACCAAGAAAACAGCACTTTAATTTAGTATTATTAGATTATGAATTTATTTGTAAAATTGTTCATTAAAAAGTAGTACTAATAGCAAATTAAATCCACCCAGTAGGTGGCGGTAGGACACTGTCTTAATTCATTCAAATGGAGAAACTGAACAAAACATTAATAGATCAAAGCATAATAAATGATGAAACTCGTTGCATTTATAGACATTTATAGACATACCAGGTAATATGAAAAAAAAAATTATAAATATTAATCATGCTGGAACATTTACATATAACAGATAATATAAATTTATATTCATAGCAGCCTTAAAGTAAAAATAAATCCATTATTGAGGAAATAAACTGAATTAATACGTGATAAGGTTACAAACATATACTTTCCCGGATAAGCAATAGCTTATTCCTATTCTTAATAACCTAAAGAATCATTTTCAATCTCAGAAAGTCTTATTTAGAACATGCGATGTCATTATTTTCAGAGAAGGTGTAGCGCTTTCGCCGCCTGATGAGGGACAATAATGTTAATAAACACAGGAAACACAGAACTGCTGCTGCTTCACATCAGAGTCTGTGTTTTGTTTGAGCAGCAAGCCCCTCCCACTCATTAGGGATGCAGTCCACTGGCAGAAGTAGCCAATCGGAAAAATGTAAATCCTTCCATCACATTACATTAATTTACAATATTTATTTTCTATTTTCTACTTCATAAAACGAAAGTGTACAGACTTAGAAAGACAAATTAACTTTGATTTTCAATTTCTAATAATTTGTAACCACTTCAAAGGCTCCCGTTCATTTATAGTTAAACCGGAACTAAAAATACACAACTCGCACTACACCCGATGTGTCACACACGGGCCACATCTGGCCCACATACAGCAGGCCACAACTTACACTACATCCGGTGTGTCACACACGGACCATATCTGGCCCACATACGGTAGGCCACAACTCACACTACACCTGGTGTGTCACACACGGGCCATATCTGGCCCACATACGGTAGGCCATAACTCACTCTACACCCGGGGTGTCACACACGGGCCACATCTGGCCCACATACGGCAGGCCACAACTCACACTACACCCAGGGTGACACATATGGGCCACATCTGGCCCACATACAGCAGGCCACAACTCACACTACACCCGGTGTGTCACACACGGGCCATATCTGGCCCACATACGGTAGGCCACAACTCACACTACACCCGGTGTGTCACACACGGGCCATATCTGGCCCACATACGGTAGGCCACAACTCACACTACACCCGGTGTGTCACACACGGGCCATATCTGGCCCTCATACGGTAGGCCACAACTCACACTACACCCGGTGTTCACACACGGGCCATATCTGGCCCATATACGGCAGGCCAGAACTCACACTACACCCGGGGTGTCACACACGGGCCACATCTGGCCCACATACGGCAGGCCAGAACTCACACTACACCCGGGGTGACACATATGGGCCACATCTGGCCCACATACAGCAGGCCATAACTCACACTACACCCGGTGTGACATATACGGGCCACATCTGGCCCACATACAGTAGGCCACAACTCACACTACACCCGGGGTGACACATACGGGCCACATCTGGCCCACATACAGTAGGCCACAACTCATACTACACCCGGTGTGACACATACGGGCCACATCTGGCCCATATGTCTCCTGCCATTGCCAGAAGTGAGCCATATGTGCCTTAGTTGGCCCAGATGTGGCCCAGAACTGTATGCTATCTGGGTAACATATTTATATTTAATTTGCACATAATTATTGTATATTGTATAAGTTAGCCGGCAAAAAGCAGACAGACGCACTAAAAACTGCTCAAAAATATATATTTAAAAAAAAAAAAGGTAGACGCAGACGTCATGTAACAAGTCAGACGTTGATGTCACGTCCATTGAGAGGAATGTATGAAGGGCAAGAAAATTGTGCACTGCCTCACACACTGCACTGAGCCGTGTGAGCAGCGTGTTATGATACGTGTTAGCAAAAAAATAAATAAATAACTTCACTGCTACACGTGAATCACGCGTAACGTCTGGCTTGACACTTCACTGCCACACGTGATTTACGTGACGTTTACGTGACGTCAACGTGACGTCAACGTCACGTCTGCGTCTTAAATTGCATGGATTTAATAGCAAAAAAAATATTTTTTAAGACGTCAGTGAGACGTTCAGTGAGACGTTCGGTGAGACGACTGCACGTTGCAGCGTCAGGTTAAAGAGCTTGGAGGAGCGCCATAACTCGTGAAGTTGTTAACAGCGTAACAGCGCATGCGCTACCTAAGGTGTGTGCGTTAATAGCGTATGATTACAGCTAAAATGTATCGGCAGGAATACTATAGATATAAGAAATGATAATTGTAAACATAAACATATGTGTGCACATCTAAATCGGCAAGCTTTACAGTGGTTCGATACAGTTTATAAACAAACAAATAGGTATGAACTTTCACTAAACTAAGCATTGAACATTCTGTTTTACTTACTTTTTAGATGTACGCACACACACCATCAATGAACTTCTCAGATTGAAATACTCCTTTTGCTCTAACTATTTACAATGCACAGCTTTAATTATCTAACCCCTATCATCATCAACTCTTTCTCCCCTCTGCCACTTTCCGAAACTCCGCAAGAAACTTTGGATCAGCCCATTTCAAGCTGATCGGCGGGGGTCACTGGAAGAGTCCAAGTCGCGGGGGGTAATATTTTCTACAGTGCCAGTTGAGTTTGCAAGAAGACCAAGATTTTTGAATAAGGTAGGCCGATGGAAAGCCTCTGAATTCCGCCAGTTCCTACTTTACACCGGTCCTAAAAGACTTCCTACACACAACTTTATATTAACATTTCCTACTGCTGTTTACGGGAGTGTTCATACTGTCGAACAAAGCACTGCTTAAGTTAACAGACTATGCAAATGATGCACCTGTGTTGTTTGTTCAGCACTTTGGAAAGCTGTATGGACACATGCACATCTCCTACAATGTGCACAATCTTGTACACCTTGCACAAGATGGAAATCTGGATTCCTTCAGTGCCTTCAAATTTGAAAATTACATGCAAAAACTGAAAAGGCTTGTTAGGAAACCAGAATTTCCATGCTGCCAAATTGTAAAGAAGCTTGCAGAGCGAAAGGCAATCCAAATGGAAAAAGAGGAAAGTTTGGGTGTAAGAAAAAAACACATGTCTGGACCATTACCATCATTGTTTCAGTGTGCGCAACAGTACAGCCAATACACCACAGAGCTCTTCACCCTCAAACTGGACGAAGCCAACAGCAATGTCTATATTCAGGGAAAGGTGGCGAAGATCAGAAATATAATTGCTGAAAAAGAGGAGGTGTACTTGGTCTACTCCACATTTGCACATCAAGGCCCCTTCTTTGACTACCCCACATCTTCCTCTAGATTTGGGATTTACTTGGTGGATGGCCTCTTGGACACAACACAGCACTGCAGCATTGGACTGATGGAATGGAAAGTTTTCCTCATGTCCCATAGGAGAAGATTTGTTGCTGTACCTCTAATACACAAATGAAAAGATAAAGAATTTAAACTTCATCCAACTACACACCAGAACTTTGTCAACCCATTGCAATCGCCCATCTCTCAACTTATCTCTTGACTCTCTCAACAGTCATAAACTATATACATTGCCCAGCATAAATGAGTACATCCCATACAGATCCCTTTTTTAATTAATACTTTCATTACATTTAAATACTAATGAGGTGAATTTAAAAATAAAACTTCCATATTTCTAAAAGTAATATGTTATTTCTATTTTTTTGTTCATTATTTAAATATAATTTTTTTTTCCCTTACACATACATTAGGTTGTATTGATTTTTGCACTGAAATCTTAATTAATTTGTAGACTATGTATATACACAAATAACTTATAGATCTTAAAAATGTCTTAAACAATTTTATACATCACACAAAAGCATGAAAGCATTGTGATCAGGGGCGCCGCTGGCCACCACCAGCCCTCTGACAAGATGGGCCTTTATGAATCGTCCTAACCCCCCACCCTCCATGATCATTGTATTTCTTTGCATCTGCACTCACAAAACACTGTTACTTGATAGCATTAAATAACTTTTTTTTTTTTTTTTTTTTTGAGGCTGAAGGATGACAGAGTGAGGAATTAAGTGGTATTAAAGTTGCCTAGTTTTTGTGTTTGTGCTGTACACCACTGCTAAATTTAACCTACATTTGATGGGTGGGCTTGTCAACCTTATTTCGTGGTGTTCTAACAAACTAGCAGTAAAGATACACATAAAAATACAGTAAGATATGTGTACATTTGTTACATTTTTCAGTACCAAAGCTAAACCGCATATAACTAATCTAACAAAATAATTAAAAAAAATGTATAATTTCAACAAATTTAAAAAAAATCAGTACACCCCATATATATACAGTTTAAGTCAGAATTATTTGCCCCCTTCGAATTTTTTTCTTCTTCTTTTAAATATTTTCCAAATTATGTTTTACAGAGCAAGGACATTTTCACAGTATGTCTGATAATATTTTTTTCTTCTGGAGAAAGTCTTAATTGTTTTATTTCTGCTAGAATAAAAGCAGTTTTAAATTTTTAAACAATTTTTAGGGACAAAATTATTAGCCCCTTTAAGCTATTTTTTTTCTCGACTGTCTACAGAACAAACCATTGTTATACAATAATTTGTCTAATTACCCTAACCTGCCTAGTTTCCCTAATTAATCTAGGTAAGCCTTTAAATGTCACTTTAAGCTGTATAGAAGTGTTTTAAAATATCTAGTAAAATATTATATACTGTCATCATGGCAAAGATTTAAAAAAAATCCATTATTAGAAATGAGTTTTTAAAACTATTATGTTTATAAATGTGTTGAAAAAAATTGCTCTCCGTTAAACAGAAATTGGGGGGAAAATAAACAAGTAGTCTAATAATTCAGGGGGGGGGGGGCTAGTAATTCTGACTTTAACTGTATATCTTTCTATTCTTAAAGATGTTAGGTGACCCCCCTCTTATTTTAATGAATAATATATATATATATATATATATATATATATATATATATATATATATATATATATATATATATATATATATATATAGTCCAGCCCAACAACAACACTTTAACTACATGATATAAGTGATGCAAAACAAAACCATAAGGTTAAAGAGTCAATGAGATGGCAGGTCTTGCTATGAGGACTCCTGAGTAGCCACAAGCATCCTGGGGTAGCCAACACAACAACTTTTATACACCCAATGATGAGTAATGCAGGCATCCAATCAGGATTTACCACATACTCCAATCTGGAGTCTTGGGATCATCACAGTGTATTAATATTGTAAACTTAATACCCGTCACTCTGCCTATATCATAAAACATTCATCAAGTTTGTATTCTACTCAAAAAAGTAAATGTAGTAAACTAGAAAGAATCTTGAATCTAAAAGTAAAGAAACGTTACTAATAAAAGCTGCAACACAGGACAATTGAATGGCCTTTTTAAACTTGAGGCCCTGGTATTCACCTTATTCCGCTCCGCCCACTTTTTATTCTTCGCTCTTCCGCATTTTGTCATCCAACTTCCGGTACGCTGACACAGTACATCAGATGATTGTTTCAGATTTTAGAAAAATGGCATTTAATGTTAGTTCAGGGAATGTTTTGAGCTGGGAGTACGGTGAAACCTCACTACAACGATCGGATGGTCTCATATAGCCCCATCCATCTTCACCGTTAATCTGGGTAGACGATATGAAAAAGTGGCCAGAGGTAACTTACGGGGATATTTTCAATTACTTTGTCCTTTCACAAGGAGTAGATGGAGCGTCTATGAAGAATTATAAAAGTACCGAGGCCTACCAATATTTGCATAGTGGGAAAGTGGGTCGTGTGCTATTGCACAGCGAGGGTGACTTCGTCTTTTTAAAAGCAAATGTGCACCCCAGCCAGTCGAGCAGTCCATGCCACTCAGCGTGGGTGCTACTTAGTAAGCAGGGATCAGTGGAGACTACAGGATGTTCGTGCATCGCTGGTTTAGGTAGGTCCTGTAGCCACGCAGCCTCTATATTATAGAAGGTAAGTAAATAATACTCATTGTTATTATTTATTATGTATGGTAATGTCACGTTTGTGTTAACATAAGTAAGCAATTAATGTATAATAGTATGTTAACGTATTTGCGTCATAACATACAGCTGCTGACTTGGTTACCATCTGCAGACTAAGTATCTGGTCAAATCTCTTAATTTGTGAGTTATGAGGTAAGTGCTGTAAGGTAAGTGAATGTTTATAAATTATGTGTTGTATAATTGCACAGGAGGCTCGAACTTGGAAGTGAAAAAGTCTTATATTTAAGTGTGCAAAATTATTAAGGCAGATTTATATATATATATATATATATATATATATATATATATATATATATATAAGAGAGATAGATAGATAGATAGATAGATAGATAGATAGATAGATAGATAGATAGATAGATAGATAGATAGATGTGCATGTATAAATACATACATTTGAAAGACATAAGATATAAAAATATAAGAAAATGTACTTGCATAGTAATTATGCACACTGTGAATATACTAAAGGTAAGATTTGGTACACATATATTAAGTGTAAAAAGTCTAATCGTGCTATCACCTGAAAAAAAAACAAGGTAGGTAAACATAAATTGTAATTTGTAATAAATTATATTGAAATAAGATAATAGAACATTTTGACATATCTTAATACAAAATAATACAAATTTGTCAGTAATTATGTTTGGTGTCAGGTTGAAAATGCTGTGTCCAGTGGGCTCACTGGCATTGCCTGCACAGATGAGCAGCGCCTCTGGAATATGGGGACCCAGAGGAACCTCTGCCTGAAGCGGTTAATGGACATAAAGTTTTCCCACCATCAAGCCACTGATGTGCTGCGGATGCCAGAGGGAATGCCCAAAAATGCCCCCCTTCCTCCCACTCCCTTATTTAGTACCCAGAAAGACCTCAGAGAGGGACTCAAGCATCTTCGGCTGCCTGCGTCAAGCCTTCTGCACAAATGTGTGAGTGCTGTGCAGGGAGAGGAATCAGAACAGCCTGCGTCCTCACCACATGCTAACCATGATGGCACCAAAAACTGTCAAGAGGTGTATGTTGTTTTATGACAGCTTAGTGGCCATTGATCCTAGCAAGTGTGCAGCACTGGAGCGTGTAACACTTGAGCAGAGTTCTTCTCATTTGTGGCATGACTCTCGTAAGCTTAGAATCACTGCAAGCACAGCAAAGAAGGTACCCATCAGAGGTAACCCTCAGACATTTATTAGAGAGCACCTCTACCCCAGGTTCCATGGGAATGCAGCAACTAACCATGGCTTAGAAAGTGAAGCATCTGCAATACAGTGGCTAGAGAGTTCAGGATTTACTGTCAGTCACAGAGGGACAGTTGTGTGTGGAAGTGAGCCCTGGCTGTCAGCAAGCCCTGATGGAGTTTTGAACTTGCATGAACTGCTGGAGATCAAATCCCCTCTCCTTAAATGTGATGAGTCTTTGGAGGACCTCTTCAGAAGTCAGAGGTATGATGTGAGGATGGTGGATGGCATACCTCAGCTACAGCCAAATGGTCCACGGGGCTTTTGTATGCCAGTGCAGCTTGCCATGTTTTGTTTAGGTTTGAGGTCCTGTATGCTACTTGTCTGGGTTCCATCACAGCAGGTTCTACTACAAGTTCCATACAATGAGCAGTTCTGTAGCAAGACTGTAGCTAGACTAAAAACCTTTTATTTTAAGTATATGCTCCCTCAGGTGTCAGATGAGTTTCAAGCAGGCCGTCTGTTGCTTTCCACAAGATACTTGCAGCTTTGCAAATAAGGATTGCATTTTAAATAAGCTGGGGTGTAGAAGGTGAAGACAATCATTTAAAATGAACCATTTTATATTAGTTGTTTTATATCAGTTTTGATAAGCAAGATTGTGATAATTTGTGTATTATTATCATAAAATGTGTAATGTAAACCATTGCGTAAAATCAGTTTAAATGTTTAAGTTGTAAGTTTGTTTTTTTACCAGGATTATAGATACACATGATGACCTTCTTGTAAAGGTATGATTTAACCATTTAATTTTAATATGTAATAAAAAATATTTTGCAAACTTGATGTCTTATTTTTTAAAGTCAAACTTAAAGGGACAGTTAAAAAATTACAGTTCAAAATTAAAATTGTCAATTTACTCTGCCTTTATTTGTTTCAAACCTGTTACACGTGAACTGTTGAACACAAATACAAAGATACTTTGAAGAATGCAGGAAATCTGTAACCATGGAATTCAATAGTATTTGTTACAGCTAACATGTTAATATGTAACATCTCATTGTAAGTGTTTATTAAAATACCTGCTTAATTTTTTATTAACACAAAACTGTTAAAGACAAAACAACAAAATTTAATGACAAATACAATGCGCCTACAAATAAACATTTATTCATCCTCTACATCAGAAATTATGTCGCTACACTGTAAAAAATTGCTGTTAAAAAACTGTCAGATTCTACGGCAAAATAATGTTTTTTCACTAAAACAGTAATATTCTGTTAAAAACAGTGCTTTCTGGGTAACATTTTTGTTTTCGAGAAAGTAACCAACCGCAGAAAACTGTGAGCTAACAGAGTTCAGATTCGATGTTTTGAAGTCTGTGTTTGAAATCACGCTTTGTGTCCTTGTTCACTATTTCATTCACTAGTTAACTAATATAGTTCACCTGACAGTTTTAATGAACACTAATGAGTGAATTCAGACACTGATGAACACCTGCTGTTAATAATTACAATTACTGAAGAAAATAAACAAGAAACACAAACAGTGACTTGAGTTACAACATTAAATAAAATCAAATAAAATAAAACAGCTTCAGTCTCAGCAGAGGATCATTAAACAACTCCACAAACAACAGCAGACACACTTATTACTGACTGATTTGACTTCCATACTATTCTCATTGAGATCCAACAGAAAATTAAGGGCTGTTTCTCAATATGCGTTCTTCAGCGTTCTCGCGTCCTCGTGTTCTCGTGCAACGTCATCATCAGCTGCCTAAGTTCAGTTCCAATACTCAAGACCGCAAGTACGGAGGACGCGTGAAACTTCCCGGATGTGTTCTTGATATCGAGGACGCACTGATGCAGACTTGAGCACCGAACTCGCTCTGGAAGTCCCAGAAGTCATTGCGACTGGAGGTGGGAAGCGCTGCACTTTATTTTGATTACTTATTAAAGTTCATAGATATGAATTATTTACCTCAGGAGTTTCCCTAAATGAAACGATGAAAGTAAACATTACCATGGACATCTTAATAAAGGAATAAACACATTAAGGGTGTTTCTTTGCTGAAATTTAAATCAAAATCTGTTTTATTTATATTGTGCAACATATATTTATAATGTTTTTATGCAAAGTATATATTTTGAAAAGGGGGAAAAACAATAAATCGTTGTATGAAGGCTGTAATGTTTAAATAATTTACCATTTAAAACACATGAAGGTCATGTGACCATCAGGAAGAACGCAGCATCTCAATTCTCAAAGGACGCGTTCTCTGCCCTCGCGGTCTCCTGAGTTCGTTCTTCCGAGGACACCTGGCAAGACTGCTCTCCCCAAGAACACAAGTCCGTTCTCTGCGTTCTTGTAATTGAGAAACAGCCAAGGTGTTTTTTGTGTCACCGTAATGGAGTGAGGGGCTGGTTTAGTTGGCTCTTCACCCTTGAAGAAGACTTTCCAACTGCTGTAATACAGAGTTTACAAAACGTTTGTACTATAACAATAAAGTTGGGAAGTCAGTAAATGAAGAAATCTATTTGTCTGAAATTAGTTCTGATAAATGTTTTGGTTTAAATCTGGAAGAATTAAAGATTTTATGCTTAGTTGCAGGTATTAATTTAATTAATGAGAAGTGGAAACAGAAAAAATACCTCCGTAATTACTTAACAGTTAAGAAATAACATACAAAAACAGTTTAGTTATGACAAATACACACTCAGACCTCATGAATCTGACCTTGTATCTCAACAATGGTAACATCTCAAATGTTTCATGCTGCAATGCATGCTGGGAGTGGCACGGTACAAATATCCCAGCATGCATTGCGGTATAAATAAATGTTGTATAATGGTCTAACAGTTTTCTTTATTTGTGTTTGATTCTGCTGTTGTTTATGTTTAGACTTTCAGTTGCCTGTTTGTGAGTTAAACTGTTAATTTTGTTAGTTGTCACCATTATTGAGGTTCATACGCTGATTATTGATGTCTCTTTGAGTGCGATTTACACCATAGAGCAGTGTTATTGTCCAAGATATTCTTAAAAACTTCCAGAAATCATTGCCATATATAGACATATAATGTAAAACAATAGATTTAACATTGAACAGGAGCAGTAAATTATATTATACTAAATGAGAACAGACTCTGCCATTTAATAGCAACATGAACATCACCAGATCTTATTTAGGTTTTTGGCTGGTTTGCCACAACAAAGGAGCTTTTCAAACAAAGTTCTTAACAATTGCAGCAGCCAAAATATATACATTTTAAAAATGACAGGGCTAAGAGCCCCACTAAAGTAAACTCTGTTCTTCATGATGGTGACGTAAAACTTTAACTTTTTCTCAAGAAGAACTTTAGTAGATGTTATACAAAAATACATGTATTAAGTAATCAGTGTAGCTGGTAATGATGTTTGTGGAGTTGTTTAATCATCCGCTGATCATTTAAATGATTTAATCATTTGTTGTTCTTCAGGTTATTTCATTATAAAGCTGTGACTAAAGTTTTGTATGTTCTGTTCTTGTTTTTTCCCTTCAGTATTTCTTCATTTGTTCATTGTTAATCCTCAATTATCATTTAATTAGTCAGTTAATTAATGAATTTACTTCAGCTTTGCTCCATGTTTCTTGAACACTCAGTAGTGTGGAAACTTCAATAAAAACTGAAGTATATGCTCTGGGGTTTAAAGGGTTAAAGGTGTGAGCGGTAAAAACACAGTGTAAAAATGTATTTTAACAGTAATATACTGTTAACTTACACAACGGAAATAGACTGTAAAAAAACAGTAGATTGCTGGCAACCACAGCTGCCAGTAGATTACTGTTAAATCAAGGAAAAAACAGTATTTTACTGTAAAACCTGAAGCTAATTTCTTCTGTGTGTCACCGTTGTGGAGGAGAGTAGAGCCAGTGTATGAGTTAAAGATGAACTGCTGATGTTATTCTGCATGTTTCTCTATTTAAAGATAGCGGCTGTTTAGTGGCTGATGCAGTCAGAATCTCTCTGGTGATTCCAGATTTACATGTATGTGTGCTGTTGTGAAAAATAAGACATTAGAGTTAAACCGAACTTTTCTAATTAAAAAAAATAAGTTATCATTATAAATATGCTTCTAAGCATATATAGCACATTACTTCATACACTCATTCAGCAGTTGACCAAGTTGAGGCAGTTGCTTTCAGTGAGCAAAATGAGTTCACTTGAGTATTGTGTAAATCAATGTAGTCCATGTATTTTTACAGCAACATACTGTAAAATAACAGTACATTGCTGGCAACTGCAGCTGCCAGTATTTTACTGTTTTTTAACAGGACAATTTTTAACAGTGTACGTAAACAGGCTGCACAAATTCTCGAAATTTTGTCAATTTTAGGGGTAAGGTTGATTGGAACTGTTTGAGAGATGATTTTGAAGGTTTTCAATCCACAGATTACCCGCTCAACATGGACACGTACATTGGCAATGCGCCTAGTGTTGGTGGTGTCTTCCTCCGAGAGTTGCATGCCTTTCTTGGTGAATGCTGGAATAACCAGTTTTACTTTTTTTTCATAGAGGAGATCACTAATCGTGAAGCCTCTATCTGCCATTACTTCATCTCCTGGACGAAGGTATTCAAGGAAACCCGAGTTTGCAGTTATGAATTTATCACTGCACCTTCCTCCATATGCAGGTGAGATGAACATGATCAGTCCACATGGTGCAATGGAGACCAGGTATTTTATTGTGTTCTGCCCATAGTAATGACTGTAGGACTCGCCTCTTGAGTCAAGGTTGTGTGGCTTTTGAAGTGGTGTCTCAGAACAGTCAATAATGTAGGTTGTATTTGGAAACTGTTATCTAAAGCACTGAGGCATTGTTGCTTGGATCGTTTCCTTGGGAAGCCATTGTATGTAATCCCTCATGTTCTCCTCCTGTCACGTTTGGCGTGATCAAAACAGTACAAAACCAAAAAAGTGCGAATCCAAGTGCAGATATTTATTTACAGTGCAACAAACAAGGTGATCAAAATACAAAGTAACAAACAAATGACCAAACTAGGAACTAAAACAGAGACAAGGCTCAGAAACAATAACTTTACAAACTAGACCACCAGGGAGGGGCGGGAGGGATGACCCATGGATGATCCCAAAGGAGACACAAGGCAGGGGGTTTTAGGAGACGCAGCTGGACTGGAGCCGGCGGGACTGGAGGCAGCTGGACTGGAGCCGGTGGGACTGGAGGCAGCTGGACTGGAGCCGGCGGGACAGGAGGCAGCTGGACTGGAGCCGGTATAGCAAGGAGCCCGAGCAAGATCGGCAGAGCAAACAGCCAGAGTGGAACCGGCAGGGCATGTGAACTACAGAGCCCTCCGGTGGTCACCCTGGATGACCCATGGATGATCCCAAAGGAGACACAAGGCAGGGGGTTTTAGGAGAGCCAGCTGGAGAGGCTACTGGACTGGAGCCGGCGGAACTGGAGGTAGCTGGACTGGAGCCGGCGGGACTGGAGGTAGCTGGACTGGAGCCAGCGGGACTGGAGCCGGCGGGACTGGAGGCAGCTGGACTGGAGCCAGTGGGACTGGAGGCAGCTGGACTGGAGCCGGCGGGACAGGAGGCAGCTGGACTGGAGCCGGTATAGCAAGGAGCCCGAGCAAGATCGGCAGAGCAAACAGCCAGAGTGGAACCGGCAGGGCATGTGAACTACAGCGCCCTCCGGTGGTCACTGACCGTCATGACACCTCCATGATGTCAATCCAACATAAAATCACCTTGCTTACGATGGATTGAGAAACAGCAAACCTTTCAGCAAGATCGCCCTGCAGTAAATTAAGACGCAACTTCATCAGAGTCATTAGGAGCTGATCCCATGGATGAAGCTGGAAGCTGTTGCTGTATGTATTTGTAAGGTGCTCTGCAACTGAATGAAATGCATCTAATGTCAACCCTGTGTAGAGCTGACAAAGGTCATTTTTTCTTAGTAGCGTTATATACAGCAGCTGTGACTCATTGCACTGGGTTTCAGCATCCCTTGTAGGTGGCTTCAGGTTGAGCTGTGACTTTGTGTAGCTGTGCTCAGAGACGGATAGATCCTCCCATTGTGTTTCTGCATCACAGTTCAGGGGCATGCACACAGGTTAATCTTCACAGCTGTCCACTGCATTACTGGCAGCCACTGATGGATCTGTTGAAATAAATGTAATCATAATTTTTAATTAGTACATAATGACAATTAATACATTATTGCACCAATAGAAGATTGTGTGAATTAGTTAATTCAATAGTAATACAGGTCGGTATTATTATCTGAATAAGAAATGTAGTTTGAGAAAATGGATAGGAATATGTAAAGTAAAATTAAAGGAACACTACAAAATGTATTTTAATTTCATTCCTTTGATTTATTTAAAGTTATTCTTTTAAATGTTTAAATTAAGTTGTTTTTTTTAAACATATATGTTTAATGATTTTTAGATGTTGGTATATTAAAGTTGAAAGCTTAATAGATGTGTAGTCACAGCCCAAATGTCTTCATCCTAGACGTCTGTGCTGGATTGGTAAGTTAGCTGGCCTGCTAACGTCTATGATTCCTGTATTACCTTCACTATGAAATGCATTCATAAATATGAAATATAACGTCATGTGGCCAATTGTAATCATACAAGACTTCTTGTAACATTACTTTTAACTCATCATTGCTGAGCTTAAACGTGTTTATAGAATGCATTTCAGAAATATGACGTTAGGCGAGCAATCACTACACAAGTTGGCTTACCTGAATCGTACAACCTTTCCACACTGTTAAAAATTGTCCCGTTAAAAAACAGTAAAATACTGGCAGCTGCAGTTGCCAGCAATGTACTGTTATTTTTCAGTATGTTGCTGTAAAAATACATGGACTACATTGATTTACACAATACTCAAGTGAACTCATTTTGCTCACTGAAAGCAACTGCCTCAACTTGGTCAACTGCTGAATGAGTTTATGAAGTAATGTGCTATATATGCTTAGAAGCATACTTATAATGATAACTTATTTTAGTTAATTAGAAAAGTTCGGTTTAACTCTAATGTCTTATTTTTCACAACAGCACACATACATGTAAATCTGGAATCACCAGAGAGATTCTGACTGCATCAGCAACTAAACAGCCGCTATCTTTAAATAGAGAAACATGCAGAATAACATCAACAGTTCATTGTTCATCTTTAACTCATACACTGGCTCTACTCTCCTCCACAACGGTGACAGACAGAAGAAATTAGCTTCAGGTTTTACAGTAAAATACTGTTTTTTCCTTGATTTAACAGTAATCTACTGGCAGCTGTGGTTGCCAGCAATATACTGTTTTTTTACAGTCTACTTCCGTTGTGTAAATTAACAGTATATTACTGTTAAAATACATTTTTACACTGTGTTTTTACCTCTCACACCTTTAACCCTTTAAACCCCAGAGCATATACTTCAGTTTTAATTGAAGTGTCCACACTACTGAGTGTTCAAAAAACATGTAGCAAAGCTGAAGTAAATTCATTAATTAACTGACTAATTAAATTATAATTGAGGATTAACAATGAACAAATGAAGAAATACTGAAGGGAAAAAACAAGAACAGAACATACAAAACTTTAGTCACAGCTTTATAATGAAATAACCTGAAGAACAACAAATGATTTAATCATTTAAATGATCAGCGGATGATTAAACAACTCTACAAACATCATCACCAGCTACACTTATTACTTAATACATGTATGTTTGTATAACATTAACTAAAGTTCTTCTTGAGAAAAAGTGAAAGTTTTACGTCACCATCATGGAGAACAGAGTTTGCTTTAGTTGGGCTCTTAGCCCTGTCATTTTAAACATTTATATATCTTGGCTGCTGCAATTGTTAAGAACTTTGTTTGAAAAGCTCCTTTGATGTGGCAAACCAGCCAAAAACCTAAATAAGATCTGGTGATGTTCATGTTGCTAATAAATGGCAGAGTCTGTTCTCATTTAGTATAATAAAATTTACTGCTCCTATTTAATGTTAAATCTATTGTTTTACATTATATGTATATATATGGCAATGATTTCTGGAAGTTTTTAAGAATATCTTGGACAATAACACTGCTCTATGGTGTAAATCGCACTCAAAGAGACATCAATAATCAGCATATGAACCTCAATAATGGTGACAACTAACAAAATTAACAGTTTAACTCACAAACAGGCAACTGAAAGTCTAAACATAAACAACAGCAGAATCAAACACAAATAAAGAAAACTGTTAGACCATTATACAACATTTATTTATACCGCAATGCATGCTGGGATATTTGTACAGTGCCACTCCCAGCATGCATTGCAGCATGAAACATTTGAGATGTTACCATTGTTGAGATACAAGGTCAGATTCATGAGGTCTGAGTGTGTATTTGTCAAAATTGAACTGTTTTTGTATGTTATTTCTTAACTGTTAAGTAATTACAGAGGTATCTTTTCTGTTTCCACTTCTCATTAATTAAATTAATACCTGCAACTAAGCATAAAATCTATTGCATGTGGCCCTTCTTCCAGATTTATACCAAAATATTTATCAGAACTAATTTCAGACAAATGGATTTCTCTATTTATTGACTTCCCAACTTTATTGCTATAGTACAAACGTTTTGTAAACTCTGTATTACAACAGCTGGAAAGTCATCTTAAATGAGATCAAGGGTGAAGAGCCCAACTAAACCAGCCCCTCACTCCATTACGGTGACACAAAAAACACCTTAATTTCTGTTGGATCTCAATGAGAATAGTATGGAAGTCAAATCAGTCAGTAATAAGTGTGTGTCTGCTGTTGTTTGTGGAGTTGTTTAATGATCCTCTGCTGAGACTGAAGCTGTTTTATTTGATTTGATTTTATTTAATGTTGTAACTCAAGTCACTGTTTGTGTTTCTTGTTTATTTTCTTCAGTAATTGTAATTATTAACAGCAGGTGTTCATCAGTGTCTGAATTCACTCATTAGTGTTCATTAAAATTGTCAGGTGAACTATATTAGTTAACTAGTGTATGAAATAGTGAACAAGGACACAAAGCGTGATTTCAAACACAGACTTCAAAACATCGAATCTGAACTCTGTTAGCTCACAGTTTTCTGCAGTTGGTTACTTTCTCGAAAACAAAAATGTTACCCAGAAAGCACTGTTTTTAACAGATTATTACTGTTTTAGTGAAAAAACATTATTTTACCGTAGAATCTGACCGTTTTTTAACAGCAATTTTTTACAGTGCAGCACCCGGCGTGGCTTTTTTACCGGAGCTTCGTAGCCGAGCCATTTCTTGGGGTAAGGGTGTCTATCAGTTGGCTTTCCGTCAACGAAATGGTAAGAACACACGTAAGGGCGCTTGGGTGGCTGTTTTAAATTGAGCGCCTTCAGCCATTGCCTCAGGTGCTCATCATCTTTAGGTGGTGGATGTAAATCGTAAGGTGCACCACAACACTCCGACCGGGTCACTCTGTGTTCATAACACGGTTGTTGTAATTGGTTTCTCCTCTTTATCCAATTGTTATGGCAGCCCCGAACTGAACACGCAATGCTTGACATTCTTGCTGTAGAAGCTTACGACTAACGTTAGATCCTTCGAAACCGGAAGTGAGATGATAAAATGAGCGTAATGGCGCCACCCTTGTTGTGGAAAATAAGGTCAATAAGACATGTGAAAGAGAAGCCATAACAGAGCCTCACTATTCTTAAAGAGACAGCGCGCTGAAAGAGCATATGCTGTTGGGTGTGTGAGCGCCGCTCGGAGACATGCAGAGCATACACATCTTAATGTGATGGTCAAATACTATTATAGTATAGGAAATACTGTGAAAAATTCCTCCGTTAAACATAATTTGAAAAATATATATATAAAAAAATTCACAGAAGGGCGAATAATTTTCACTTCAACTGATAATCGTTTTAAATAATTCGCAATTACAACGATGACCAAAATAATCCCGATTATGTCAGGGTTCTGCCATTCTGGTCGTGTAAATTCTTGTTTTGGTGGCAGAGCTCTGACACTACCTATGTCTGGTCCTGTTTCTGTCTCTGTGTGCGCGCGCGCCGTCGTGGGTGTACGCAGAGTGTGCGCGCTCCTGCTTGACGTGGCCGCTCGCACGCTCTGCGTCCCTCAGACGCGTGCGCTCTTGTACTCTTGTTTGTGTTTTCGTCTGTCAGCAGCGTGGTGTTTCATTCCCAGCGTCTCAGTCTTGTTGGTTTCGGTCGGCGATGGGATGAAGCATGCAGGCTGCGTGTGTGAGCGCACGGTGAATTTTCATTTATCGTGCGCTCGTGTCTTGCGTCTTTTGTCAAAGCACGTGGCTCGGTGTTTACATTGTGGTCACGTGCTTTTGTCGTGTGCATCAGTGTTGGTTTATGTGAGCGCATGGCTTGTATTGTCTCTCTTTGTCATGCGCTCTCCCATCTATTGTCTAGTCCCACCCTCCTTGTTTACTCATTATTAGTTTGTCATGTTCACCTGTGTGTCAATTTACTTTTTGCTTTATAATCCCCCTCATGTTTTCAGTCCTTTGCCAGTTCGTCGTCGTTATTTCCATGTCGTGTGCTATCTAGTCCTGTTTGTCCTGCCAGCCCATCCAAGTTTGTTTGAGTGTTTGTTTTATAGTTATGTTTTCCCCCTCGGGGTGGTTTTTGTTGTCCTTTTTGTTTTATTTTTATTAATAAATACCATCTTATGTTGCAATTGAGTCCTCGCTCCCTCATCCTTCCTGAAACCCTGACAGATTATGTTTTTTCCCATATCAGAAACTGTATTTCTCTCTCTCTCTCTCATATATATATATATATATATATATATATATATATATATATATATATATATATATATATGTATGTATGTATGTATGTATATGTGTATATGTATGTAAAAAAAATTTTTAATATATCAGTATGGAAAGAACCACTAGCTCTGCGCTTGTCTTCTGATCCTGACAGGTGCGTGCCTGTAAAGCGTTTTTTCATCTCTGTTTATACTTCAACAACTAAATGAACACTGAAGTCTATTTAACTGAGCATATTTTAATTACATTACAGCATCAATTCTTTAAAAGGAACACTATAAAATTGAAAAAGGCACAATAACTGTTCACCGGTAGTTTTTCAATATGGGAAGAAACAATAGCTCGGCATATACCCTCGTTCAATGTGTGAACAGATGTACAATGGAAATACTTAAAACCTCAGATTTAAAAATTGGCTTAAATGAACATCAAATAAAATTAGAGAAATTAGATTATTAAAAGAAAAGTATTACAAAAACTGTTAAGGGTACCTAATATTTGAAATAAAACTACACCATCTCTGAACTTTACAGATTTCCATAAGACAATTTGTTTTATGATTGGGTGCAGGGAGCCGAGTACTGCTCAGGAACAACAAACACTATAGAATCACTACCAAGGAACACTTATTCCTTTCGCTTCTTTCAATACATGTCCCTCTATGAACTTGGTATGTAAAAAAAATTAAGTGTGTCACTACCAGCACTGTATCACAGTTCGTAATGTTTTACAGCATGTACCTTCACTTTAATAAAGCTTGAAAGAATTCACACTTACTGTTTCCTGTATTCCGTGATGGAGGTGGGTGATGAGAATTTGGCAAATGGATAATTTCAATATATAATTGAAATAACATAATTATTATTAAAACTTAAAAGGTTGACTTGACAAAGTCTGATATAGTTCAAAAAGTTTTATGATAGTTAATGGTGTGAAATTATTAGACTTACTATGTAATGCAGAATTATAATGGTAAACAAACACAATTTACACAAATCATTTCATTTTTAATTAATTACAATTGTATAATTGTGTTAATTAACAACACCGAAATACACATGCATTGTTTCAAATATTTAATTCAACTAGCCTAATGTAAAATAGAAACTGTAAAGAACAAAGGTAAAACACAGAACTGTAAAGAACAAATTTAAATGACTGTAGCCTAATTGAGAAAATTAAGCAGACTGGAAACTTTACTTGAAGGTTGTTCATAAGACTGTCATGAAAACTTTAGAGTCATGACACGATATGAATATGAAAGAGTTTATGCATACTTATGACAACTGTCATTAGCACAGTTATGTCATTTTAAATGCAAAAATTACATAATGTGACATGGCAACACGTTCATAACAACATGACTTAAATTCATCGTAACCTATGTTTAGCTTGGTGACACCTAATGGCAGTTGTGATAAGCATGCAAAAAAGTTATATTCATTATACATGTCGCTATTAAAAAGGTGAAAGTTTTATGAACACCCCTTGAATCTTTCCTCACAAACCCTAGAAAAGGCAGTCCATTGAGTCCTGAGTGTCTTCTGGATGGACCTGATCGGGGTCAGCAGATCCTCCACTGTGAACATCTGGAGGGACTTGATCCACACTGGCAGATCCTCCACTAGGAACATCAGGAGGGACCTGTTCCACACCAGCAGATCCTCCACGAGGTACAACTGGAGGGACCTGTTCCACACCGGCAGATCCTCCACGAGGTACGTCTGGAGGGACCTGTTCCACACCGGCAGATCCTCCACGAGGTACGTCTGGAGGGACCTGTTCCACACCGGCAGATCCTCCACGAGGTACGTCTGGAGGGACCGGTTCCACACCAGCAGATCCTCCACGAGGTACATCTGGAGGGACCCGTTTCACACTGGCTGGTTCCACGTGGAGGACGCTTCCACAGATGTGCCTGAGTTTTAATTGAAGTGGGAGCTGGTTTGCCAGCTCCTCAATAGTGCCTGCATGAAAATGTACAGGCACTATGTACTCATCCATATGGCTTTCCAGGAGGATGAACTTGTCGTGCATCTCTGACACTCCAACGATCTCAAGAACTGCCTCCTGGATATGCCTATCAATAAGCTGAAAAACAAAAAAAAAATTAGAAAAGGTTAGTAGAAAATATTCAACCTGCATTTGATGAAAGTAACCGTATTTTCTGTGGATTAAGTTATCTTTTTTTAAAGGGTGCCTATTTTATTAATTTTTTCAAGGTTTAAGATAAGTTTTTGTGTCTCCAGAATGTATTTGTAAAATGTTGGCTCAAAATACCCATCAGATTATTTATGATACCTTTCTCTATATTTAAAATTTGAGCTGTGATGATATTATAGCTGATTTGTTGCTTGTGCCTTTAATACAAATGAGCTAGTTCATTAAGTTAAATCCCAAATTGATTTGCACATACAGTATTTTATAGAAACTATTCAAAAGAGCAATAAGTGCTAATTGCAAATAAGTGTTTTCAGATTCATCACATGAACTACATTTTGGTAGAAAAAATATTTTTTTTCGTATACATTTTCCAATAAGTTATGTAATGCAAACAACAGAACAACAACAACAAAAAAAAACTAAGGAAAAGTTTAATTTGTACTCTTCGTGTTATTTTAATCAAACAGCCTTCTGTGATGTTTTATCCACTGTGCATCTGACACTACTATAATCGTTATTAAGGCAACAATGTCATTTTATTTCAACATTTTTTATGTCTCTTGAAGGTTAACACTTTTAAATGTGTGTGGATTACAGATGTGCAGCATATAATGTGTACCTTAAAAGTTGTGTGATTGGAAGAGTCGAATTTTGCTCTTCCATCTGGTCTTCCGTTTACTTTCAGGTGACTGAGCTCAATGATGTCCCCGACATAGAGCTCATTTAGTGCTTCTTCCCGCCACACTGAGACATCGTGTACTACGGAGCCACATTTCATCTGCAGGTCCAGGATCGGTATGTGAGCGCGAGTCATTCTGGGCACTTCAACCTGGAAAATGACAAAAATGTCAGTACTATACTATAGTGTTTTTTTTTTTTCTTAATCCTGGGACAGGAATTTACTGTCACTGAGTCGGACTGTTTGTTTTGGTGATTTGAAATGTCAACATTAGCAGAAATCGCCTGTCTAAAGACATGCGGTACAGCTGAATTGGGTAGAGTAAATTGTCTGTAGTGAATGAGTGTATATGTGTATGAGTGGATGTTTTCCGGAGATGGCTGGCAGCTGGAAGGGCATCTGCTGCGTAAAACAAATGCTGGATAAGTTAGCGGTTCATTCTGCTGTGGCAACCCCCAAATTAATAAAGGGACCAAGCCGAAAAGAAAATTAATGAATGAATTCACTTACTTTTTCTAACTGTCCCCGTAGACTCAGGTACCCAGTTTCACTGAAGATATCCTCTTCCTCTCCTGTTATAGGTCGTGAAGGAGGACAGAGGACCTCCCTTGCAGCTCTTTTAGCCTCCTCACTTTTGACTAGAGGAGCCGTCTTAAATTTGATGGTGCCTTTATTTACAAATAAACATCAGCGGCCATATTTGTTTGAGTTGGTTACATTTTTTACGATATATGAGTGTCTCTCTTTAAATTCAGGGTCACTGCCATTTTTTATGGAAAGATAAACTACATCACCATCTGTAAGGGCACATAAAGATGTGACTTTGTAGGTGTCAACCATTATTTTGTTTTCATGTTTAATAAATGTCACAGCCTTTTGGCTACTGTGCACTTTAACACAGGTGATGTGCAGTGGTGGTGGGCAGCTGTACGGTGTTGCCATCCTAAGAATAAGAAAAAAAGGTTACTTTGTATTAGTTGTAAATATTATGTGGAATAAATTATCATTTCTTTTTAACTCAATTCATCAATTAAACATATCAATTAAACCAAATTCTGTTTGTCTTGACTGGAATGTTGCGCTAAATCCTCCTTTAAAATATCATATATTGTGTTTTATAGGAGAGAGAAACTCAAAGATTTGTAAGCATATAAGGGAGGAGTAAATTGTTAATTATTTTTTTGGGGGGGTGGGGGGGTTATTTATGCTTTTAAAGGTGATTAAATATTTTGTATTGGCCAGAGTCTAACAATCTAGGCCCAAATCAAGGCCTTCCCAACATCTCACGAATAAAGACAATAGGAAAATATTGGCATACAATGAAGAGTAAAACTCTTTAAAACCTACACCTTTAATTTACCAAACTTGTCACCAGTAATAGTTAATTTTACCAAATCATACCCTAGGTGGGTGTGGAATGTCCTAACCTAACATTGTCTCAGTCTGCCCATGCATAGTACTGTATAACTATAATCATATTGGCATATCAGAAATAACAATTGGATAATTATAAATTGACACATTTTTACAGAATACCATCAATGCACTGTTTTATGAAACTTGTAAGACACTATAAGTCCTGCCTCTGACAATATAGTTTATAATGCTGTAATTGTTAAAATGTGGAAAAAAATACCTGCAAAAAACACTTCCTATCAGATCAAATCCTGCCAGAAAAAGTATTGTAGTTTACCAATTTCTATTTATTTCTTTAGATTTTGAGATTTTTGGTATGGGATTTTATCGAGGTCTGCAGTGTAGTATACAATTCATCGAAAATCCAGTAATAAATAATGCATTTATTCTTAGGAGTATTAACCTGTGCAGATACTCTGAGCACCGTTAAATATAAGCCACTGTTATATTTTTATATTTTATTATCAATTGGGCGTATAGTATTACACAATGTTTTATTTATATAAAGCATTTTTCTCAAGTTTTTTAAAAATATTTTATTATTACACAAGAAGTTGGTAAAGGGTTCACTGTGAACATCAGCCTGCTTTCAAGATTTAAGATAAGTCTTTTGTGTCTTCAAAATGTGTCTAAAGTTTCAGCTCAAAATACCCATCAGATTATTTATTATACCTTTCTGGATATATATTAAAAGTTACATGAACATTATTTAAAGTAAAAAGTTAAACACAAACACAGCTGAATCAAATATTGAGTATTATTTAAAGAGCATATTGTAGGTTAGACACCCCAGTGAGACAATGTGTGTAAGAGTAAAGTAAAAATTTGATTTTCTTTAAAATAAACGTTAAAGCATATTATTAAGCCGTTTGGAGTCGTTTTAAGTCACAGAAATTTACTTCCGCGTTTGAATCGCCAGACCGGAAGTAACGTAGGACTAGGGAGTTCGCGCATATAAACACTATGAAGACAACTGATCACGGTGCGCGTTTGGATGCCGAGATAAGATATTCTGAGACTCACACAAACGACAGACCACAGCCATACAATTATAAGCCTGTGGACAGACGAGCAGACAGACCAGCAGTCTGAGAAGTGTAATTTAACTCTTTTGTGAGGGAGAACAGAGCAGGTTTATGCTGAGGCCAGTGTTGGCTTACAGAGAGATATGTAAGATAACAAAACCTTATCTAGCAACAGCAAAGCTAGTATTAATCATCTATAAGTATTAATACTTACCAGTACAGAAACTAATGAGCATTTAACACAGTAATGCCACATTGACACTATTTTTAATAGTAGATAAGTGAATACAAAACACAAATAACACAGAACGTCTGGAATAATGCAGAAACATGTAAACAAGGTACTGGAAAATCTTTTTTATTTTACAAAAGGTTTTCAGAGCTTTTGTATTAAAATAAAAACAACATCAAATATTAAAACAATTAAAATAAGTTTTTAAATGTCTTTTTTTCATTGGGTATAAGATTATCTGTATCAGATCCCATTTAGGCTACAATCCATAAAAAGACAAGTACAGTTGTTATAGTATAAAATATTTACAAAGATTTGATCAACAGATCTGATCTGCATTTATGATTAAATAAACTTCAACCCTAATTCAAGTTCAAATTTAATGCAACTCAAGTTCAAGTTTTATTTATATAGTACAAAATCATAAGCAGTGTTAATACCCAGCATTTTTACTCTTTATATATGTATAAGTATCTGTGTGAGTGTGTGTATACTGAAAGGAAAATATATCATCAGACCCATTTAAAAGTAAACCTAAAATTATTTTTCAGTAAGTTGGCCAACGTTTATGTGGGTGCCACACCATCATGTCTTTAATGTGTGTTAAATTGTGAATGCTGTGTAAAAAGAAGCCAACAGCTTCATCCTTGTAAACCCGCTGGAAGGATCTAGAAAGGAGAGCAAATGTATTGGCCACTTCTGCATTCTCGTCGAGCCTGTGATAAACTCCAGTAGTCCACTGTCAGACACGCAGTGAGAGTTGATGCATATATTCTGGGGAAATAATGCAAAAGTTTAAATCATGTTTATTAATAAAGTATATTTTAAAATTCACCATATGATTTTTAATATAACACAATACAGAAAACCCAACCACATTTGCAGACCCCTGGATAGTGAACTGCAAACCATCTCACATATGCAGTAGACTGTACCCATTAGAAGTTGAGCATGTTAGAACAAACTTCAATTTTTGAATGTTATTTGTTTTTCTTCTACAAGATGAATATTCCTCATATGTGAATAAAAAGTGCCTTTCCTCATTGACAGGACAGAATATTTTTACTCTCCCTTAAGTGGTTTCAAACCTTATTGACTTTCTTCTGTTGATCACAAACCAAGATATTTTGAAGAAAGCTAAAAATCTGTAACCATTGACTTCTATAGTGGGAAAAACAGATATGGAAGTCAATGGTTACACGTTTCCAATATTAAAAAAAAAAAAGTCAAAGATAGTGTGAGTTTACCTGCCTGCATTATATAGAAATATTGTAGTAATTCTTTGCCCTTCTAGTTTTTGTTATCAAATAATACCATGTAACGTACAAATAATTCACGATAGGGGTCATAATATTTTACCCGATGAACGAGGTGAATGTCTGAGGTAAAATTGGTTTATATTCACACATTCTGACTTTCTCCTTAATAATATAATTTCAGAAGAGTATTATTTGCTAATCCCTAATATCATGTTAGCAGCCAATGACAATCAAAGTACAACATTGTTCACTGTCAGTTTAATAGTGCTAATGTGGTTTTTAAGTCATATTTACGTGTGATTTCAGTCATTATAATAAAAGTACTATGGTAAACAATACTGAGAATGTGTCACACAAGCTGTCACTAATCGAATGTGCGAATATAAAATCCACTTTACCTTAGTTGAGGTTACTCTGTGAGCCAAAGTGAAGCACGGTTGAGCGAGAGGCCAGTGGAGAGAAAGCCTTCAGCTCCGGGTCATCATCTGTCTCCTAAAGTCTAATAAACACATCACAAAGCAAACAAAGTCACAACGCTGTAACTATACAAGACATTTATTATATTAGCAAACTGATGCTACTAGCCATCTTATCATATGTGTACATTTTTACATGCTTTAAAAAGTATATTTAATATGCTTAACAATACAAGCTAGCAGCAGTGCTACAGTGCCAAAGTAAACACATCACGTTGCTTCAAATTACTCAAAGAATAATGCTTACGGACTTGAAAGTTGACAAACATAAACGAAAAACGAGTTGTCTTACCGTGTACAGCCATCGAGCTGCATCTCCGACTGATCCAGGAGTGTTTCTCGCCGTTCGAGTCAGCTATCGCTCTTATCGGATTCATCCCATTTCACGAACCAAAATAGCAAGAGGAAACTTGTGGACTTGATCTGTTGACAGGCTGGAGTTTGTGCAGTTTCCATAAACGCAATAATATACCACGATGATGATAAATTACGCCAAAACTAACAACCAGTTCTGCTATTAGCTCCTCTGCCCCACTGTAAACAGCGCGCGTCTGTCAGATAAGTCACTCTTCTGATGTCACCAGGGTGGTTAGAAAAAAAAGCGGAAGTGGGAAAACAGACACATTTTCTTTAAAATTTGTGCCATTGCACTTCGTAAAACATTTTAATATGGTATTTTATGGTTGTAATGAAGTTTACGGCCCTTCGCCGCCGGGAAGAAGGAGGCGGAGAACCGACGCAGGTTTAAAATATTTATTAGTAACAATGATGGCAGCTCCTCACGGAGACTGCCGTCTAAACCAAAACAAACGGACGGCAGCTCCTCACGGAGACTGCCGTCAAACTGAAAGCAAAAGTAAAATAAGTCCAGGCCCGATCCTCTCTCGGCTTCCTCTGCCATCGGTCCTCCTTTTATGGTCCAGAGCTCCTTCCGTGGGATCCGAGGCAGGTGCGCACCGCAGGTGTATCCACTTACGCGGTGGCCTCACCCCGTTCCCACGGCTCTCGGCCACGCCCCCTCGCCACAATGGTATTATAGAGTATTTTCACAGACGATTCTACCTTTTTAAAACAGTTTTTTAACCTACAATATGCTCTTTAAGTTCCAGTGGTTTGTGTGTTGTCTTGAAGACACACCCTACAGTCAGGAGAATCTCATGAATATTCATGTCAGTGCCACTAATTTTTCAGGATATACCTGTAGATCACACAGGTGTGTTTTAGTGAAGTGAAAGAGTGAAAGAGCTCAGATTGTGTTCCTGCTGCACAAGAGCGTCTGTACTTCTGCATGTGAGTTTAACACTTCTACATTACGCTAATTTGTGGAGATGATGAAGGGGTTTTATGTGTGAGTGTGATTTAAATGTCTGATTCTGAAGATCAAATCCTCAAACTTTGATTAAACAAACTTTTGATTTTTGTCAAAACAGTCATTTGAACTTTGTGCCAAAAAAAAAAAAAAACGTTAATTTTAATCCCCTGAAAATGTTTATACACTTCTATATCACGGTGACTTAATCATTTCAGATCATTCAGCACAAAACATAATTTTAAACATTGAGAGTCTCAAACGCGAAAGTAAAGTTAAACCAG
The DNA here is from genome assembly GCF_052040795.2 of Danio rerio. Lineage (NCBI taxonomy): Eukaryota > Metazoa > Chordata > Actinopteri > Cypriniformes > Danionidae > Danio > Danio rerio. Next base: position 36,873,963 of record NC_141024.2, read on the forward strand.
ATGTTCCAGTTGAACAGGAAGAAGCTCTCCTGAAAAACAAGCTGATGTTTCTTATACAATCTGCATTTAACCCTTGACTATCAGCTTGACGTGCTTTTAGTACTAACTAAATAAAGACATAAAAAGTTATGACAAACTATTTAATCTTATTTTATAGGTTCAATACTGCTTTGAGTATTCTTAAAGAGATCTCTCAGATTAAATCTCAAATACCTTTTATATCTTCTTGAAATTTTCTATTAACACACTTGTGCTCAGAGAAACGGTATAAATATTTTCAGCTGCAGTGGTTTGGGTGTTGTTTTGATGACTCGCCCACAGTCAATAATATTTCAGGATATACCTGCAGAAGTGTTGTCAAAAATATAGGTATTTCGAAATGCATCGATACTGGATTATTTAAAACAATACAGTTTTGCTTTTAGTTGGTATGAATAGCAGCTTTGGTCTCTTGAGGGTTGATACACACTGCATATGAGCACATTCTATCAGTCCTACAATGTGATCTGATAAATGGCTGAAGGGTAAATGCCTGTAAGCTTTTTCTAGTGTTTCTGGAATCTTCGTTTTCTGCTCTGAATTTAATCTGACTCCAATTTTAAGTGACAACTGAATTTAGACTATTTCTAATTATAAACAGGTCACATTTGTCGTTTATGAATCAATTTAGAGATTTGATTTATATCTGCTCCTATACTCTTCAATTATACATTCAAATTGGGACCAAATGCCTCTTAGAGTTTCATGTTCAGGGTTTACGTGTTTCTCACAGACTTGATCTCAATGTTCTGAAGTTAGTCAGAGGATGCAGAGTTAACTAATACCTCATAGTCTGGTTGCCTCCTGCTCACTTGTACTAAGTTTATTTAGTTATTTCCACACAACTTGCTACTCTTAGTGATCAACCAGAAATTAAAAGGTCTGCCATACCTCCTGCTCCATACAGTCATATGAGCTTAAAAAACTATAAAATCATGTCACAACCAGTGATGTAAAGTAAAAAAATTACAAATATTCAAACTACTGTTATCGAGAATTTTGTCTCAAAATAGTTGTTCAATAAAAGTTGTTTTATATATATATATGTACTTTTACTTTACCTTGAGTACATTTTTTAGTGCAATATCGGTACTTTTACTCCACTACTGTCCTTCAACCTGCAAGCACTACATTATTTTCTTTTTTCTATGGGAGATATCCAGTCCAATTAAATCACACATAGAAGGTAAATCAGATCATAATGAACTACCATAAGACATGGGCGATTTAGAATTACATCAAAATTGTCCAAGAAGATGTCCAAAATCTTTACACGCATTGACCCAGAGACTGTTTAGATGATGTCACTGATGAGAAGATGGAAGATGTTTACTGTATGATGACCGAAATGGCCTTAAACACCCAGCAGACACAAGACATCAACATGACGTTAGATTGACGTTGTACCTCAACGTTGAAGGGACATTGCATTTTGTTTGCACCTCTGGATCCAATTCTCTCACACATCCTCCAGAACATTACCCTAACCATAGTGCAGGCTCTAACACACACCATAAACACTTTACTCCACTCTAGCACATTTCCAACCATCTTTAAGCAGGCCTGGGTAACCTCATTGCCCAAGCAGGTTCTAAATAATCATTTCTGCTTTTACTGGACCTGTCTGCTGCTTTGGATATGGTGAATCATTAGATTCTTTATCAGGTCTTCAGTCAGCCCAACTGAAATGTACCACTTCTCATTACCTCTCTGCATTGGTTACCAGTAGAGGATTGCGTCAAGTTCAAATCACTGATGCTGTCTTACAGGACAGCCACTGGCACTGCATTCTCTTACCTCCACCTGCTGCTGAAGGTCTACATACCATCCAGGGGCCTTTGATTAGTGAGTGAGCACTACCTGTGGTACCATCACAAAGAGGCTATAAGTCACTTTATAAAACCTCTTCCTTCAATATTCCCACAAAGTCTGCAGATTCGCTGGTATTAAAACAACAAGTAAAAACCCATCTCTTCCGAGATCACCTAAACAAAAAATAAGGGCCCCCTCCTCTCTCCCCACTTCACCACACAACAACCCCAAAACATTATCAATTTTGAGTGTGCCTCACACAGGTGAGTGGGCTATACAAACCACCTATAGAAAACACACTCTTTTATCCCTCTAAGACTTTATCAAACACTTGCACCAGCAAATTTGCACCGGACACGTTCCTGTAATAACTCCATATAAAAGAAAACATGCATTTAAGAAGTGGTGAGAGGGCTTGACAAACCATCTGTAGAAACACTCCTCTCTTAAAAAAAAAAGAAAGAAAAAAGTCCAACCTCTAACTAGCGCTTACTTCTTTGAGCACTAACAGTGCCTATGTATAATTATCACTTCTGGTGTGTATTGCCTCCTATTGTTGAATCGCTGAATGCCTTCTCAATTGTAAGTAACATGGGACAAAAGGGTTTGCTTAATGTACTGTAAATGTATGCTACTTACACATAAAACTGCTAGCCTCTGGTTGTGTTTTTACACATCTTCTTAACTAGATTATTGTCTGAAAGACATTTATACCTTACTTCCAGTGCTGTATTTGATAGATTTCGCAAAGGCTTTAGTTCTTTTAATTGTCGGCTGGTACTAGTGTCAGTTTTGCAACTTGTGTGAAACAATACTTGTGGCATTTGTGCTTTGATTGATGGAAAACAGCAATAGTGAGATAAACTTATGGCCTGGGGTCCGTTCTTCGTACCTCGCTTAAATGATCTAAGATTATTTGGCAGATCCTGGATCTTTTAATCTTGATAACTGATCTCTCGCTAATTTGGTTCTTCAAACAAGTTCGCGAATCAGGTTAGAATGTCTGGATAAACTGATCTGAGATCGAGGCGTGTGTTGTGAAGAACACATCTATCGATCCTCGATATCATGATCAGCAATGCAACGATTGGCTGACATCACAGCACAGCAGCGTAATGACATCATCTGATTAATATTCAATTATCCATGTGAGCAAAATTACATCAAATTAGCAGTAAACGACTTGTTAAATATGACACGCAATAATCTTCCACATTTGTTGTGAGCTGCAGGCTTTACACTTTCATGTGTCAAGAGTATTTATCATGTATTTCAATGCAAATCAATGTATTTAGTTCTACATTTAGAAAAGATTTTCTTTATTATAGTAGCCGTTTTTTTAATCGGTGTAAAGAATAACTGGTTGTTTACGAAAGCATTTTCATATAGGCAAAGGCGTCTGCAACTTTTGTGAAGCATCATCACTGGCATATTAATTGTCAAAACATGACTATTGACTGCATAAATTATTATTAAAAAAATATTAAATATTATGACTGCATAAATGTATTATTGCTTTTTAAAAAAGTCACATAATTGTGCATTTCTATTATACACAATTTAAGCGATCTAAAAAGTTCATATAAATAAGCTTTCTCTTTGCACCAGCAGGTGGCAGTCTTTGTACTTTCATTTCGAGGGTGCAGATTGCATACGTTTTATTAATATGTATAACTTAATTTATTATATTAATGACTATAACTTTATATATATAGTTAAAAATATGTACCATTTTCCCAAGTGTATATAACTACTACTGTAAGAAAATATCAGAATTGGGATCATACTATCTGTATTATCTTTTCTTGAACTAAGCCGATCTAATCCTGTTTATATTAATTGAACCTGCTCCCGATCAGGTTTGACCTAGCAGAACTGTTGCTAAGACAACAACTCTCGGATCAGCTTTGAAGAACGAAACGATCCTCGATCGTGTCAAATCGTCAATATCCAAATCCAGCTAACTGAGTAATCCACGTACGAAGAACGGACCCCTGCTGGCATTGTTAACTAATTTTGAGAGGATCACATGCTTATGATTGTTTACGACTGGTCCCATATCAGCTCATGATTGACTTACCAATCAAATGATTCCTAACTCACTATAAATAACCAGTGTTTTCTTATCTCAGTATCTTTGTCTTTAAGAATCCACCCTACTCCTCCTTCTTTCCAGATGGATGACACGCCAGCGCGGTGATCAGCACTGTTGCCTCGCAACAAGAATGTCTCTGGTTAAAGTCCCTACTAAACCAGTTGGCATTTTTGCGCAGACTTTGCTCAATCTCCCCATGCTCGTGTGGGTTTTCCCCGGTTTCTCCAGTTTCCTCATGCAGTCTAAGTAAATTGAATATACCAAATTGATACCATAGCCAAGCTCAGCAGAGTTCATCGAGATCTACCTGAGCTTAAACTCCCCTCTCGTCCTGCAAATGGGAGGGAGCCCAAGGCTCAAGCCTTTCTCATAAATTCAGGGCTCTCTCCTGGGACAGCATGCCAAACAAGCTTTATTATCAATCATCAGCTAAGTGTGAACTCTTTGATATGATGAAAAGTTTTTTGTGTGTTAGTGGGATTTACTGTGTCTGATCATGAAGTTTTCAGCCTCAAATACCATTTAAACACTATGTCAAAACATCATTAAACACAATGTCAAAAGTATACTTTTTAATCCCTTGAAAATATCTGTACTTTTCTATATCAGTCTTTAGAGAGTCTCAAAGAGTCTCAAACTTGAAAGTAAAGTTAAACCAGACCTTCCAGTTGAACAGGAAGAAACTCTGCTGAAAAACAACAAGCTGATGTTCCTTACACAAACTGCATTTAACCCTCAACTGTCAGCTGATTTCAGTTCTAACTCACTAACTACTTAAAACTAAATTAATTGGCTAAACTTTAAGTTATCTTGACAATATACAGTTGAAGTCAGAATTATTCGCCCCCCTTTGAATTTGCTTTTCTTTTTTAAATATTTTTCAAATGATGTTTAACAGAGCAAGGAAATTTTCACAGTATGTCTGATAATGTTTTTTTCTTCTGGAGAAAGTTGTATTTGTTTTATTTTGGCTAGAATAAAAGCAGTTTTTAATTTTTTATTAACCAATTTAAGCTCAGTATTATTAGCACCTTTAAGCTATATATTTTATTCGATAGTCTACAGAACAAACCATCGTTATACAATAACTTGCCTCATTACCCTAACCTGCCCAGTTAACCTAATTAACCTAGTTAAGGCTTTAAATGTCACTTTAAGCTGTATAAAAGTGGCTTGAAGAATATCTAGTCTAATATTATTAACTGTCATCATGGCAAAGATAAATCAGTTTTTATAGATGAGTTATTAACACTATTATGAATAGAAATGTGTTGAAGAAATCTCTCTCTGTTTAACAGAAATTAGGAAAAAAATGAACAGGGGGGGCGAATAATTCTGACTTCAACTCATATACTCGTATATTATTTTATTTTATAGGTCCAATACAGCTTGACGTATTCTTCAGAGACCACTCAGATTTAATCTTATATACTTTTTTATTCTGAAAATATTCTATTAACACACTTTTGCTCAGAGAAACTACTAAGATATTTTCAGCTCCAGTGGTTTGTGTGCTGCCTACCATCAGGAGAATCTCATGAATCACACCGCCACACGGTGGAGCCAATAATATTTCAGGATATACCTGTAGATCACACAGGTGTGTTTTAGTGAAGTGAAAGAGTGAAAAAGCTCAGATTGTGTTCCTGCTGCACAAGAGCGTCTGTACTTCTGCATGTGAGTTTAACACTTCTACATTACGCTGATTTGTGGAGATGATGAAGGGGTTTTATGTGTGTGAGTGTGATTTAAATGCCTGATCCTGAAGATCAAAACCTCTAACTCTGATTAAACATGGTGTCAAAAAAACATTTTTCTTATGAAAATGTTTGTACTCTATATCAGGGTGACTCGATCATTTCAGATTATTCAGTAAAAAATATAACTTTAAACATAGAGTCACAAACTTGAAAGTAAAGTTAATGCAGACCTTCCAGTTGAACAGGAAGAAACTGCTAAAAAACAACAAGCTGATGTTCCTTACACAATCTGCCTTCACTTAGTAGTCAGTTGACATTTTAGTACTAACTAGCTAACTAAATAATTATAATATAATCAATAAAGGACTAAAGCTGAGGTTATCTTGACAAAATATATATTCTTAATTTATAGGTCCAATATGGCTCTAAGTATTCTTCAGAGACCTCTCATATTTAATCTCAAATACCCTTTTTTGTTTTCTTGAAATGTTATATTAACAAACTCTGAGAAACAATATAAATATTTTCAGTTCCAGTGGTTTTGGTGTTGTCTTGAGGACCTGAATCATTTTCATGTCAGTTTCTCGCTGCAGAAGTGGAAAAAGAAGTGCAGAAAGTTTAACATTGATTAACATTTGATGAGGTCAACAATATTTAGTGTGTTAGTGAAGATAGTATCCATACTGCTAGTTACTACATCAAGGTCATTTGTGTTTATGGGTACATTTTAAAAAACAGAAAAATCAGGTAAATTATTCATAATTCGTGTGGATAATTTAGTGGATGGGACGATAGTTCCACCTGTGCGATATATCTGTGCAGATCTGCTCATTATTGGAATACACAGGTTATAAAATACAGTTTTACTTAGTTCTTTACACACAATTACTCGTACTACAGACACAATTACTACAACATGTAACTGATGCACCAACCCCCTAAACCAATTCTGTTAAACTACAAGCACAATTCCTGCATTATACTCAAATTGCAGGTTTAAAACACTTTTTTTCAAAACACAACACGCAATTCTCTGCATTTTGCACAATTTTCATGCAGAAAATCTCTTGTTTTCACAAGGAATACTCTGTCATTCAAAATTGTTAAGTCAGTTGTCCTACTTTGCATGCTAACTCATCACATGAGTAAACACCTGTCACACTTTCAATTTAGAAATCAGAGCTCATCTGGATCATAACTGGTTCACTGTCCACCCACAATTTTTAGTTGTTTATCTCCCTTTCCATATTCTCCATTCTTCAAACCTATTGAGGATTTTTTTTTGACTGGAAATGGAAAGTTAATGACCGAAATCCACACACACGTATACCCCTTCTCCAAGCTATAACAGTTGATGCTTTTCATGGCTAGATTTACCTTGCAAGGTGACATTTAATTTAATTTTTTTCATAATAATTTTTTTTACAGTAACTGTATTATGTTGCCTATATCTGATTCGTTTGCCTGTCTGTTTACACGTTGTTTTAATTATGACCCATATCCATGTCGAGCATGCATAAAGGCAGATTCTAGCATCTGTGCCATGATGTTATGTATAATCCATTTATGAATAATATTGTTTTGTTTGCTTCTAACCATCCACACAAAATATTCTTATTATTTTGTTGCTGTCGTAACATGGATATTTTCTCAAGTTGTCATTAAATGTGGAGCTAACAAATTACTAGATAAAATAAGAATTTAATGGGTTGTCATCACTTAAACAAGCTGAGTCCTTGCCAGAAGCGGCCCGGACTCTACACACAGACTCGGGCCAGACATGATTAACAGGAATCATCACAAACGGATGTGTGCGAGTGAGCTGCGGGCCATACTCGGCCCGGATAACACTCGCCGATGCTCGAGCTCGGGCCAATTACTACCTGCTATATGGGACTAGCCACGATGTAAGAAATTGTCTTGTTTTTAACTCTGCGAAATATGCGAAGTTTAGTAAAAGCAGTATGGCCCTGGTGTGTGTGTGTATGTGTGTAGTTTAAGATGTAGCTTTTGCCTGTGTGCACAGTGATGCGCACTGACTGTTGTTGGAGAGAATAAAGTTGTTCTATGTGAAGCCGCAGTGCGTGTATTAATAGCGACAAAAAGCAAAAGTTACAACACAAAGTTCGCCCAAATTTAAAATGATTTTGAGGCGGAGGTGGGAAAGGGCTGACATCGAAGCTTGCACTTATGGTTTATGTGCTGAATGATGTCCTCCACCATTCAGAGGAATGTGTGGGTACGAGAGAGATCTCAGGTCTGGTGGGAGCAAATTGTGGCGTCTGACCACTTTCCTCCTCTGTGTTTCCTCTGATGTTGTTTACCGTGTCGGCATCTCCACACACGCTCTTACTTATGTCATTAAACCGCAGAGAAGCACCACATTGTTGCGAGTTTCATGATGTACATAATGAAATGCCTCAATAAATCCTCCGGGTGCTCCGGTTTCCCCCACAGTCGGTACAGGCGAATTGGGTAGGCTAAATTGTCCGTAGTGTATGAGTGTGTGTGTGTGGATGTTTCCCAGAGATGGGTTGTGGCTGGAAGGGCATCTACTGCGTAAAAACTTGCTGGATAAGTTGGTGGTTCATTCCGCTGTGGCGACCCTGGATTAATTAAGGGACTAAGCCAACAAGAAAATGAATGAATGAATGAACAAGCTAATTTGAGTCACATGTTTTGGGTTTGCCCTAGACTGGATCATGTGGAGTGCTTTGGATGATGTGAAATAACGTAAACTATATAACTGTTCTATCCCTCATCATGTGGTCTGTTTCAGTGCGGTGTTGTAAGTGAAGTGAGCATTGATTGCTATAAAGTGTGCTGTTCTTCATCTCAGTATATTCTCATCTCCAGGTGATGGTCAGCGGCTGATTGTTTCCTCAAAGCTCTGCTAATGTCTGCATTGGTGTTTTAGCTGCAGTATGGCAGAGGAGCGAGTAAAGGACTCTCTCTCAGAGAAACACAGGTATTGACTCTGTTTTTACACCATTATTTCAACACTTTCTCTGAAGAACAAAGACCAACAACAATGCACTTATTTGTGTTGCTAAGTCATGGACAACTTTAATCTGACAACCTGCTTGTAAGTCATCATCAGAGGGGTCAACTGAAAAAAAAAAAAAAACTCCAATATTTTGAATTTGGACTGCAATACCTAGTTCAACCACTATTCATTTGTCAATCCTACATACTGCACCTTTAAAGGAGACTGAAGTTTGTCCTGCAGTTTATTCCTCTGGTGTGTTTGTGTGTTCAGGGTGAGATCAGGATCATGTGTGTCCAGCTCTGTGTCTCTGAAGAGTGACTGCTCAAAAGAAGATCCACCAAAGTTCAGTGAGAAAACACCATCATCTGCTCAAAGGTATTTTGTGTTATTTTGTGCTTCACATTATTGCTCACACATGGACTGTTTACCAATATTTCAGTATTCATCATGAGATTTTATTGCTGTAAAATTATGCATATGTGTATACGCTTAATTCTTACACATTTCTAACTTTTATATGATACCTTGAAAAATATGGATATTCAGTACCATTTTCTAATAGTATGGTCTTGGGTGGCGTCGTGTTATTGTTGGGCGTGTGGCCTGGGGGTGGATTTGGTGTGGGGGAAAAATTATTTTTTCTCTGCTGCAAATGTATAGCAATAATTCAGAGTTGTTGTGAAAATTGTGCTTACTGACACCCCTGGTAAATGAACCATCCCATACTCTAAATCGTTACCTGACTGCCTAATCCAAGCCATTTCTCCTTCGAATAATAACCATACCACACAGTCATCTACCTAATGAACTTTATTCTGGTGAATGAGTTGAGGCATAATCTTTTGGTAGTACACAGACTTCTGTACATTCAATATAGAGCAGTTCAGTTTGCATGTAATGCATTAACAATTGTTATGTTGAAAGTGATATAAAAAAGACCAAATTCATGTAATCATTTTCCTCTGGTGTGTTTGTGTGTTCAGTGTGAGATCAGGATTATGTGTGTCCAGCTTTGTGTCTCTGAAGAGTGACTGCTCAAAAGAAGATCCACCAAAATTCAGCGAAAAAACACCATCATCTGCTCAAAGGTATTTTGTGCTTTACATTACTGCTCACATATGGACTGTTTGTTTAATGGTAAAAATATGCATATATGTATAGTAGTTTGTGCTTATATATTTTACTTATGACAATTAAAGTTATTTAATGCAGCATAAACTGGGCAACAAAGATGGATGTGTATGCTTGCATAAAAAAGATTATGCATGAACTATGGAAATAAAAGTGACAGAAACAAAGCCAAAATACATACTAAATATTTAATGTCATAAATACTATTGCTGAATTAGAATACAGGCGCTGCTCATATAATTAGAACATCATCAAAAGTTAATTTATTTCACTAACTCCATTTAAGAAGTGAAACTTGTATAATGTACACATTCATTCCACACAGACTGACACATTTCAAGAGTTTATTTATTTTCAATTTGATGACAACTAATAAACAAACCCAAATTAGGATCTCAGAAAAAGAGAATTTAACTTCTAGACCAATACAAAGAAAAGATTTTTTGAAATCTTGATGAACAGTATGAGCATGCACAGCACTCAATACTAAGTGTGGGCTCCTTTAGCCTGAATCACTACAGCTATTCAGTTTGGCACAGAGTGGATCGGTCTGTGTTATGCACTGCTCAGGTGTTCTGAGAGTCTGAGTTGCTCTGATAGTGGCCTTCAGTTCTTCTGCATTGTTGACTCTGGCATATCACATTTTCCTCTTTACGATACACATTGATTTTCAACGGGGTTGAGGTCAGGCGAGTTTGCGGGACAATTTAGAACAGGGATACCATGGTCCTTGAACCAGGTACTGGTGGCTTTGGCACTGTTTGTAGGTGCCAAGTCTTGTTACAAAATTATATCTGCATCTCCATAGAGCTGGTCAGCAGCAGAAGTGCTTTAAAACATCCTGGAGAAAAGCTGTGTTGACACCCCGAACCATCGCTGACTGTGAAAAATTTACACTGGACCTCAAGCAACACCTGTGGATTATGAGCCTCTCCTCTCTTTCTACAGTCTCTGGAACCCTGGTTTCCAAAGGAAATGCTAAATTTACCCCAGGCAAGACACTTTCGACACTGTCTTTTGTTCAAGAGTGGCTTGACAATGAGAAATGCGACAGCTAAAACCAATGTCTTGCAGATGTCTGTGCGTAGTGGTTCTTGAAGCACTGACTCCAGCTGCAGTTTCTCTCCAGGCTGCGGTTGACAACTGTCAAATCAGCCGTCTCCCCTATGATTGTGTAGCCTACAGAACAATACTAAGAGCGCATTTAAAGGGCTTTGCAGAGGTTTTGGGTTAATTGGCTGATTACAGTGTGGAACCAGGTGTTTTCAATTATAAACTTTTCACAATATTCTCATTTTCTGAGATGCTGAATTTGGGGTTTCATCAGTTGTCATCAAGATCATTTTTGAATAGAATTAGTCAAATAAATAGATAAATGAACTTTTTGAAATTATTATACTTATATGACCTGCATTTACTACAATACAATGTGAAAATCCTTATTTTCAATGTGACCATCACCAAACAAACTAACTGTGTGTGACGGGTGGCAGGTAGGCAGATGGAGCTAGACCTCCAATCTGACAAAAGTAATGATTTAGCCGACTACGCCACCTTGGAAATTTCACCCAAAGAATTTTAATACACGCACCACCCATATAAAAGGCACGCCCAAGTTCGCTCCACCAGATTGCAGTCAGAGACATTGGCACGGTACAAAAATAGATTTCTTTATTAACAAACCTCACATAAAAAACAGGATTAAAACCAATATTTCGACATTGACATGACAGTTCGTAAATTTATGAAGGTGCCACAGGGCCAGAGCTCGCCAGCGTTAGAGAAAGTGGCCAGGCTTTACTTCAGGCAAGTGAAAACCTACAATCCACTGTGTAAAAAAGAGGAGCACCTACAAGCACAAACCAGCACACAGCGATCACTACACACTGTGAGAAATTCTAAAATGTCCAATAAAATTAGCCTCCCACCCCGGGGAGCTCTGGCTCTGTCACCAGCCAAAAAGTCGGACCACTGCCCTGCAATTAAACAAAAAAATAAATCAGTTTACACAAGTAAATGATTAGATAAACAAAATATAAATGTAATAAAGTTGATAAATGAAAACAAAGAAAAGCAACTAAATTCCACCTTAAACAAGGGAGGAAACAATTAAATCTTAAGCCAAATTAATTACTAAAGAGAAAATAAATTAAACATCAATAATAAAAAAATACAACGATAAAGATTCACGCAAAAGCACAAAATGTAAGGAAAATCTCAATCAAAACATGCTGGATGAATAAGTCAAAATAATAAACAAATAAATCCAGCCACACTATATAGATTTATCCTATAGAGAAAATGAAACCCAAACAAACGAAGATAGATAAATGTACCAACAAAAAATAAATTAAATAGTCCTTGTGTAAACCAAAAACAGAACAACTCAAAAATATAAACAATTAAGAAAACAAAACGGAAGACAAAACCTAAGAAGACAGAAAACTTAAACAAAGAAAAAAAGAAGAAAAAAACACGGGAAACAGGACAGCACTGTAGCCCCACACGGATGCGGAGCGCCCGATGGAGCTCCCCTCGCAGAGTGCCGCCCAGCCTACAAACAGATTAGTCAATCGTCATGGTAAAGTCCAATATCTGCTATAAGCCATTTGCAACTACATGCATACACCTACCTACTGCTCACCAAAGGGAATCGGGGTTCAATCAATCACTCAAAAGGCAGATAGCACGTAGATTTCAGTCAACAGCCGGCACAGCCAACAAACAGTCGCGCACCTGCATCTGGTTCTCGCAGCTGAGAAAAGCGGACTCCGCGTTTCCAGAACGATCGCGACAACCACAACATGAAACAGACGCTTGCTTACCTTTTCCAGTCCCTACACGCGTTCTAGCATTGGCGATTGCAGCAAATATTTCAGGCGAAGCAACTTCCAGCCCAATCAAAACCCCTCACCGCCCTCAACAGGTGTGGGAAGTGACGGAGCGCGTTCATGGCGCCACAACTAATCAGGTGACGCATCCCAGGTAGCAAATGCTTCCCTCTTTTTATAGCCCGAATGCCGTTTTGTGATAGGACAGAGACAAGGACCCGTAAATTAATGACACTAGGCAACTAATTACCTTTCCTGCCACAATCTACCCCCACCTTTTGCATCGGCGCCCTGACGATGGACCAGAAATCAGCAAATCAAACACTAGCCCACCATACTAACTACAAGGCCTAAACAACGTCGAAATGTTCAATTCAATTCAGCTTTATTTGTATAGCGCTTTTACAATGTAGATTGTGTCAAAGCAGCTTCACATAAATGGTCATAGTAACTAGAACAGTGTAGTTCAGTTTTTTAGTGTTTAAGTTCAGTTCAGTTTAGCTCAGTTCAGTGTGATTTAATCATTACTGAGAGTTCAAACACTGAAGAGCAAATCATCGATGCGTAGCTCTACCAATCCTGAAACATGCGAGCCAGTAGCGACAGCGGAGAGGGAAAAAAAAACTTCACCTGATGGGAGTGAAGAAAAAAAACCTTCAGAGAACCAGACTCAGTTGGGCACGACCATTTTAGTGTCTCCGCTGGCCAAAAGTCTTGTGCAGGGCTTCAGTCGCCGTGGTGGAGGCTGGAAGATGGCCTCAGCGAAGACTCGTCTGTCCCTGGAGCGTCGCTGGAATCAGACACATGTTCTCCACTCCCCACGACCATCAGCGCAGCAGCAGCTCAGGATATGGCCTGGTCCCGTATATGGAATCCTTAGGATCATCTCGTCGCTGGTCTTGGATCCAATCAGTGACTCCACATAATCTGAGGACCTTGGGATGAGTATCCCCAGGTCAAAATAGAGATTAAAGAGAATAATTAGCGTAGCTGCTGTTCATAGTGTATATAAACAAGATGCAGAAGCCTGTGTGGAACCCGCTAGGTGATGCATTGAGTGTATGCTTTGCTAAACAGATAGGTCTTTAATCTAGTTTTGAATTGGGAGAGTGTGTCTGAGCCTCGGACATTATCAGGAAGGCTATTCCAGAGTGTAGGAGCCATGAAAGAGAAGGCTCGACCTCCTTTACTTGATTTTGCTATTCTAGGTACTACCAGAAGCCCTGAGTTTTGAGATCTTAAAGAGCGAGTTGGATTGTAGCAAGACAGAAGGTTGGTTAGATAAACAGGAGCTAGATTATTTAGAGCTTTATAGGTGAGAAGTAATATTTTAAATTCAATACGAAACTTAACAGGCAGCCAGTGTAAGGAGGATAAAATTGGGGTGATATGATCATATTTTCTAGACCTGGTCAGAACTCTGGCTGCTGCATTTTGTACAAATTGAAGTTTGTTATTAGAGGATGCTGGGCAGCCAGCAAATAGAGCATTACAGTAATCCAGTCTCGAAGTCATAAAAGCATGGACTAGCTTTTCTGCATCTGAGATGGATAGCATATTTCGTAATTTAGCGGTATTTCTCAGATGAAAGAAGGCAGTTTTTGTGACATATGATATATGGTTTTCAAAAGTTAGATTGCTGTCTAATATGACACCCAGATCTTTTATAGTAGAGCTAAAGCTAACTTTGTATCTCTCTAATTGTAGATTGAGTTGCGAGATCTGCTGTGTGCAAGATTTAGGCCCAATAAGTAATAATTCTGTTTTGTCGGAGAGAAGAAAATTGTTGGTCATCCAGTCTTTAACGTCTTTGATACACTCAGTTAGTTTAGACAGTTCAGACGTCTCGTCAGGTTTAGTTGAAATATATAATTGAGTATCATCTGCATAGCAGTGAAAGCTGATCCCAGTAGATTATTAGATGTTATTAGACACAACTTCCTGATTGATAGGTCTGCTTCTCACCTCTCCTACACCTCGGGGAAGATGATGCAAGTTCGTATGCTGTCCTGCCCCAGCTCGGACTGAACGACGAGGAGGGACCACACTGTCGTTAGGAGGCTTGGTAAGTACTTCCCTTTCCTGGGCTACAGGTCCTAACCCTGGTCTTTGTGGTTCAACCACAATGGCCCTTACAGGAGAGAGGTCCCGGGCAAATCTTCCTGAACCCTAGACTGCATCGGGTACGAGCCATCTCGAGGTCCCACCCCTTGAGTGGCCTGAGGGACCACTGGCACCATCACCGCCAAATCGACATCCTCTACACCTAACTCCTGAACATCCCCCTGAGAGTGCTCTTGAACCTCCACAACACCTTTAGGCTGGTCACTACAGACCTTTCTTTCAGAACACAGGCCTTCGACTGTGACCGATGTACTCGCCTCATCTTACCTGGACTTGTAACTGGTGCAATGGCATATACTGCCCCTCCTTCCTCAGCAGAGTGGACGACCCGATAGACAACAGAACTCCACAAGTCTTTAATCTTGTGGTGTCTTCTTACTGCATGGTCCCTTAGATAAACTAACTGACCTTCCTCCAGGGGTTGATCTCGAACATGCTGGTCATGCAGGTTTTTCCGCCTGGCTGCTGCAGCCTTCAATCATCCCTGTGCCCCCTCAAAGGCAACCTGCAACCACCTGCGATGTTCCAAGACCCAGTGATGTACACTACCTACAGTGGGTTCTGGTACCTGGCTCAGCAAGAAATCTACTGGCAGCCGGGGCTCTTGACCGAACATGAGGTAATGGGGAGACTCCTGTCACTTGGTTAGGGGTGGTGTTGTAGCAAAATATCACCTGTGACAGACAAGACACCCAGTCCCTTTTTCTAGAGTCTGGCAAGGTTCGCAACAAGTTATGTAATGTGCGATTGAATCTCTCACATTGCCCATTGCCAGCTGGATGGTATGGGGTGGTAAGGGATTTCTTTACCTGGTACAGCTCACAAAGCTGGCGTATAAGAGTGGATTCAAAATTGCGGCCCTGATTTTAATGGATACGTCCAGGAACCCCATACTTGTAAAACCATTCCTCATCTAGAACCTTGGCCACAGTCTC
Source organism: Danio rerio (assembly GCF_052040795.2). Classification (NCBI taxonomy): domain Eukaryota; kingdom Metazoa; phylum Chordata; class Actinopteri; order Cypriniformes; family Danionidae; genus Danio; species Danio rerio. The sequence continues at coordinate 36,889,619 of NC_141024.2, forward strand.
TGCTCTTTGGTCACGAGTGGACACTGCCATAGAGAACTTACTAAACATATCAGTCATTACTAATATGTTCTCCTTCCCACAATATGAAGGCTCGAGCATGGTAAAGTCGATTGCAAGGATTTCATTAGGCTTTGAGGCCAGCATGTGGCCCATGAATGCCCGTGCCACCGGCCCAGTGTCTTTGGCAAGTTGACAGCATTCACACTCGTGGCACCACGGGGTAACATCAGCCAACATATTGGGCCAATAACAGCGCTGTCGAATTAACTCACTGGTGCGTTCTACTCCTTGATGGCCATGCTGTTGGTGCAGCTGTATCCAGACCTCTTCCTTCAAAACATCAGGTAAAACAAGCTGATGACATACTTCCCCTCCATCAGGGCGGAATATCTTGGGGTACAAAACTCCTTCCCTCTCCTCAAAACTATTCCACTGCTAGAGTAAGGTCCAGACCGGTTTGGTTAGAAGTTTCCGCTCCTCTAATCCTGGACGCTGGCCCCACTCCCAGAACCTTATTACTGGTCCAATAACAGAATCAGCCTCCTGCATACAGCAAAGATTAGGGACAGAATAGCCCGGCCATGTGCTTATGGTCCGCATATCTGCTTGGACCGGACAGCCCTTACTAATGGCCTGCTGCAAGGCTTTGGGAATCTTAGAGCTAACTGCTAACTCCCCAACTACACTCTTGTCAACCAAATTCTGGCGGGAGAGTGCGTCCGCATTTCCATTACTCTTTCCTGCCCTATACTTGACCTCAAAATCAAATGCGGCCAACTCAGCGGCCCAACATTGCTCTGTGGCTCCAAGTTTTGCTGTAGCCAAGTGACTCAGAGGATTATTGTCTGTAAACACAATACACTTGTGCCCCAAAAGATACTCACGAAACTTTTCAACCATAGCCCATTTAAGGGCAAGAAACTCTTGTTTCATTGAGCTATAATTAGTCATATTTCGCTCTGAGGGCCTGAGACTACGACTGGCATAGGCGATGGGTCGAACCTTCCCTTCGAAGTCTTGGGACAAAACTGCCCCCAAACCTCCATGACTGGTATCTACCTCCAGAATGAAAGGCTTTGAGAAGTCTGCATAAGCTAATATTGGGGTGGATGTTAACTTCCTCTTTAGGGCCTCAAAAGCCATCTGACACTGCTCGGTCCATACATGAGTCAAACTCTGTTTTCTATGCTTACCTGACTTACTCCCTCCAACTTCTGCCACTAACCTGTGGAGGGGGGCGGCCAGTTTAGCAAACCTTTCCACAAAACACCCATAATAGCTCGCAAAGCCAAGAAATGTTCGTAGCTCGGACATGGTCCCCGGGCAGCGCCAATGCGTGACCGCCTCTATTTTACCTGGATCAGTTGCTACTCCCTGGGCAGATATAACGTGACCCAAGAACTTTACGCCGGAAGAAAGCACATTTCTCCAGCTTGGCCTTGAGCCCTTCCTTCTCTAGACGACCTAGTACAATCTCCAGCCTCTCCAAATGTTGGTCTATGGAGGAAGAAAACACCACAACATCATCAAGATACAAAAGCATAGACTGACACCGCTGGTCCCCGAACAACTGCTCCATCAACCTTTGGAACGTACTTGGAGCATTACAAAGGCCAAAGGGCATACGGTTCCATTCAAACAATCCAAACGGTGTACAGAACGCAGTTTTCCGCTTATCCTGCTCAGAAACTGGAGCTTGCAAATACCCGCTGGCCAAATCCAACGTAGAGAACCAGCAACTCTAAGGACTGCAACTCTCCCTAACTATTCCAGCCTCTTACAACTGATTAATATGGGTTTTTACTTCCTCATACTCAGATGGTGGTATTCGCCGATAGCGTTGGCACACTGGAGCATCATCCAACAGCGGTATGTCATGGGAGATGAGACTGGTACAACCCAGATCACTCTCATGATCCAAAAACACAGCTTGGTACTTCTGCAGAAGAGCCCGAACCTGACCCTGCTCAGGAGGAGACAGAACAGATAGATCGAGTGACTCAATCTGTTAAAAAAAAAAAGAAGGACTCCCAATCACACCATGAGATTGAACCATAGCAGCTACTGGTTTTTCTTCACTAACCCCAGCTGGCAGACTAACTATATAGACCTCTTTCAAATTACCCATCAGAGTGTGTCGCATGCCAGGTGGCACAATGAAGCTAGTGGCTGCAACCTGTTCGGCCCACTATTTTGGCCATGTCGTTTTGTTTGAGCCCCTAGAGTCTGGTCTTCCTGCTGGACTTTTGGCATCACCAGCTTTGGTAAGCGTAAATCGGGGAACAGCCTATGTCACATGATCAGAAGATTTCCTAGCACTTACTTGATGACAGTACTGTAAGGCGCTCGACACACTAGGCAATTGCGTTTCCAGAACGATCGCGACAACCACAACATGAAACAGACGCTTGCTTACCTTTTCCAGTCCCTACACACGTTCTAGCGTTGGCGATTGCAGCAAATATTTCAGGCAAAGCAACTTCCAGCCCGATCAAAACCCCTCACCGCCCTCAACAGGTGTGGGAAGTGACGGAGCGCGTTCACGGCGCCGCAACTAATCAGGTGACGCATCCCAGGTAGCAAATGCTTCCCTCTTTTTATAGCCCGAATGCCGTTTTGTGATAGGACAGAGACAAGGACCCGTAAATTAATGACACTAGGCAACTAATTACCTCTCCTGCCACATGTGGGACAAGTCTGTATGACAATGTGGGACATGACCAACATTAAAGCATAACCTTAAACTGCATCTAACTTAATAAAACATTAATTCTGGCAGATTTTCTTGTCTTTTATTATCCTTACAGAAAACACATTTGCAACACATTGTAATATGATGTCTTTATTTCACATCATTCAAATTCAGGCAATCACCTGCTCCACATTTTAGAAAACCGTCTGTCAAATAGGAGATAAAAACCCATATAATAATAATAACCCATAAAAAGATTAAAGGTTTCACATAAAAGGCATATTTTGTATAAAAATGTAAATATTTCTTAACACAACAATTAAACCAAACGACTGATGAAAACGTGGGTTATTTTCGCCATATGCAGTTGCAATGCAATGCTAGAATATGAGAAAAAGGCATATTTTACATCAAAATATAAAGCATATATACATCACTGCTTTATAGCATATAGATAATAGAAATTTATAAATTAATCATATATAAGCACAATAAAATTTCCTTGTGGCAATGTCTGGATTATCTCTGTTCTTCAAGCCATTCTGGATATTTAATAAGCAAACCTTAATATCTGGCATAGCAACATCATGCTCACTTGTTTAATTGACTGGCAAGGTGTGTGCTGAACATGTGTGCTCTTTCTGCTTGTTAAGTGGTGACGTGTTGGTGACGTATGTAATACTGTCTCCCGCTCCAAGCCGCCATTCATTTGAGTGGAGAAATCATTCATTTAGGATCACATTTTATTCATATCACACATTAAAGTTAATTTTACATAAAGTCATAGTGTACACAACAATCTCTGGGTTTGCTGCATAACAAATACCAAAAATTTTACAATTTATAAAAAAAAAAATCACTTTCTGGCCATCGGATATTAGGCATGGACATATATTCTGCGATCGTGATTTTCGAAAGCATTAAATTGCTTTGTAAACGTTTGTTATTACCAATTCATGAGTCTCCCCATTCAATTGAATAGAGCATTTGGACCCTGAAGCCTCTTCGCGTGACGTCACACTTAACAAGCGGTTAGCATGTAAAAGCAGCAGGGGGCGGACTGTGTGCTACTAATCCGAGGTAATGAGGGTTAAATGGGAAATAGTACATCTTGCTTTTCTTCATATTTAACTGAGAATATCTGTGTAACAGTTGAGTTACATCATTTAAAAGCAGACATTTAAGCCTTCAACAGACTCATGTTTCAAGTTTGTGTGAGAAGTATTGAGTTCAGTAGCGGATAGTTCATTTTCACATTCATCAGGCACAACTCAGTTATTAGAGAAGAATAAACACCACAGTGGTAAACCCCAATGCACTCAACTATATTTTTCTGTCTGATATTTGTGCAAGTCTAGCAGGAAGAGTGAAGATTTTGCTCACTTTGACTGTTTGGATGGAAACAATGCTTTATTTGCAAATATTTTATGCAACATTCCAGGATTACTTATAAGTCTAGGTCGCATCTTTGGATAGGAACACAGCCAATGACAAAGCTACTAGTCTGTTTAGCAGACCTGATCAACCAGACCTGGAGCTAAGAATTATATTGTGCTTAATTAAAAAATTGGCTGCATGTATGGAATTAAATCTTCTAAAATTAAAAAAAATAATATAATATGTTTGCAGATATCTAGGAAACGTGGTAAGTGGACATAATTGTTTATCTGAAAAACAATGCACAAGTCAGTTAATGGTCTAGCATATGGTCTATGTAACTGCCAGTTTATCCAATTTAAGTTCAGCATACTGGGTTACCTTGATGAAAAACTAATTATTACAGCCATGAAGCAAGTTATATAAATATTGCAAATTAAACAATATCTGAGTAGCTTACAGTGAAAGCCTCTATCTTTAAGCCTGATTTATATTTCTGTGTCAAGTGACCACCATGACCCACGGTCCCTGCCTTGCACATAGCCGTGCATTTATACTTCTGCGTGCTGTTTGTGTTGCTCTGCAATAACATTTTTGAAATACTTTTTTTTTTAAAGGTTTTTATGTTCCTCTGGGTCATTTTTCTTTACGGATGTTTTTTTTTCTGAACGCTACCTTAATGTACTAGTAGCTCAAACTCGCTCATTCCAAGGCCGGAACCGGCAGACGGGCAACAATGTTAATCATGAAGTTTAAGACAAAACAAAAGTTTTCATTTGGAGCTCCTTCATGGGACACTTGTAAACGCTCACTCCAACTGGCTTGCTGCTCTCTGTGCCGTCCACACTCGTCAAGGCTACCAAGCCGAACAATGAAAGAGCTTGCACAATGCGTCATCAAGACATCACGAGGTGTGCAACTGTCACGCTCCTTGAAAAAGCAACAACAAAAAGGATCCAAGATACAAGGTCTTCAATAACTGGTGACAGACAGTTTAAACAAAAATAGACAGAAGCAGAAAAATAGATGCAGAGCTGTAAAGAAAGATGATGAAGTCCAGATCAGTGTAGCTCTCAGGAACAACTGGCAGACCCGATAAACCTGGCGTGTCCTGACGAGACACAAAACACAATGAACCATAACTAACTGACAAGATACAAAGAACACCACGCACATGTGTAGGACAGATAATTATCTTCAGCTGAAACTAATGATCAGCACAGCTGATCAGGGGCAAAACAAAACCATGACACACACCAGGAAGTGCGCACAACCTGCAACCGTCACAGCATCAGTGTCGGCATCAGCCACGGTGAAGGGTATGCAACCACATGAAGGCTGCCCCGGACCATACACATGTACTTGACACAGAAGTATAAATCACACTTTAGGCACACTCGCTTGTGTTTGTGTCTTCAATCTGGCAACCTGCTATTCCCCAATATTTTGAATTAGGACTCCAATACCTAGTTCAACCACTAGTAATATGTCAATTCTACACACTGCAGTTTTACAAATGGACTGTATTGATTATAATATGTTTTAACCTCAAATTTAAAATTCATTATTTACTCACCTTCATGACATTTTTAAACCTGTATACATTTCTCAAATTTGTGGAAAATAAGCTATTGGAAAAGAACTTTCTTCTTTCTAAAATATTTCCATCTAAAAAAGTTTTCTGTTTTTTTTTTTTAAATATGTAACAAATTACACAAGTAACAAATCTGTCCACTTTGCCTTATTATGAGCACTACAGAACATTTATTATTTTCAGTGTTTGTAAGATATATCTGTATGTGTTTGCCTCTAAATGTATTATTACACTAGTTTTATCTGTTTACAGTGATGAAGATGAGTTACCAGATTCAGGACAGGAGACTCACAGGAACCACAAGAGTTTCACAGACAATCTCCAGTCGATCTTCCAGGTGGGAAAAACTGATTTTGAATCATAATGAAAATTCCTATTATTACAGACAAAATGGTAATTGAAAAAGATCCTGCTTCTGAAACACATTTCATTTTTCTTGACATTTACTTTTAAGAATTAGGCATAATTGGCGCCAGTTCATTAATTTAGAGTCTATTATTCCATCTCACCATGTTAGCTTTTTGTCCTCAAACTGCTCCGGTGTGTAAGAAAGCTTCTCACACATCTTACCCAAAGCCTTCTGTTGTGTTTTGATGTGATTTTTGGCTGTTATCTGTGAAATATCTGAAATCATTCAGCTTAGTGATATGGAAGTGTAATCTGCTTGAAACCTGTCTGGATGTACTTTTGTTGTGTGTTCATCTGAAAATAACCTTTGAATATTTGCCAGTTAATCAGAGTTCAAGGGTTCAACAAACATAGTGTAATGTTTTATAATAAATGTACAATTTTTGAGTAGTTTGAGGATGTACAACTGTGTGTGAATTAATGTTTTCTTCACTCATAGAATCTTGAGAGCAAAATGTTCAGATTTCTGAAGAATGAACTGGAAAAGTTTAAACAAATCTTACAAGAAGAAAACAGACAAGAGTTTGTAAAGGACTATAATGAGAACAGAAGCAGAATCACAGAAGCAGCTCTTGATCTCACACTCTTCTTCCTGAGAGAGATGAAGCAAGATCATGCTGCTGATACTCTCCAGGGTAAGAGTCTCGTGGCCATGTGTCAGACTGACACTTACAAATATGTAAATATATAAGGTGGAAAAGTCAAGACTAAATCTCTCTCTTTCTTTGCTCCTGTGTTTAGATGAGCTGCTCTTCATTAATCAGCTTAAATGTAGCCTGAAGAAGAAATATCAAAGTGTGTTTGAAGGAATTGCTCAGCAAGGAGACTCCACACTTCTGAATAACATCTACACAGATCTCTATATCACTCAGGGTGCGAGTGAACAGGTCAACACTGAACATGAGATCAGACAGATTGAAGCTGTTTCCAGACGTCATCAGTCACTAGAGACACAGGTTGAATTCAAACATTTGTTTAAAGCTGAACAAGATGAACAGATCAGAACTGTCCTGACAAAAGGAGTTGCTGGCATCGGGAAATCAGTCTCTGTGCAAAAGTTTGTTCTGGATTGGGCTGAAGGAAAAGAAAATCAAGACATCAGCTTCATATTTCCTCTTCCATTCAGAGAGATGAACTTAAAGGAGAAAGAAAGACAAAGTTTAAAAGACCTCATAACTCAGCTTTTCCCAGAGACTAAAGGACTGAACCTTACAAGAAGCACACAATTCAAAGTCTTGTTCATCCTTGATGGATTGGATGAATGTCGTCTTCCTCCGAACTTTGCTGGTAATGAGATGTGTTGTGATGTATCTTCAGCAGTCTCTCTGGATGTTCTCCTGACGAACCTCATCAAGGGAAATCTGCTTCCTTCTGCTCTCATCTGGATCACCAGCAGACCAGCAGCTGCCAGTAAGATTCCTGCTGACTGTATCGACCGGCTGACAGAGATACGAGGATTCAATGATGCCCAAAAGGAGGAGTACTTCAGAAAGAGACTCACAGATCAGAATCAGGCCAGAGAAATCATTGATCACATTAAACAGTCAAAGAGTCTCTTTATTATGTGCCACATCCCAGTCTTCTGCTGGATTTCAGCCACTGTTCTCCAGAACATACTGAACCTGAAACACAGGGCTCATGCTGAAACACTGCAGGAATCTCCCAAGACTCTGACACAGATGTACACACACTTTCTCCGCTTTCAGATCCAGCAGAGCAGAAGAAAGTATGATGGAGAAAACACAGCTGATGTCTCCTGGGATCCAAAGCTCATCCTTTCACAGGGGAAACTGGCCTTCCAGCAGCTGGAAAGAAACAATGTGATCTTCTATGAGAGCGATCTGAACGACTGTGGCATTGACGTCTATAAGGCATCGGTGTACTCGGGCATGTGTACCCAGATCTTTAAAAAGGAGACGGGAATCATTCTTGGTACCATGTACTGCTTTCTTCACTTGAGCATTCAGGAGTTTATTGCAGCCCTTTATCAACATCTGATTCTAGATAACAACAAGAAACAAGCTGAAAAAAGCAGAAATGAGTCCATGATTAACTTGCTGAAGACTGCAGTGGACAAGGCTCTGGAAAGTGAGAATGGACATCTGGACCTTTACCTTCGATTTCTTCTCGGTCTGTCCCTTCAGTCTAATCGACAACTCTTACGAGGCCTGTTGACACAGCAGGATGACAGAGACCAGAGCAAAGAGGGAATAATTGCCTACATCAAGCAGAAACTTGAAGGGAATCTGTCTCCAGAGAGATCCATCAATCTGTTCTACTGTCTGAGTGAACTGAATGATCAAACTCTGCTGAAAGAGATTCAGTCTCACCTCAGTAGAGGAAGTCTGTCATCTGCTCGCCTTTCACCTGCCCAGTGGTCTGCTCTGGTCTTTGTGTTGTTGACCTCAGAGGAGGAGCTGGAGGAGTTTGAGCTTTGGAAATTCCAGAGATCAGACGAGTGTCTCATCAGACTATCAGCAATCATCAAAAACTCCAAAAGAGCTCTGTAAGTCAAAGTCCTTTCATTTAACAAATTAAACATTTGCTGATAATAAATAACACAATATATCATGTTAATGAACACCCACAATATTAAATATTGTTGGCACTTCAAAATACAGTGAATAATTGTTTATATTTTGATATTTCTGATTGTTTTTAAAAACATTCAAATGAATGTATTGGCAGTGGTTGTTTAAGTGATAGTTTACCCAAAAATGTAAATTTACTCATTTACTCAACCTCAAGTGGTTATAAACCTTTCTAAGGCCCGGTTTACACTAATGCATTTTAGTTTGAAAACGCATACGTTTTGCTACTGTTATGCCATCCATCCAGACTTCACTACACTACTCTTGCAGTGGGGCATAATAATAGCGTGTATGTCCCCCGTAGTAGCTGTCCCTGGTCTTGCAGTGGTACAAAATAAGGTGTACGTCTCCTGTAGGAGCGGTCACTGCGCTAGCAGTGGTGCAAAATAAGTTGTGCGTCTCCTGTAGGAGCGGTCACTGCACTAGCATTGGTGCAAAATAAGGTGTACGTTTCATGTAGGAGCGGTCACTGCACTAGCAGTGGTGCAAAATAAGGTGTACGTCCCCTGTAGGAGCGGTCATTGTGCTAGCAGTGGTGCAAAATAAGTTGTGCGTCTCCTGTAGGAGCGGTCACTGCACTAGCATTGGTGCAAAATAAGGTGTACGTTTCATGTAGGAGCGGTCACTGCACTAGCAGTGGTGCAAAATAAGGTGTACGTCCCCTGTAGGAGCGGTCACTGCACTAGCAGTGGTGCAAAATAAGGTGTACGTCTCCTGTAGGAGCGGTCCCTCACTAGCAGTAGTGCAAAAAAAGGTGTACGTCTCCTGTAGGAGCGGTCAGTGCACTAGCAGTGGTGCAAAATAAGGTGTACGTCTCCTGTAGGAGCAGTCAGTGCACTAGCAGTGGTGCAAAATAGGGTGTACGTCCCCTGTAGGACCAGTCACTGCACTAGCAGTGGTGCAAAATAAGGTGTACGCCTCCCGTGTGAACTGTCACTGCGATTGCAGTAGTGCATAATAATAATGTGTGTGTCTCCCCTAGGAACGGTCACTGTGTTAGCAATGGTGCATAGTAAGGTGTATGTCTCCGGTAGGAGTGATCACTGCACTTGCAGTAGAGTGTAATAAAGTGTGCATCTCCCTCAGGAGCGGTCACTGCACTAGCAGTGGTGCATAATAATAATAATAATAATAATAATGTGTGCGTAATAAATTATGCAACTCCAGTGGGAGCGAACACTGTACTAGCAGTATTAAATTATAGTATGCAAAGTGTGTTTTGAATGAAGTGCCTTCTGAATTGTCAATGACGGAATGTGTTGTGAGATGTGGTGGGATGGGCTGTAGTGGATGTAAAATTTATCTTAGAGGGGTTTTTGAATAAGGGTTTGATGGGCTCTTCTAATGTGAGAGCGGTAAGATCGAATGTAGCACTTAAAGGCCTGTGAGGAACAGCGTCCGAGTGTTCGAATCTGCTGCTCTGATAGACCATTTGGTGCTGCGGTGGTAGCTGCGCCTATTCTGAAGGACTGGCTGGAGAAATTGTTGGCTGGGAAGCCAGACTTAATTAGAACTCATTTAACATGCTTTTGGAACCAAAAACGAGTGACTGGGCGATTGTTATCGTCTGTGATTTCCGGATTTGTGAAAATGCTAGCAATGTTTGGTATGGACAAAAATGTGATTGAAGGTTGAAAATGTAGATGTAATGGCCTTGTTTTACTTGATCAGTTTTGGTTGTTTAATGAGGAAAGAAATGGTTTCGTTATCCAGTGTTACTAGATCGGAAATGGTGGGATGAAAGTTTGGGTTGAACCCAGATGTAATGGTGAGTTCTTAACACCTTAAAAGTCTTAAAGAAGAAGGCTAAAATAAACATGGCATCGAGTGTACATGCTGTGTGGATTGATTTGTATCATTTGCGAAGAGTGGATATGCATTTAGTGAGTGTTTTCAGTGTTGTGGCTTGTCGTGTGTCTTGACGTGTGGGGATGGTTCTTTGTATGCCTTTTAAGAGAAGAGCTGTTTGAGACTTAGCTATGTGAGGTGCAGGGAAACCATGAATTAGTTAGTGGAAAAATTGAATTCCACTCAAATAGCCTTTGATGGAATTGATCTGGAGTTCTTTGATAATAGTGAGGTAGGATATGTAAGATGAGATGGTAAGAAGGGAAAATCGGGAAACAGTATATTATAACATGCGTGGAATGTTTTAAAGCTTTTCCATGCTGTTAAATATGACTGCAGGGTTCCAGGCGCCACTGCTTGAAGGATAAAGTCGAGGGAGGCTCCAAGCAGGTTTTTTAAAGGATGATCTATGGGAATATCAGTTCTGAATAAGGAGGGACTTGGACTGGAAACTGATCCGCTTCTGGTGCCAAATGTCTGAATTTCAGGAAGGCAAAACGAGAGAAAGAATCAGTGATTTGGTTTTTGGCTGAAAATTGACCGCAATCTATCTGGCGGTCTGCCGATGAGGGTGGAATGGGTGAGAGGAGAGAAAAAAAATCAACAACTGAACATGACAGGATTTGGCTTCTGATGGTGTTGGAGACAGGGGGAGGATCCAGGGCGAGGGTGTTGGGTGGAACGGGTAAAAGGTGTGGCTGTGGACAGAGTAAAAGACTTGTGAGAAAGTGGCTGTGGAAAGTTGGAGGCTGGAGCCGTTTGCAGAGGCATGCTCACACTACTGCTGGCCCTAGGATCACAGGTGGAAGGAAAAGAGAAGAGGGGCTGCCGGCGTTAGTGACGTCAGCAGAGACGGCCTCATGCTGGAACTTGCATCGGGGCCTGCAAGGAAGTTGGAGGCTAGAGCTGTTTGCGGAGGCATGCTCGCGCTACTGCTGGCCCTAGGATCACAGGTGGAAGGAAAAGAGAAGAGAGGAAGGGCTACCGGCCTTAGTGACGTCAGCGGAGGCGGACTCACGCTGGAACTTGCGTCGGGGCCTTAAAAACCTGGGGAAGAAGAGGAGAAATTAGAGGAGCTGGGGTTTGAGCTGGGAGTGGAGCTCACACTGCTCATGGGAACTTGGAAGAGGTGGGGAGGAAGATTATGAATTTGGGCCTGTGCTTCCTGTAGCGACCCTGTACTTTAGTTGGAATGGGGGGCAGCGGGCCAAGTATGGAGTTGGGGATGGGCTTCTGGTGCCGCTAGCGGAGGCAATCTTCTAATTTTTCCATTTTAATAGTTTAAACTTTAAAAAAAAAAAACATCTTTTCCTGTCTTCCAAAAACATTGTGTAAATTATAAATGTCAATATGTTAATGGGACCACAAAGCAAGCAGAAAGAAGTAACATAGGAAGTACAGATATTTGTGTAAAAATGTAATTACTAAAAGTTAAAAGTTGTCAGAAAATCAAATATTATAGTAAATTACTGATATCATAAAAATCTAGTTGTACAGTAACAAAATATTGCTCTTTGTTACTTCGCATCTCTGAAATTAAGTGCACATGCATGAGCACAACACTTTCATTATGTTATTGAGATCACTTTAGCAAAAGCAAGAAAAAGGAAAAAGTTACATTTTAAGTGGTGCTGATCCAAATGCAGTTTATTATGAGAATGGTCAGACAGGCAACGGTCAACACAGTCAAACAGGTACATGCAGAGTGGAACAGGTGTGTGTGTGAGAGATGCATGAGGGTGGCAGATTTGTAGTTCTTCAGCGATCTGCAGTAGCTAGATTGCAGGTGACTGTAACAGAGCCCCCACAGAGAGTGGCTTCCAGACCCTTCCAATGCAGTCCAGAAGGAAGGTGGAGCAGAGGCGGAACAGGGGGCAGAATGTATGTCCAGGTCCATACAGCTGTGGAGAGCATGGAGCTGCGGAGGGCCTGGAGCATGGAGCTGTGGAGGGCCTGGAGCTGCCAAGAGCCTGGAGCCCCGGAGGGCCAGGAGCGTAGAGCTGCAGAGGGCCTGGAGCTTGGAGCAGCAGAGGGCCTGAAGGGTCGAGTTGCAGAGGGCGTGGAGGGTGGAGTTGCGGAAAAACAGAAGCATAAAGCTGTGGTAGGTCTGGGGGTTCAGGTTCAGAAGGCATTGATAGAGTCAGCCCCAGTGGGTCAGGAGGTTTAGGCACTGGCAATTCAAATAACTCCAGTAGGTCAAGAGGCTTAGGTTTAGGAGACACTGGCAGTTTAGACCACCCCAGTAGGTCTAGAGGCTCAGGTTCAAGAGGCACTGGCAATTCAGATAACCACAGTGGGTTAGGAGGCTTAGGTTCAGGAGACACTGGCAGTTCTGATAACCCCAGTGGGTCAGGAGGCTAAGTTCTAGAGACAATGGCAGTTCAAACCACCCCAGTCGGTCTGGAGGCTAAGTTCTGGAGACACTGGCAGTTCAAACCACCCCAATGGGTCTGGAGGCTAAGGTTCAGGAGGCACTTGCAGTTCATATATTGCCAGAGGGTCAGGGGGCTTTGGTTCAGTAAGCACCGGAGGGTCACATAGCTCTGGCGGTACTTGGAAGTCACACGGCTCTGGTGGCACTGGAAAGTCACACACAGCTCTGACAGCCATTCTTGGGACTAGGATGGCAGCTCTGGCCATTCGTGGGACTCAGGTGTAGGCTCTGGTCAATCATGGGGCTCAGGAGGTGATTCTGGCCATTTTGGGGACTCAGGAAAATCTGGTGCGCACCATTTGGGGAATTCGAAGAGATCTGGTGCCCCATCCCCCCCCCCCCCTTTTGGGGAATTCAGAGAAATCTGGCTGGCAGCAGCTCTGGCAACTCAGGTGGTGATAGCCATTTTTGACACTCAGATGATGCTATATCAGGAACAGAAATAATGACAGGAACTATGGCAAGACTATACTTGGAACAGGAAACCATCTTCTGAACAATTGGCTCTTACCATTTTGTGAGCTCGAAGGCTGCTTGTGGCCATTTTGTGCACTGGCAGAATGCAGGCGGCAATCTTTTGAGCTGATGGACTGGAGGCTGCTGTTTTGTGCCGTTACTGTGTGGTGGTGGACTGATAAATGGAGACAGGAGTATGGGTGATGCTAACATTAGTTACTGGTTTACCTAGTGTTACTGTGTTGGGCAGCAACCCCCGTATCTAACTGCATCTTATCTCTCTCTCTCTCTCTCGTTAATTTATTTAAAGGATACTGACTAAACTATTCTAAACTACCTAATTTCTATGCAGAATGGAACGTCTTAATGCATTTTCTATAATGCTGACTCAAGGAAATTACAATACATCTGTATCATTTGTGCAAAGTGCATTAAAATGTATGTATTATTAAACATAAAAAATTAAAACATGCAAAATTAAACTATACTTAAAAACTAATAATTGAATTAACCATGAAAATAAAGATGCTCATCTGCTATGTTTTGCTCAGGAACAGTGGCCGTCTCCAGACTCTGTCTCCGGCATTTGTATTTATTTCAATACTCCTGAGCAACTGATGGCCTTAAAAGTTTGGTACACTGATCTTATATTCAGTAGCAGCAAAAGATATTATGTGGTTTTGCAGGAATATTAAAAACTGAATTAATGTTAGCCTACTGGTGAACTGCGCTATATTAAAAGTGCACAAGATGTTGCTTACACTGACTATTAAAGGCATGTACTGTCAGGGTTCTGCCACTCTGGTCGTGTAAATTCTTGTTCTGCGTGGTGTTTCATTCCCAGCATCTCAGTCTAGTTGGTTTCGGTTCTGGTCGGTGCTGGGATGAAGCATGCACGCTGCATGTGTGAGCGCACGGTGAGTGTTTTTATTCATCGTGTGCTCGTGTCTTGCGTCTGTTAAAGCACGTGGCTATGTGTTTACATTGTGGTCACGTGCTTTTGTCGTGTGCTTCAGTGTTGTGTTTTTGTTGTCATGAGCATGCGGTTAATGAGTTCTCTCATTGGCTGCATGTTCTTGTCCTGTTTTATGTGAGCGCATGGCTTGTGTTTTCTCTCTGTGTCATGCGCTCTCCCGTCTATTGTCTTGTCCCACCCTCCTTGTTAACCCATTATTAGTTAATTGTGTTCACCTGTTTGTGTGTTAATTTTCTACAGTTTATAAACCCCTCACATTTGCTGTCCTGTGCCAGTTCCTCATCACATTTCGTCATTTGAAGTCCTGTCGTGTTTCCAATCCTGATCCTTGCCAGCCTGCCCAGTCCAGTTTGTTTTTGTATGTATTTGGTTTATTAATGTTTTTCCCCTCGGGGTAGTTTATTTTGCATTTTATTTTATTTTTATTATTTAATAAATTCCCATTTTTCCTGCACTTGAGTCCTCGCTCCTTTCCCCTCACCAACCCTGACAGTACGAACTGGCCATAAGAGGATTCAGCGGAAATGGGACTATTTCTGCGCCCAGCTTGCTCCCAGCAAGAAGGACCCATCGACCAACCCCCAGCCAGAGGACTGTCTCACCGGCAGAACCATTGCCCCTTCGGCATCTACGCAGAAGATCTTCTCGAGGCAGTCCGGGGGCTTGGGTTCAGTGAGACCACCCTCATCCACATCTTTCTGGCTGGATTGGATGAGCCATTCGATTGGGAGGAGCTGGGTGATATCGGGACATGGACATATTGGGAGGTGGTGGACTATTCCTGTCTGAGGAAGGGGAGGGAGATCCTGGAGGGGGAATGGACCCCTCTCACCACCAGCACCATCTCCTGGTCCATGTCCAGCCCCCAAGGGTTAACCCGCACCCAAAAGCAGAGGCGGAAGAGAAAGGCCTCTTCTGCGAGGGTTGCTCTAGCCCCAGAGCGCCCTCCAGTGTCGGCCCCAGCTCCTCCAGTGTCGGCTCCAGCACCAGAGCGCCCTCCAGTGTTGGCTCCAGCCCCAAAGTGCCCTCCAGTGTCGGCTCCAACCCCAGAGCGCCCTCCAGTGTTGGCTCAAGCCCCAGAGCGCCCTCCAGTGTCGGCTCCAGCCCCTGAGCGCCCTCCAGTGTCGGCTCCAGCCCCTGAGCGCCCTCCAGTGTCGGCTCCAGCCCCTGAGCGCCTTCCAGTGTCGGCTCCAGCCCCTGAGCGCAGCTCAGTGCCGGTCCCAGTCCGGCTCCTTGCCCTGCCGGCACCACCCAGACATCTTGCCCTGCCGGTGTCGTGGTTTTCTTGGTTTTTCTCTTACTCAATCAAACTCAGTCTGGAGGTTATGAATATCAGAAGAATATACTTTATTGTCGACAACAAAGGAGAACTTTCAGGAGACCCCCAGTAGCATCTCTGTCTGAAAAATTCTGTCTCACTCAAATTCTAGCCTGTTTAAATAGTCTTCTACACCAGTTTTTTTCTTTGTTCTCCATATGTTACACAAGATCCCTCCTAGTTTAACCCTTGACCCCAAATTCCACCTCTGTCATCTGTTTTTTCCCTTATTTCTACATATGTCACACAAATTCCACCTAGCTTAACCCCTGACCCAAACCTGGTAACTATATATCTTATCCATCTATACGTCTCTGTTTACACATGTGTTGCTCTATTCTTATCCATTTCCTCAGACACCTTGGTTGCTTACTCAGGCTTTCTCCCGCTCTCTTCTCATCCACTTCTCGTGACCCTTAGTGGTTTCCTCAGGCCCTTTCCCCTTACATAACACTTTAATTGTTTTAATGGTAGGCAAATCTACAAGCAGATTATACACATATAATTTGAATATATAGATTAACTTCACACTTTAAAGAGTATAAAATCCACTTCATATAATCCCTCCTCTTAAGACTTCAAGTCTTAATCTTCTTGCTTTTGGCCCATAGTGCAACTCCATGATCTAGCCCTTAGCCATACTACCTAATGACAAATATATGTCACAGTATTATTACAAATGACCAAATCATGTAATTGCACTTTGGAATAGAATCACGCCAAACCTCTGTGCCCACTATTGACGAGGACACAGTAAAAGACTTGATTCTATTTTGTTGATATCATAAAAAGTAGTATTTTAAGCATATAGGTAGTTATACATTTGCTTCTGGGGGTCATGGTTATTTAACACACAGTAAAGAATAAAACTAAAACACTAAAATAAAAATAAACATACACAATCTCCCAAGATATGGTCACAACATAATATTCTAATCTAACACCCACAAAACATAATCAGTAGAGTATGTTGATCTTCAGCCCAGATACTTTGCGTATCATAGAGAGCCGCCGTTTTGGGGTAGAGGTTTACTAGCACTTAACACCCAAGGCATGGATACTCTTCATCATCCTCTTCTTTATCTAAACTATAAAAAAATTTTAGCACTAGTTCATCTTTTTGACCCTAAATCTGGCACATATTTGCGAGCATTCTTTGTTTCGTTCTAGCCTTAAAAAGTGTTGCTAAAGACTTTATGTTGAGAGTCTATAACCTGAAGTTGTGGTGATTATCATCACTTGACCTTGTGGCATCTGCTGTATATCTCACTCAGGTATACTATCAGAATTACTCTTTTAACTGTTCCGATAAACTCCTTCTGCCACACTTTGCACTTCGTTGAGCTTCAAGATTTTCTGCCTCCTCTGTTTCCCGTTAGCTTTCTCTTGCTGGAGCTTTTTTCTTTGGCTGTCTTGTGCTGTGGTCCAGATGGTATCCAGTTGATGGCATCCCCTTTGGTAACCTTGGCATAAGGTCCATTTCTCCTGATTTCACTCCACTTTCTCCAGAAAACCTCAGATATACTCGATCACCGGATTAATCTCCTGCTTCTGGTCCTTTCTGGTTTCCTGTACAGATATTGCTTTGCACATGGCAGTTAGTTTCCTCATAAAAGACCAAACTTCTTTCCAATGCATTAGAAATGTTCTCCAAACATTCCACAAGGTTAAATACGAGATTACATGCAAGGGTCGACCCAATAGTATTTCATGCAATGTTAGTTGCTTGTTTCTGTCAGTTTTCATGCAATCACTTATTAATGCAAAAGGTATATTATTTTAACACATCTTGTTAAACTAGGCCTTGATGAATCATCTTTAGCTCTTTCAATCATTCCTTACAATTATGTGTAATTTCTCAATTTTCTTTATTTCCAATACTTTATCAATTCATTTACTTATCTATTCACTGAATCACATATCCACTTATTTATCTACTTAATTACCTTTATTTACTTTAATTAACTTTAATTACTCTAATTTATTTTTAAATGCAGACACATTAAACTTATTTCTGAAGGTATTCCAAATATGAGACTTACTTCTCTTGTCATAAATATAGTAACTGTTTCTTCTTCCCTGCTCTGCTGATGGAATTACCTTCACTCATCTACCAAAACTGTCATGCCCAAAAGTTTGTATCTCTTGCCCTAAGTTAGTTTCATTATTTCACAACATCCACAATCAAGTTCTTGAATATCGCCTTAGGCCTATTGCTGATCTTTTACTCACATTCTACTTTGCACAAATGCCACATGTGTACAACGATTCACTAATCACTGCATTCAAAAAGGAGATCATTTTTTCAAATCATTTTGCTTGCTGCTTAATTTTCCTTATCATTTCACTCTTGATTCAATCCATGTACATCACCAATGACAATATCTAGAAATGCTGTTGTATCAACAATCTGTACTTCCTATTACAAAAATCATACCTATCTTTTTTTGCTTCCCTTTGATGCTACACATGTTCATAAAGACTAGTATGTTGTTTATTTGTACTATAATAATTAAGGTTGTGACTCTATACTATTGTTAGACCTGCTACCCTATTTTCTTTAATGAAAAATCAATTTTCTTATTTATCATCTTATCAGTTATTATTGCATTTAGAATAGATACAGAATCTTGTTAACACTAAACCCGTCATCCCTAAAAAGTTTTATTTCTGTCTTTTACTTAGCTTGAGCTAGATGTACCTGCAGATAATTAAATCCTACACATTACAATATCATCATGAAATATTCTAAAACCTTTTATGCATTCTAATGTATGTAACTATGTAAATCAGCCTATTTACTTTAAGTGTAACCAAGTGTCTACCCTCCTCTGATAATTACCTGAACAGAAATCAATTACTTTAAAATATTTGACCTCCAAAGGAAAACATTTAAATACAGTGTGTGTTATGAACCTCTGCTGAGAAATTCTCTATCACTGATTGTTCTTAAGTCATAAACTTTACAACATCTAATTTTGCCTGTTTTGACTAATGCCATCATCAAAAATTAAATTTTAATCAAATTAAAATAAAATCCATTTTATTAGTCACCTACACAATCACAATCGAATTGAAATTACCTTTAATTAGAAATGCCATAACATATCTAAGTGTATCTCTTATTGCTATGTTCTCAAAAGTTTCAATTATGCCTATTCCAGCATAGCAGACCTGCATCTGGTTTAATTTTAATTAATCCTCCCAATGCTGGTTAATTTAGTCTACCTTTATGTCCTGAACGTTAATCATTATTAAAATTTGACATTTGCCTAAATAATTTCTTTTTTTGCATTTTATATTATTACCATTTTTCACTTTTCAGCATTTGCAGCTCCAATTCCTTCCTACTTTCACATCACACTGTTTGTACATACATTTTTTGTTGTAATTTTCTACAAGTTGACTGAAAAATCACTGGATTTCTTTATAGGTTCCTCTCTATCTGATCTGATTATTCATCTTTAGTCCTTTTTGTCTTTAGTCTTTTTTGCTTTTAATTTTTCCTTCACATATGTAAAACAACCTATTTTCTGTTTTTAAACACTTTTCTCTTTCAAATATTTTTTAGTATATTTAGAATTGTTACTTTTTGACCTATTTAGTATTGTGAGTTCATTTTACTTTTTTGTGTTTCTATCTCTTCTTTAAATCACTTTTCTGTTTTAATCTCTGACATAATTTTTCTCCCAAATCTTGGTTTAGTTTACTCAAAATAAGTTTTTCCTAATTCCCAGATAGCAAAATACACTCGGGCCAGTTCCGGCTAGATTGTCGCCTGCCGGAGACTAACCCCTCGGCCCAACTTCGGCTGCCGGACTCGGGCCGGATGCCTGTGGACTCACTGCCCGATTCCGGCCCGAATCAAGCGGGCCAGATGCGGCGGCCGTAAGCGAGCCGACGCTGCGCATCCGCGCCGGAATCGGCGCGAGGGTAATGTGCGCTGCGGCCCGGAGCTGGCGCGACTCCGTATTTATACACCTTATAAAACCTTTTGGTATTACATTGGTACTTGATATATGGTATTACAACCATTTGAATTTATATAACAGCAAACACCGGCTATAATGTAAACACAAAGTGTAAGCACTGCATTTAACCTTTGAATAAAGTGCAAACTGCATACATATTCTGTAACGAAAATAATCAGACAAATGACAAAATAAATAAATGTTAAACGTTTATTGATTGCATGAAAAAAATAGTACTAAAATTTTATAAATAATTTTGTAGTGCACAAGAATATCAATATAAAAACAATAAAACAACACAATAAAGACACAGAAAGATTTAAACAAAATATATATTTTATTTGTTTTGAAAATATATATTTTATTTTTTTGAATAAAAAAATTGTAAAAAAACAGCTAAATTTTATATAAACCTAAATATAGAAACCAATTTAAGATATAGCAAGAAACATCTTAAAAATACCAATGACAATCCGTAAAATATCTAAGTCAAACTTGTAAAAAGTACTGCAGAATTCTGAAGAAACATCTTGAAACATTTTTAATAAAACATTAAAATAATAATAAACAAACAAATATATATATATAAATAATTGCAGAAGTATAAAGTCAAACTTTTTTTTTAAATAAACTTGAACAAAATCAATTGCACAAACATATACATTTCATATATACACACGTCTTGTGCAATTTTATATTTATAATTTTATTTGTATTACGTTTATTAAAAATGTATCAAGATGTTTCTTTCTTCAGAATTTGGCGCACACACATACATACATACCATACATATATACACACACACACACACACACACACACATATATATATATATACATATATATATATATATATACATATATATATATATATATATATATATATATATATATATATATATATATATATATATATATATATATATATATATAAATGCAAATGAAAGAAACAAATTGTTCAAGTATCAGGGAACATCCTAATACACTTAAAATGTTGTTTAAAAAAATAAAACAAAATAGTGATGTAGACATTTGACACATTAGCTTTCTCTTCTTTCTTCCTCCATCCCTGTCAGGGGCAAGTTGTAGCTACCTTGTAATGCATTTTTCCACTTCTTTATCAGTGGCGTGGTATGGACATTTGTCCTCACTCCATCTGTGATTAAAAGATAAACAGATAATTAGTAGTGAACAAGTACTAATGTAAAAAAAAAGAAAAAATTAGGAAAAAAGTAGGCTACCTACGAAGCAAAAAAACTATCAAAAAAAACAAATAAACTTAAAACACTTTGAAATTAGCAAGAGCTTAAACTTACCAGTTTCTTCATTTGTTCGGGCTGCTCCTTTAGTTGATTTTCAAGCTTTTCCAAATCAAATTGGCCAAAGGAAGGTCAAATGTGTTTACATCTGGAATTTCATCACGTCTGTTTTGGTTTTGTGAGAATCAGGCCCAGCTGCTGCTTTATGACGTTGCATGATTTTAAAACTTCAGTCAATCGTGCTAAAAAAGAAAAATAACAGATTAGTATAAATCAACCTGTAGCTTATTCTCATACAACTTCTGTAAATACAACAGTGGGTTAGACACTGCTGATATTCTCTAGTTGATCTTTACTTTCTAGCTGCATTAAACCTTAACAAATTTAGTGATGTCTTCAATTCTTACAAAGACATCACGAGATGCAATAAGTTCTGTCTTGATCTCACTAGAACAAAGACTGTAAATGTTCATAGGTGTACTGCAGGAGTGTCCAAACTTTTTGGGCCAAGGGCCAGATGCAAAAAAACAAACGTTGTCGTGGGCCGAATTTTACATACATCACACAGACACGTGTGTGTGTGTGTGTGTGTGTGTGTGTATATATATATATATATATATATATATATATATATATATATATATATATAAATACAGTTGAAGTCAGAATTGTTAGCCCCCCTAAATTATTAGCCACTGTTTATTTTTTCCCCAATTTGTTTAACGGAGAGTTAAACATTTTTTCCACACATTTCTAAACATATTAGTTTTAGTAACTCATTTCTAATAACTTCTTTATTTTATCTTTGCCATGATGACAGTAAATAATATTTGACTAGATATTTTTAAGACACTTCTATACAGCTTAAAGTGACATTTAAAGGCTTCACTAGGTTAATCAAGTTAACTAGTCAAGTTAAGGTAATTAGGCAAGTTATTTTATAACAATGGTTTGTTCTGAAGACTTAAGGGGCTAATAATTTTGACCTTAAAATGGTTCATAAAAAAAATTTAAACCGCTTTTTATTCTAGCCGAAATAAAACAAGTCTTTCTCCAAAAGAAAAAATATTATCAGACATACTGTAAAAATGTTCTTGCTCTGTTAAACATCATTTGGGAAATATTTAAAAAAGAAGAAATAAATCAATGAGGGGCTAATAATTCAGACTTCAACTGTGTGTAGATAGACAGACAGACAGACAGACAGATAGATAGATAGATAGACAGACAGACAGACAGACAGACAGACAGACAGACAGACAGACAGACAGATAGATAGATAGATAGATAGATAGATTTATAGATCATAACAAGAACTGCTGCTTAATTGAATGCATGTAATAGTGACACCCGGTGGTTATTTATTGAATTACGTTCATTTGTGTATAGCGGGCCAGATTCTATTGATATTTATAAAAAGCCTCGCGGGCCGTAGTTTGGACACGCCTGGTGTACTGGAATGTACAGTATCTGTGCATCTTGATGGTGGTCTTAAGATTTCTGCCATAGTCATTGATGGTGATGGTACTTGTGGTGCTGCCTTGATTTCTGAAATCTTCATACCTGCCTTTTATCCAGCCTCTTTGTTCCAAGTAATTTTTCTTCATCATGGTATAGATGTGTCTATACTGTCCTTTAATCAGATACATTTACAAAACAAAACATCACTTTAGTATAGTGCCAGGTTGTAATAGATCTCAGAAACTCACAGGTTGTAATAGATCAATGACATAATGTTGACAGTATGTGTTTAAAATAATTGCAAACAAACCTGTTCTGTCTTTAGATGTATGACAGGCGATCATCATCCTCATCTGTCTACCAGTCAGAAATCACAGTTGCATATGGATGTTTGAGTCGAGCTTCCTCATATGCATCTATAATAAAACATCACATTGTTGTTAACCTCCCGTAAAGAAAAGTTCAAATCCCGAAATACTATCAAAGTTAATTAATGCATATAATACCTATAGTGTAAATAATCAGTACACAGAAGGTTGCACAAGATTTATTCGGAGATTCATGCAGAGTGACAGCCTTATGAATCTGAGACATAGATTTGTAAGATGGTCAAGCACATGCATTATTCTGTACCCATGAAGATTAACCTACCATTGTGAAAAATGTTTGATGATGATAGCCAATAACAATAAACCATTTCAGCTGTTTGTGAAGCAATTAGTAATGTAATGTCTGAAAAGCTCAATCTATGTTGAAAATATATCAGCAGTTTACAGCTTATAATGGACTTTTAGCACACAACTATAACATGCCTATTCACGTTCAAAAGAGTGTGCCATTGACTTCTTTGGTCGTGATGTGCTGCAAAATGATCTCACTAACCTTTGTTAAACAAGAACAATGAGACTTAACCAACAAATATTGTTACCCATTCATTTAAATCAGAATTTATCACTGTCAATAACATAAAAAACAAAAAAAAAAAAAACATCAAAATCTGCTTTAAGACGTTCAGTTTTACATTAACTGACCATTACAGCTTGAACAAAAGATATAATTGATTCACATAGGCTAACACATATGAATTAAAGTGCATAGTAATATATTTCTCTTGGATAATTTAAAGAGAATAGTAAACAGTCGAGTTTCGATCATTTTTCGTGACTAACTGCATAAACAAGATAAACAATAATATTTTATTAATCCAAAACGATTAGTTTTTATTTACACATAATCACAGAATTAATACTGTTGGATAAGTATACGCCTGTACAATGATTTTTTTCAACATCCACGGTACTTTATAATGTTAAATCAGGAAAAAAACACGTTTTGCCAAGTTAGTTAATGGATTCGTCTACAGAAACTTTCTTTAACGCAAAGTTAGCATACACACAAATTCGTTTCATGTTTCTTTAAAATAATTAAAATAGTGTTCAGTTACTACACACGTTACAATCTAACATTGTGTAAAAGGAACAGGAACTTTCAGACGTGTTTGTAACTGTTAGCGTTAGCATACATTAGCTCCAGTCGTGTTTCTTAAAGCAAGTTACATTTCGTATCAAACTGTTTTAAATTACTAAACGCTGTTACAACCAAACACCGTGGAAATGTTTTAAGCTCTAAATTCGCTAATTATACAGAACACACGCAGTAAAAAGCTTACCTTTCTGACCGGAATCCACGTGAGTCTTTGAAAAAACAAACTTTTCTTCTTGTGATCTTCGTGCCATGGTGGTTGACAACCAGCTTTTTGGAGCATTACCGCCACCGTCTGGATTGGAGTTTGGATCAGGAGTTACGCATGTGTTTATTATGAAACCAACTTCTGCTTAAAAAAAAAACAGTCAGCACAGGAGCGTGCTATCTCAAAAATAAGCGAATTTTACATAGTTTTTCTCTAGATGACATGTATAATCTATTTATAAATAATATTGTTTTGTTTGCGTCTAAACATTGCGACCATCCACACTAAATATTCTTTTTTTTTTTTTTTTTTTTGCTATAGTACCATGAATATTTTCTCAAATTATCATTAAACGTGGAGCTAACAGATTATTAGATAATATAAGAACTTAATCGGTTGCCATCAGCCAAATCCTTGCCAAAAGCGGCCAGGATATGGTTGACCGGAATCGGGCCAGTGCTTTACAGCCGCATCACAACCGCATGTGCGCGAGCGAGCTGCGGGCCGCACTCGGCCCGGATAACACTCGCCGATGCCGAGTCGGAGCCGGAGGCGCCGGAGGGCAGCCGAGCTCGGGCCGATTACTGCCTGCTATCTGGGTTTTAACTTAAATACTTAACTCCATCAACTTTTAACCCAAATTATATATTTTTTTTCATTTATCCAAAACTGTCCTTTATTATCTTTTTTTATCACCACCATGCATTATAATTTATCCTCCTATGTTCAATAATCTCTACGAGTTAACCTATGAAAATGAACGAAAATAATTTAACATTCTTCATAAGTTATCATTTCAACATTCCACATTTAAAGTTTCATCGTACATTATCATCTTAGACTTTTCTTACAGTTTACATGATACTTTTCTTTTTATCATATTGACAGGAGTCTGATTTGATACAAGAATGGGTAGCTTCACTTTTGCTCATATTTTGCCCTCTGAGTGGTCACATTGTACTCAATTTGGACTATAGGTCGACTGCTTTGAGATGGACTGCCAGACTCCCCCTCCTCACACCCTGAGAAGACAACTGGTTCATAGATTGGTGCAGTTTTTTCAGTGGTGTCCAGGGCCACAGCTTCCCCCTCTCTCTTTCATTGAGCTGTTGTAAAGTTCTGGTGGAGCGCTTTTTCTCTTTGATCAGTTCATCATTAGCTTGTTTGCCTCTTTTTAATGTCTCTGAACATAAGTAGCCTTTCCAGTCCTCAGTAATTCCTGGGCATGCAGTGCCTGCCTCACTGCTTTCACAAATGTCCACAGCCAACAGTTTGTCCATTGTGTTTTTCAAACACCTTTTCCATTTGCCAGTGCACTCAGAGATGTCTGGTAGGTCAGAGACCACAGTCCCCCAAAGTCCATCCCTATGTCCTCTTATTAATATATGGAATTTAGCTTATGACCTATAAAAGTCTTTCCTTCTTTCCCATTTTTTTTTCCATCAAATGGAGACTCCTCTAATCTATTTTCTCCCCTTACGGTTTTAACAGTTTATTTTCTCTAATTCACAATCATTTTATCATATGTAAATATGTTTAATTTTCTATTTCTTTATTGTTATTCTAATTAATTTCTTTAGCTCCATATTATGCTTTACTTTACATTTCTCCTCATCTATGCTAGTGTTTCTCTACTAACCAGTCATTTTTACATCGAATTTTAATTTCCCTAACATTTTCTATACTCAGTTTCTATTTTCTCACTGCTTGCATTAAATGTTTCTTCTGTTTACCATTTGTCATTATCTTATCTTTTATTTTCTCTGCCACGTATTTTAGTATTGCATTTTTTATTTCCATATATGTTTTTCCATACTTGTTTTAATTCAGTAGTATTACATGGTGGCCCAATATCTGGTATAACTGTTCAAAATCATTACTGCTATAGCTCAGGGTTCATATTATTAATTAAATTCACCTATTTATTTACTAAAAGCATTTTTCATTTTTGAAGTGCAATGCATACTTATCAATTTAGCTTCTTACTGCATAAACTTTAAAATTTATTTTTTAACTCACTCTAACACATACTTTAACATTTACCTAGCTTCTATGATTTTCATCTGAATCACTGTACTTTACTACAAATAGATGATATAGCTGACTTTGAGAAAGATGAAACAATCTCTATTCACTATGAATATCTATTCAGTAATAACTTATATTCTATCCACAATTATGTTAAAGTCTATGTCATTATTTTATCTATAGTTTGATCTCCTCTCATTAACTCTCCTTTTCTCTGTTTCCCTAGTGCTGTAAATAGGCAATCTATTGTTCACACATGGACACCATAAATCTCTCCCTTACCCCCATCCTGGAGCAGACTGTCTTTTACCAGTTGCTATGTAAAGAATTTATGTAAAGAGTCCACTCTGCCTATTGTTCTTTTTTAACATATTCAAACTTAAAACACAAAGATAATTTCAGAAAAATGTTTATTCTTCTGCTTTTTACTCTGTGTCTTTCAAATGCACATGTTCCATTAGTTTTAATTTAGGAGACTCCTTTCTTTCTATCATAATCTCTTCTCTTAAACTGCATCAATCACTTTTCTTCTTGCTCTTTAAATCACACCACACATATGCAGCCCTCCTTTTATATTATAATATACTATAATCATTATTTTAACCTACTCTTTTTTGAAAACAAACTTTTTAACACATTCACACCTCTAATCTTGTTACTTTTCCTCTTCTCATTCACTCCTTTCCTCCACTCAGTGTAACAGGAGCTGCATCCCCCCATCCTCATTTCATTCAAGGAGGAGGAAGGCAGTCTTCTCTGCCCACCAATGTGGACTATTTTGCCACAATCTGAAGCAGCAAATACACAAACACTTCAATTAAATAAATACACTACACTACACTCCTCTTGAGTGACCTGTCCGAGCAGCCTCTAACCTTAGAGCGGTAACCACAGGTTTTCTTGCCTACCCATGCAGCCCTTTGTTCATCTCCTTTAACAAAGCAGTATCGTAGGTCTTAGCGCGCATCTCTCTATTTTAATCTGCTTTAATCTCTTAACTGTTACCACACATTAAGGACTCTCTCTTAAAACTTATAAATGCTCTATGAATTTCTTACATCATTATTAATTTCCCAAATCTGGGTAACAGTTACTAGTTAATGTTTATCCTATCCATCAAGGCCCAATTAGGAAAACACAGATCATTTGCATACCTTACTCTGCTTTAATCTCTTAACTGTCACCACACATTAAAGACTCTCACTTAAAACTTATAAATGCTCTATCTATATCTTAAGTCATTAATAATTTCCCAAATCTGGGTAACAGTTACTAGTTAATGTTTATCCTATCCATCAAGGCCCACTTAGGAAAACACAGATCATTTGAACACATGGCTTGTGTTGTCTCTCTGTGTCATGCGCTCTCCCGTCTATTGTCTTGTCCCACCCTCCTTGTTAACCCATTATTAGTTAATTGTGTTCACCTGTTTGTGTGTTAATTTTCTACAGTTTATAAACCCCTCACATTTGCTGTCCTGTGCCAGTTCCTCATCACATTTCGTCATTTGAAGTCCTGTCGTGGTTCCAATCCTGATCCTTGCCAGCCTGCCCAGTCCAGTTTGTTTTTGTATGTATTTGGTTTATTAATGTTTTTCCCCTCGGGGTAGTTTATTTTGCATTTTATTTTATTTTTATTATTTAATAAATTCCCATTTTTCCTGCACTTGAGTCCTTGCTCCTTTCCCCTCACCAACCCTGACATGTACAAATCAAATAGTTTCCATATGCTAAATATTTCATCACTAAACTGATTTTTATTTTTTAAATTAAAGATTTGTTATTTAGTGGTTTGTAATTTTAATGATAGAGAAATATAAAAGAGGGTGACATGGTGGCACAGTGGATAGCGCTGTTACCTCACAGCAAGAAGGTCACTGGTTCAATCCTCGGCTAGGACAGTTGGCATTTCTGTGTGGAGTCTGCATGTTCTCCTCATGTTGGCGTGGGTTTCCTTTGGGTGCTTAGGTTTCCCCAACAGTCTAAACACTTGTGCTATAGTGGAATTGGGTACGCTAAAATTGTTCGTAGGTAAAATCGTACGCTCATCCAGACTGCCTTGCCTGGGCCATAATTGTTAAATGCATATTTGTACATCACATATTATCTGCACATTTATCTAACGTAAATGCTTCTAATTCACATATGTAAATGAATTCTTCTTCAGGTAGTGCCTATATAGCAATGTGTGTGTGGCCGATCACCGTAATTACATTAGGAAAAATAATTATCGCTTCACATTGAATTTATCAACTGGAAACTTTGTATTCCTGACAGACATGCTGAACAAGATTAATAAGGGCAATACCCTTTAGGCCAGGAGTCAACAATCTCGTTTCTGGAGATTTGGTGCCCTGCAGGGTTTAGCTCCAACTTGTCTCAACACACCTGCCTGGGTGTTTATACCTAGTAAGACCTTGATTAGCTTGTTCAGGTGTGTTTGATTAGGGTTGGACCTAAAATCTGCAGGACACCGAACCTCCAGGAACAAGTTTGGTGACCCCTGCTCTAGACCAGTGCTGCCATTGCAATAGGTTTTATTTGCACACACATTTTTACTAGATAACATAATTGATATGAAATTCCAATAGAACGTTGCAGTGATGTGTAATGTTTTATCAATTACTGATTAATTGCAATGTTTCTCACATGTGGTGGTCATTACACTTTATAATTTATTGTTTAATGCAACTACACTTCATTGCCTCTGAGAGTCACCAATGGACAAAAACACTAAATTGTGCATTTCTTAGTTTTAGTGAGTGCGCATTGTCAACACATGAGGCCCTAGATGACCGCATAAATATTGTGTTTGTCCTCTACACAGGCTACAGAGCTGTAATCTCACTGTTCAGTCCTGTAAGAGTTTGTCTTCAATTCTACAATCCTCAAACTGTGTGCTGAGAGAGCTGGACCTGAGTAACAATGACCTGCAGGATTCAGGAGTGAAGCTTCTCTCTGATGGACTGAAGAGTCAACACTGTAAACTGGACACACTAAGGTCTGAGTTTAACCTCTAGTTGAATGATTAACAGTTTTTTTGTTTTGTTTTTGTTTTTGCTTGTTTTGTTTTAGTAATGGCTGATTCACATGGAATTATTTCATTTAAACATGATCTTACAAGTAAACCATTCAAACTAGTTTATCAAATTGAACTGAATCATTTGAAATGGTTCACGTCTCCAGTAAGCACCACAGAATCAGTTGCAGTGGCTTTTGGACCACCAGTACAATTTTTATTTCTACATGTGTCCGACTTGATAATCGATGAGCTGATGATACTGTGCATGTGTGTCATTTTCACAATTTATCAAATTTTTAAACCTAAGAGATCTGCTCTATTTTTACTAAATCATTGCAACTGCTTTAGCATACTTTAGGTTTAATTCTAACTGAATTTGGCCTTCTGGAATAAAAAGATTCCCATACCCACATGTAGAGCCCTGCATTGCCAATTGAGTAAACTCACTGTGGACCACATACCTCTTAAATATCGATGTCACTTAAACTAAATCTTACATTTAAAACAAACAAACAAACAAAAAAAACAAAAAACTCTAAAAGTTTCTCTAAATTATTCTGAGAAAAATGAATAAAAAAAAAAAAACATCAACTGTCTGTTTTAATGATCTGCCAAAGGAATAAGCAAAATAATCTTGTTTTTTCTTTTGACAAGAGATCATTTTGCTTGTTTTAAGGAAAAACTCACTTAATATTGGCATATTATTTCTGAAAACAAGACAATGTGTTTTGTTTGTCTAGAAAATTCTTCTTGATTTAAGACTTTAGATATTTGGACTAAAAACAAGACAAAAAGTCTAAGGAAGAAAAGCATTTTTTTGCAGTGTGATTGATATTTATATTCATTTATTTATTTATTTTTTGCATTTGATGAATGACTAAAAGTCACTCTGTTAACATAATCTGTGTTCTTCTTTGTCAGATTGGCCACATGTAATCTCACTGTTCAGTGCTGTGAGAGTTTGTCTTCAGTTCTACAATCTTCAAACTGTGTGCTGAGAGAGCTGGACCTGAGTAACAATGACCTGCAGGATTCAGGAGTGAAGAAGCTCTCTGATGGACTGAAGAGTGAACACTGTAAACTGGACACACTGAGGTAAATGATTCTCCACCCAACAGCAACAACAGAAAGATAGTTAAATATTGGATTAACAAATATGGAAGCCCTTTTCCCAACTCAGTGTATTGGCAGAAGAAGAAACAAAAATGTAGAGGTGTGAAGTCTGAGGGGTGGTTTGGGTCCTGGTGAGGTTTTGACCTGCTCTGATATTTGTGCATTCTGCAGTTCCTTAAAAACATATGAAAGTCACTCTTATTATCTAACTGAAGAATTTTCTCTGACTTGTTAATATTCAGACTGGAACTTGGACATTGGTCTCAATCGAGTTCAGCAATATACTGTATGCTGTTTCACCTATGAAGCAAAGCCATTGGTTGAGCGTGCTTGTTCAGAAAATGGCTAAATCCACCATGTATCTAAAATGGACATTGACATTCTTGTCTGATATGCTTGTCTGTGACTGGCCTGTTGTTTTGTTCATTTATTCACTGATACCTCAATAGAAAGATCAACATTGATCTGCTCCATGATCTGAGTGCAGTCTCGCTTCATTTATTATTATAATTTAAGTTTTTAATGCATAATTGGTTGATTATTAATTCAATAAATCAATTTTTACAACCCTTAAAATCTGAAATGAGGCGCTCATCATCATAAATTAAAATAAGAACATATGACAGCTGAGCAGAATCTGTGGGACTCTGAAAAATAACTTCTGAAACTCTGACCAGTGTAAGGAGAGTTTACTCGCAAGTGACCTTTTTTTTTACTATTTTGGTCCATTTAGAAACTTTGCCGTGTGAAAGGGAACTGCACAGAGAACAACAATAAACATTGTAACAATTTTAATCCCGGTTTCACAACAAAATAATCGATCTATATGTGTGAAAGCAAGAGAATGAGTTTGTGATTGTTTTAGTTTATTTACAACATATTCCACAATGTAAAATAGATACAACTAATGAAAATAAGCTCATATTCAATTACACGTTAGACAGTAATATAATACATTACATTACTTCTTAAACATTACATGTTACATTACTAGATGATCTTCTGAGCTCAAGTGTGTCTTCTTCCTCCTCACAGCAGACTTTACAGCTTGATGTGGTGTATTATGAACAATGTCTTTGCTCTGTACACTTCTACAGATAATGTCGAGTCCTTGTTGAGTGTGTGAGTGTGTTTGCTGATGTGATCAATAAGGAGAGCTAATCAGGATGTGTGTGTTCATCACTGCTGTTGACATGAGCAGAAACAGCAGTCAGCATCTTCACAACGCAAAGAGATGTGTGATTGTCCAACTGTGTGATGTGGACTATTGCTGTGTTTGTAGATTGTCTGGCTGTATGGTGACAGAGGAAGGCTGTGGTTTTCTGTCTTCAGCTCTGACTTCAAACCCCTCACACCTGAGAGAGCTGGATCTGAGCTACAATCATCCAGGAGATTCAGGAGTCAAGCTGCTCTCTGAAAAATGGCAGTGTCCAAACTACACACTGGACACACTCAAGTATGTGGAGCATCACTGGCCTTGTGCTTTTACACTGAATGGGTTTTTGAAAGACACTAGAATTTTGAAAACAGACACCTTGTAGCCTACTTTACTCCTCTTCTCTTTTCGTCTTCAGATATTAATCCAAACCTGTTAAAAATGTCAGTGCACTGGGGCAGTTCTCACATTAACCGGGATATTATATCTCATATTAACACTGTACAGTTTCAGCATTTCAGTTGAGCAGTGAAACTTCTTCCTTACATTTCTTCTGAAGAACCGTACACTATCAGGTCAACAATGTGTTTGTGTGTGAGGTTTGGAGCAGGCATTGTGCCACATTTTTGTATTCTTTTTAGTGTTTACTTGATCAGTGCTTCCCAAAGTGAGTGAAAATTGACGGTGGTTCCTAAACCCGGTCAAACTGCACATTTTCTGAAATCCTGGCTTTCTTAAGAGCCCATATTATGGGTTTTTGAAAATTCCCCTCCATGTAGTGTGTAGCACAGCTCTAAGTGAAGTGAAGTATCCAGCTAAGGCTTAAATCTGTTAGTGTACAGTGTTTAAAACGGTTGATTCATCTATAAAAGAGTTGACTCATAGTGCTTCAAACAAGTCGCCTTGATACCGAGTCATTAGGTGTTTCGCCATGACGTACGATCGAAACCAAGTTATTCATGTGCACGCGCAAACCCGGGAGATTTCAAACCTGAGGCCCCGCCCTCTGACGCAGAAACCCAGACACACACACACACCCACAAACACACGCACACAAACACACGCACACAAACATGCTGGTCGATTGAAGTCACACTGCAGATGGATATTATCGAGGGTCTACCCAAAGATGAAACATCAGCATTATAGCCAAGCAGTTGGAAACTACTGGAAACTTCTGGAAACTACATGCTACAAAGAATACTTCATCAGCGTTTGTTAAAGGAAGGATCAGTAAAGAGTAACTTATTGATGGACGTCAGGATGGGTTTCTTCCTCCATCTCTCAAGTGTAAGTACGTGCGATTAAAGTTGTTGCCTCGTTGACTCTAGCTTGCAAATGTATTTAGTTGTGATTTGTTACTTGTAACCGCGTGTACTGTATCAGGTTAACTGGCTATATTCTCTTATTGCGTGCAAAGTCACGTTAAAAACGCGACGCCTGCTGCTTTGTTTACGGAGCTCCGTGGTAGAGGTCTGCATTCCCGTGGCTGTCCGCGAGATTTCTGCGGCGCGGGAATACATTTCCGACTAAATCGCGGGAGCGGTCGGTAACGGGTTTAATTTGGGACGGGAGCGGGCTGTCTAGCAATATCACGAATATTGCTATGCGAATGAGAAAGAGAGAGAGAGAGCTTTGCTTGTGTGTCTGCTTGGTGCTTGTGCGTGTGTGTGTTAGTACACACGCGCGTGTATGAGAGAGAGAGAGAGAACTTTGTCTGTGTGTGTGTGTTTGGTGCTGTGTGTGTGTTTATACAGACAGCTTGGCTGTCTGGACTGTATAGCTGGGTGATTTTTGGTTTTGTTCTCCCCAGCTCTTTAGCGGGATCGAGCGCGGCAGGCAGAAAACGGGGCGGGTCGGGCACCGGGACAACAAATTCTTCATATAAGCGGGAGCGGTCGGGTTCAGGCTAAACCTGGCGGGTGCGGGCGGAAGCGGGAGCTTTGTCGTCCGGAGGTGTGTGTGTGGCAGCTAAAGTCCACGCCTACACTATCGAGCGTGTATGAACTGTGATTACTTTCTATATTGCTGATTAGCTATTGGGCATTTCACTCTCTGACTGAAGGCAGTCGACCAATCGCGACAGACTGTCATCGGTCCAATCAGCGCAGATTAGCTTCGCGCTAAGGAGGGGTTTGGGAACAAATGAATCACTGGACGATTCATACAGGAGTTGCTGGGATAATTAGGTAAAAATAAATGCAGATTATAAGACCATGAAAGTGTTTTTTGTCCTTGCATGCATATTAGACTGTTGTTGGAGACACTTACAACCAAGATATGACCCTATTTCATGTATAATATGGGCTCTTTAATTCTACTTGTATCCAATACTTCTCTGATCTACACGTCCTCCTCCATCATCTACACCATCATCACCTCCACAGCTTGCGTCCCAGTATCATAACTCACAGATCAGCCCTCTTTATCCATAGCCACATTGTGGCTTTCTCTGCAGCTTGGCAAACAGACTTAACTGTCTTCATCTTATTTGGTACTGCTAGGCCTAATTGGTTGAAGATTGACAGAGTGAACACCCTGCAAACCCTCTATAGCCCACCTCTATAGGCTCACACTGGGTCTTCCAGCCCCCTTTCCTTCTGTACTAGCTCTGAGTACTTTGAGCTTTGCCTTCCATTTACCTCTTCCATCTGCTCTTCCCTGGGCTCTTTGAGTTCAAGCAAAATCAGCTGTCTTGTTTCCTCAGAAATGCTAATTATGTCTGGTGGGAGTGTTGTAACTATGTGCTGTAGGAAATTTAACTGCTTCCCCAGGTCAACTTGCAACAGTGGAGGAGGCCTGACCTTGTCCGTTGCAGTTGGCAGGGTTCCTCCCCAGCTTTCACAAAGTCAGTCCTCCTTTTGGAGTCTAGATGGAACCTACCAGAAATTATGGCATTGCAAATGCTTTCTGCCACCGCCTTCAGTACTTGGTCATGCCGCCAACAGTAGCGCCCTTCTTCCAGTGGACAGCCACTCAATAGGTGTTGTAATGATCTCCTACCAGAGCATAATTGGCATGCTGGAGTCTAATTCTTGCCCCACATGTGAAGGTTGACTGGACTTGGTATGAGTCTGGATAAGGAATCCGATGTGATGGAAGATTGCCTGCATGATGTTTTTCCAGGTGATCTTACCTTGTTGGCTACTCTCCCACTTTGTCCATGCCCCCTGCTTCCTCAGTCCACTGTCCTGCTCACTCTCAGGGCGTACTCACACTATGCTATTCGAACCGTGCCCAAATCCGGTATATCTCCAAAACACTACTCCATACACTCTTTTTGGATCGGAGCAGCCACTACTGCAGCTATATCAGGCATCTCAGATGAAACCATCAGAGTTCTAGGCAGATGGTCATCAGAAGCATATCACTTATATATGCGACACAACCTCAACGACCTTCGTTAAGTTTAAGCCCACATCAGCTCTTAAAATTCTTGGGGGTCTTCTAAAGGTTCCACTTTAACCAACGAGACAAAGGCCCCACTCTGAGTATCCCCGGACGAGACTCCCTGATCAGCCGGTTCAACGTTCATCCATACTTCTCTTCTCAATCTTAATAACTATTACCTACTTCTCTCAGACAACTCGTAATAAAGTTTCTCAAGCAATGGGTGTACTGTGGTCCTTGATGGTGAATTAATATTAAAGAGGAAACGTGAGCTTGACAAATCCTGTCACTGTCGTAACACTGAATACTTCTAACTCTTTCCTGATAGAGATTTTTATTTGCATTTACATTTACATTTAGTCATTTAGCAGACGCTTTTATCCAAAGCGACTTACAAATGAGGACAAGGAAGCAATTTACACAACCAAGAGCAACAATAAATAAGTGCTATAAGCAAGTTTCAGGTCTGTAAAGTCTAAGAAGGGAAGTATTAGTAGTATTAGTATTTTTTTTTTTTTGTACAGTTAGTGTGATATTCAGAGAGGCAATTACAGATTAGGAAGTGTAGTGGAGACTAAATAGTTGAGTTTTTAGTCGTTTCTTGAAAGTAGCGAGTGACTCTGCTGTTCTGATGCAGTTAGGGAGTTCATTCCACCAACTGGGCAGATTGAGCGTGAGCGTTCGCGAAAGTGATTTCTTCCCCCTTTGGGATTGATCCACGAGGCGACGTTCATTCACAGAACGCAAGTTTCTGGAGGGCACATAGATCTGCAGAAGCGAGAGCAGATAAGAAGGAGCAAGGCCAGAAGTCACTTTGTAGGCAAACATCAGAGCTTTGAATTTGATGCGAGCAGCAACTGGCAGCCAGTGCAAACGGAGTAGCAGCGGAGTGACATGTGCTCGTTTAGGTTCATTGAAGACCACTCGTGCTGCTGCATTCTGGAGCAGTTGAAGAGGCTTGATAGAGTTAGCTAGAAGCCCAGCTAGTAGAGAGTTACAGTAATCCAGTTTGGAGAGAACAAGAGCTTGAACAAGGAGTTGAGCTGCATGTTCAGATAAGAAGGGTCGGATCTTTCTGATGTTATAGAGTGTGAATCTGCACGATCGAGCAGTTCTAGAGATGTGGTCAGAGAAGTTTAGTTGGTCATTAATCGTTACTCCAAGGCTTTTCACCATTTTGGATGCAGTAATGGTTGCCCCGTCCATCTAGATTGAAAAGTTATGGTGTAGAGTCGAGTTGGCAGAAACTACAAGCATTTCCGTTTTTGCGAGGTTCAGCTGAAGATGATGATCTTTCATCCAGTGTGAAATATCCAACAGGCAGGCTGAGATGTGAGCTGGAACCGAGGGATCATCAGGATGAAAAGAGAGGTATAGCTGGGTATCATCAGCATAGCAGTGGTAGGAGAATCCATGTCTCTGGATGACTGGTCCTAGAGATGATGTGTAGATGGAGAAGAGAAGTGGCCCAAGAACAGAGCCTTGAGGTACCCCAGTGTTTAGATGCTGTAGGTTGGACACCTCTCCCCTCCAAGACACCCTGAATGACCTGTCAGAGAGGTAAGATCTGAACCATTGTATAACAGTGCCCGCAACGCCCAGTGACTCAACCGTAGATAGCAGGATCTGGTGGTTGACAGTGTCAAAAGCAGCTGACAAGTCCAGCAAAATGAGGACTGATGATTTAGAGTCTGCTTTAGCCAGTCTGAGATCCTCCACGACCGAGAGCAGGGCAGTCTCAGTTGAGTGGCCTTTCTTAAAGCCGGATTGCTTGTTGTCCATGAGATTGTTTTGAGTAAGAAAGTCCAGGACTTGATTGAACACTACTTTCTCCAGAATCTTGGCCATGAATGGAAGCAGGGATACTGGTCTGTAGTTTTCAAGTAGCGTATGGTCCAGGTTATGTTTCTTTAGCAGTGGGGTTACCCTAGCCTGCTTAAATGAAGTGGGGAATAAACCAGAGTCAAGAGATGTGTTAATTATGTGAGTCAGTGTTGGTATGACTGCAGGA
Source organism: Danio rerio (assembly GCF_052040795.2). Lineage (NCBI taxonomy): Eukaryota > Metazoa > Chordata > Actinopteri > Cypriniformes > Danionidae > Danio > Danio rerio. Next base: position 36,926,412 of record NC_141024.2, read on the forward strand.
GAGATGGCTTGGAAGAGATGAGAGGGAATGGGATCGAGTGGACAGGTGGTTGCATGGCTAGATAGCACCAGTTTGGACACCTCAGACTCAGAGAGCTGAGAAAAAGAGGTGAGTGTGTGTGGTGTTGGTGGTGTACCTTGCGTGTTTGTTGTAGGTGCAGCAAATTGAGCACTGATTTTTGCAGTTTTGGTGCAGAAGAATGTAGCAAAGTCATCAGTAGTAAGTGTGGAGGATGCGGGTGGAGGAGGAGGATAGAGGAGGGAGGAAAATGTTTTAAAAAGTATGCGAGGATTAGTGGCATTGTTGATTTTCAGACGGTAATACGTCTGCTTTGCCGAAGTAACCTCAGCTGAGAAAGAAGACAGAAGAGTTTGGTATGTTAAGAGCTGTGCAGGATTTTTAGTTTTCCGCCAAATTCTTTCTGCAGCTCGAAGTTTTGAGCGATGCTCACGGAGAGCATCCGAGAGCCAGGATGCAGGAGGACTGGCACGGGCTGGCCTGGATGCAAGAGGACATAATTGGTCTAGACATGATGCTAGTGTGGAGCAGAGTGTATCAGTGGCACTGTTCGAATCAAGTGCAGAGAGTTTGCAAGATGGAGGAAGAGAGTCTGAAACAATGGTGGATAGTCTATTGGGTGAGAGAGATCATAGGTTTCTGCGAAAGGTAACCAGTGTTGGAGTGTGTGGCGGCTCAGGAGTAATGTGGATGTTGAGAGACAGAAGGAAATGATCCGATATTTGTAGTGGAGTTACTATTGTTTGATCAGCGAAGCAGTGTCGTGTGTAAATAAGGTCTAGCTGATTACCTGATTTGTGGGTAGCAATATTTATTTGTTTTTTTGTGATTTGCACCTATATTCGACATACACCACTATCAGCTTCAATAGTGAGCATTACCATGACCCTGGGTTGCTCATATACATCAGTTTGCTCCTGAGTTGACCGTTGCTTGCCTGACCAATCTCTGTCTAAGATGTGACAGCTCCACACACACTCATGTTGTGAGTGCACTGATTAATGCACTGATATCATCTATTGTTGATCAGCCAATCACAATCCACATGTCTTATTGGACTCAATCTGCAGAATTAGTGTGTGTGTGTGCTATAAGCTGATGTTTGTGTACTGACTAAAGGACTGTGTGTGTGTGTGTGTGTGTGTGTGTGTGTGTGCTATAAGCTGATGTTTGTGTACTGACTAAAGGACTGTGTGTGTGTGTGTGTGTTATAAGCTGATGTTTGTGTACTGACTAAAGGACTGTGTGTGTGTGTGTGTGTGTGTGTGTGTGTGTGTGTGTGTGTGTGTGTGTGTGCTATAAGCTGATGTTTGTGTACTGATTGAATGTGTATCTGTGTGTTTACAGTCTGGATCATGTAGGAGACATGAGGATTACCGCAGGACCACGCAAATGTAGGACTACACACACACACACACACACACATACGCTCCCTCTCTCTCTCACATACACACAACACACGCTCTCTCACACACACACACGCTCTCTCTCACATTCACACACACACGCGCTCTCACACACACACGCGCGCTCTCTCTCTCTCACACACACACACACACACACACACACACACACTTGCTCTCTCACACACATACTCTCTTTCTCACACACACATGCACACACGCTCTCTCTCTCTCTCTCACACACAAACACACACACGCTTTCTCTCACATTCACACACACACACGCTCTCTCATACACACACACACACATACACATGCTCTCTCTCTCTCTCATACAAACACACACACACTTTCTCACACACACATACACACACACACACACACACACGCTCTCTCTCTCTCACACACACACACACACACACGCTCTCTCTCTCTCACACACACACACACACACACAGAGCTGTGGTTATAAATGTGTGTGTTCTTGTGTTCAGATGTCTGTTTCCTCACACTGGATCCAAACACAGCAAACACTCAACTCAAACTGTCTAAGGAGAACAGAAAGGTGAAGCATGTGAGAGAGGACCTGAGGATAATGAGGAAGGATCGGCGCTATCCTTATCATCCAGACAGATTTGATCCTGTGTTTCAGGTGTTGTGCAGAGAGAGTGTGTGTGGACGCTGTTACTGGGAGATTGACTGGAGTGGAGATCATGGTGTGTTTATATCAGTGTCATATAAGAGCATCAGGAGGAAGAGAGGTGATGCGTGTGAGTTTGGATGTAATGCTCAGTCCTGGAGTTTGCTCTGCTTATCCTCCAGATTCACATTCAGACACAATAACACACACACTCATGTCCCAGTGAAGCCGCTCAGCAGGAGAATAGGAGTGTTTGTGGATCACAGTGCAGGAACTCTGATCTTCTACAACATCTATAAAGACACAATGAGCCTCATCCACTCAGTCCAGACCACATTCACTGAGCCGCTCTGCCCTGGGTTTGGGTTTTATTCTGGATCATCAGTGAAACTGAGCTGAAGACTGACAAGAGATTTACCCAGAAACCTCTGCAGGTGTGTGTGTGTGTGCAGTCTTCATTTAAAATGTAGTTTTTTATTATATTGCCACAGCAATTACTTTATTATTGCACAAAAAAGCTACATTTTTTTAAGTGTCTTTCAGAATCAGTTTTATTGCCAAGTGTGCTTCACATGCACAAGGAATTTGTTACAGAAGATTCCAGTGTGCATAAAGTAACAACACAAAATACATATGAGAAAGAAAAAAACAGATGATAAACATTAAACAGAGATGCAGTTAGTCCAGAAATCTAGGTGTTGAGTTGTATGTACAAATTTGTTATAAATATACAGGTTATACGGTGATGTGTACAAATGCAAATGTAGAAAGTATTGCATTGTATATTGTTATATGGTGCTGTGTACAAGTGCATATGAGAAAGTATTGCACATATTTACTGCACAGCAGAGTAATATTTAACTGTTCATGAGGTAGATGGCCTGAGGAAAGAAACTTTTTCTGTGTCTGGCTGTTTTTGTGCCTGGTGCTTTAAAGTGCCGACCAGACGGTAACAGTTCCAACAGGTAGTGTGCTGGGTGCGAGGTGTCCAGAGTGATTTTACAAGCCCTTTTACTCACTCTGGAAGAGTACAGTACTTGAAGTGTAGGAAAAGTAGTGCCAGTGATTCGTTCAGCAGTCCAGACTATTCGCTGTAGTCTACGGAGGTCACTTTTGGCAGCTGAGCCGAACCAGACGGTGATGGAAGTGCAGAGGATGGATTGGATGACAGCTGAGTAGAACTGTACGAGCAGCTCCTGTGGCAGATTTAACTTCCTCAGCTGATGAAGGAAGTACAGTCTCTGTTGGGCTTTCTTCACGATAGAGTCTATGTGAATGTCCCACTGCAGATCCTGAGAGATGGTGGTGCAGAGGAGGTGTATTCATCATTTCACGATGGTGATATGTATTAAGAACAGGTCATTCATGCATATAGCTTTATATTTTTTCTCTAATCTTGAGCACAAATAATAAAAGTCAATGTCAAATCCACTGCTGATATTAGAATGTGATGATGAACATGGAAATGTCTGAATCCTGTCTGAATCTCTGTCAAATCTTGAATCCACTGTAGAGAAATCCAGCAGATCAATGAATAAAGGAGAAATGAAGTGTGACGTTTGTTTCTGCTCTTCTGATCTTCTTCTTCTTCATGATTTGACTTGAACTGAACAATAAAAACACATTTATTCCAGTATTTATTGATCTGTTCATGTTAGTTGATGACAGTAAAGTTGTTCTCTTTTAGTTCTTGTTGACTCTCAGTGCATTAACTGATGTTCACAAGCACAACTGTGGATTAATAATGCTTCAGAAAATGTCTGATCACTCTCATTCATTAGGAGTCATTAACTAGGATTAATAAATGCTCTGCAAGATTCATTTACTGTTATGAATTATCATTAACGACACCTTAATGTATATAATGTCATATTATCCACAATTATTTACTCAAATGAAAACTTGACAGCATTCAAGGGGAACATGATCGGGTTTCGGTGGGGACCTGAAGCTGAAGAGGCATTCAAGATTCTTAAGAAGCGGTTCACTTCAGCACCTATCCTTCTTATCCCCAATGCTGATGAACCCTTCACTGTGGAGGCTGATGCCTCTGAGGTGGGCATTGGAGCAGTGCTAACGCAAAGGGGTGAAGATAAAAGGCTTCATCCATGTGCTTTTCTCTCTCACTGTCTAACCCCTACTGAGAGAAATTACCATGTGGGAGATAGGGAGTTGTTAGCCGTGAAACTGGCTCTCGGGGAATAGAGACACTGGCTCGAGGGGGCGAAACACCCATTCCAAGTTCTTACTGACCACAAGCGTGCGTCCGGACCAAAGAGTCTGGCTTTCCACCAGGAACATTCCCCTACGGGTTGACTCCAGGAAACTATCCCAGAAGTTTATTGGTCCATTCAAGATCGCCAGGAAAGTAAACCCAGTCACCTACAAATTATACTTGCCAAAATCTTTAAAGATAAACCCTACCTTCCATGTGTCTTTACTAAAACCAGTTTTGTCTTCTCCTTTCTTTGTGACAGGTAAACCTCCCCCTCCTCGTTTTGTTGGAGGCCAAGCAGTCTTTACAGTCCGCCGGATACTGGACACCCGTAAAGTACGCAAAACTCGACAGTATCTCGTGGACTGGGAAGGCTATGGCCCTGAGGAGCATTCCTGGGTCCTTGCCAAGGACATTTTAGATCCGAGACTCATTCGAGACTTTCACGCTCTTAAGATGAAATCACTCGGCAAGAACGTCAGGAGCCGTTCCTAGAAGGGGGGGCCCTGTCAGGGTTTTTGGTTAATTTTTCATGTAATGTTTTTTATTCGCCACTAGATGTAGCCATTTCAACTTTTCTTTTTCTGGTTACCTGTAATCACAGAGATCAGTTTTACATGTTCCTTGTTTAGTTGTTTGTATAAAAGTAACCCTTTTTTTCCTCTGTTCTTTGCTCGGTTATTGTTGACCCATGCCTGTCGCCTACAGTGAGTTCTTCCTTCTTGTTATTTAAGCTAGTTCTCTTGTAACTAATATTCCTTGGAGTTTTTTGGAATTTTTCTGTTCAGAAGTTTTTGCCTGTCTGACTTGATGTACCTTTTGAAACCTGAAGTTTCCTGTTTTTGTTAACTGTTTTTCATCTTCCATTTGAAGATTGTTTTTTGTTGCTAATAAAACTCCTCAAGGAATCTGATAGTGTCTCATTGCTGGGTTCTTCAACTACCAGTGGCTTAGTGGTAAGGAGTCCACACTCACACGGCAGGAACCTGGGTTTGATCCCTGAGCCTGACAGAATAACCGAGCCTAACATGAACCCAGAGACTCGAGGTTCCCAGGAGCTTCTAGCCACTGTGGCTCAGTATGAGTCCACAATTCAACGCCATGAGGATGCCTTTGCCCAACAAGAAACTTTAATGGTTCAACACTCTCAGTTACTTGCAGATCTTATGGCTTCTGTTTGTCAACTCTTTGACAAGGTCCATGTTGATTCAACCCCAGCTCCTGCTGCTGCTTCAATACCTCTGCCAGAGTCCCGAGTAATCTCCCCTATGATGGAACCTCGCCTACCACCACCACAACATTTCTCAGGTGACCCCAGTGCTTGTGATGGCTTTCTAACATTTTTAGCTAACTTTTTTGAACTGCAGCCTTCATCTTTCCCCTCAGACCGTGCTCGTACTGCATATGTCATCACCCTGTTATCTGGTAAGGCCCTCTCCTGGGCCACTGCGGTCTGGAAGGCGAAGGCACCCTTCTGTTCAAGTTACAAGGCGTTTGAACAAGAATTCAAACGGGTGTTCGATCACCCCATCAGTGGTCGGCAAGCCTCAAAAAGACTCCTAACGCTACGACAAGATACTGGCAGTGTGGCAGAATATGCCATAAAATTTAGAACAATGGCAGCTGGAAGTGGTTGGAACAATGAAGCCCTCATGGTCTGTTTTCAAAATGGGTTATCTGAGACAATCCAGGATGAACAGGCTACCCGGGAACCATCTCTGGATCTCGAGAACCTCATGGAGCAAGCCATCCGTTTGGACAATCGACTGAGGGAGAGATATTTTAACCACCCCAAGCCCTCCTTCGGGGTTCCCACTCCAGCACCTACCCCCACATCACAGGTATCTCAATTCAGTGCAAAACCTATGCAATTAGGCAGAACTCGGCTTTCCCCCACGGAGAGAGACCGCCGCATGAGGGAGCAGCTTTGTCTATACTGCGGTTTATCTGGCCATTTTCGTTTTACCTATTACTATTATTCATTTACGTTTTAATAGTGTATTATCTCCAAAATAAATTAAAACAATCAAAAGAAAAGAAAAAAGCAGCTCGGGGCATCAACAGAGCTATGAATGGAGCGCTCTTCCTCTGTCTCACACATATACACAGGCATCTAAACGCGCAAAAACACACTTAGTAAACTTGACAAAACCTCTTAAAAACCTTTACTGCCAGCTGTGTAAAGGTTATTATGCGTTATTGAAACATCAAAGATGCAGCAAAGAAAGATCATTTTATGCAACAGCCTTACATTTAAAAAAAAAAACATAAGAGCGATCATATGCAAAAAAAAAAAAAAAGACCCAGCCTATAATTTGTTCCAGATGTTTTCTTTCCCTTATTTATCGATCGGAAAACGGTGCCCGCCTCTCCTTTCACTCCGCCCCGAAGCCCCGGCTGGCCCTCCTTGGCCCAAGGTATTCGGCGGGCCGAAAAAGGCCGGCCGCTGGCCCCAAGAAAGCCCCGCTTTGGCCCGATTAGGCCCCGGAAGTGACAGTGGAAATGCCACTGGCCTTGGCTCGCCCTGGCTCGCTCGCTTTAGGCGCGATAGTGGAAACGCGGCTATTGCCCACACTATTTAAGCAACACACTCACTCATTCACATTGCCGAGTCTTGTTAACTGTAAAGTAACACTACAATGTGTTTCCTAGTCTTGTTTTCCTGTGTTTTGACCCAAGCCTTGTTAGCCCGCCTGCCTTCTGACCACTCGCCTGATCCTTTGACTACAATTCTGGACTTCCCTTGTATGTCTGTTTGCACCTGTATTGACCATTGCTTGCCTGACCACTGATTAAACCTGCACGTGGAACCTATCTCTGTTGTTTGTGTCACTTGTGTTCTATTTGATTTGATTATGCTTGCTATCTGTCATTGACGACATTATTTGACAGTTTTATTCACTAGTAACATCAGACATTTGTCATTATCAGATTATATTCCACAATAGGCTAACTGACACTGTAAACATTTATTTTCATGCACAACCCTGTTCGCTATGAAAGAAAAAATCATATCAAATGCTTGTCGTAATCATAACTCTAAAATGAGATATGATCATTTAAATGAAGTGCACACTTTCGGTTTCATTTTGACTTCTAAGTGCTCGTTCATACTTCGTGCGCGGCTCCCAAATGTTCACTTTGTGCCACAAACTGAATATTATGTACAACTGTACTACCTGCTACTTCAACATTTGCAAGTTCTGTTCACTAAAGTAGATGCGCGCGCGTCTATCATTATGTAGAGCGTGCTCTCACGGTCAGCAGCTCACGTTACATGTGATTTCCAGGCCGCGAATACATCATTATATGAAGACAAAAATGACATTTTCAGGTGAATTATACCTTATAAATACAGTATGTGACTCTTTCAACATCATTTGGAGGTGTCTATGTCACTGAGCAACGAATGTGAAACAATGAAAAAACTTGTGCGGCCGCCTTTTCTTCTCTCATTAACTTGAAAATTTGATTGACAGAATCATAGAAATGTTGGATTAAGATCGTCAAGGGGGTAGAATCGAGATCGCAATCTTTTTACCATTAATTGTGCGGCTCTAATCCCTAATCATAACTCCTGTACAGTAGTTCCACAAATTTCTGACACTCGATGACACTGGAATACCCTGTCAGAAAAGTCTAGTAGCTGTCAATGAGCTTTTTACAGTGTCTGCTATAATGTTAATGCTGTTGTGTGTTTACATTGATGAGTATGACCACTGTGTTAAATGCACAGTACTGTTACGATCCTATTGCCGCATTAGATCATTATGATAACATATACCTTCAGTGATTTCCTGAAGATAAATACCCAAAAATAACAACTGAAATAAGTACAGCAGTCGCGATCGTCTGATCTCATATGAAGCTAGAAATCGCGAGGACATATGATGACGTGTGCAGGTACTGTAGTGCTGTCCCAATTCTTAGGGGTAAAATTTGAAGCCCTTCAACTTAACCCTCAGTTGTAAGGGGTAGGGGTTCAAAAATAGAATTGGGATCGGGCCTTAATATTTAATCCACATAAATTTGTTAAAAGTGTTAAGTTAACTTAATTTGTGTTGTGACAACATGAAAGAATTGTGTGGAACCCTGCACAAATATGGTTGTTAGTTCATAATAAGTTGAAGCACATTGTCAGATTTTGCTGTATTTGGCTTAAGCGTTCTTTGGTGGCTCGCAAATGTATAGATGACTCTAATACATCAAATAAGTAAGCTGACCAAAGTTCTTACGGGCAGAAGACTTTATTGAAGAGAATTAATTGTGCAGTTCATCAGCAGTGATGTTAACTTGTCTGTCTTCAAGTAACTTAAACCAAAATACAGTCTGTGAGACTCTAATTTATAACAAAGGATGAAACCCCCCTGGAGATTACCCAACTGCTTTGGTTGGGTCACATCTCTTGAGTTCCTGTAGGTCAATTGGTTGCATATGAAACAAGCCAATACAATCGATCAACATACAGAATTATTGTGCCTTCTTGCAGCCCGATAGCAACTCTCACAACCTGGTACTGGGCTGTGACCCCTGATCTACACTACAAAACAGCTGGCAAAATCTTCAGCCCTCTTCAGTTGAGGTTAAATTTTCAGGTGTTCAAAGGGTTTTATTATCAGTAACTTAATATGTATTCAAGAGTTCACACTTGTTTGGCATGCTATCCCGGAAGAGACCTAAGCTCAAAAGATCCTCGAGCCCTAAGCTCCCTCCCGTTAGCAGGACGAGAGGGGAGTGTGAGCTCAGGTAGATCTTGATGAACTCCTCAGGCTTCTTTCTATTCTAATGACAGATATAGGGTCGGCTAAAGGGAGATATAAGGCTTACTAAGAGCTCGACTATGGTGCCAATTTAATGTCCAGTTTACTTAGGTTGTGTATTTTTGGACTGTGGGAGAAAACCAGGGAACCCAGGGGAAACCCACGCGAGCACAGGGAGAATGAGCAAACTCTAACATTCTTACTGTGAGGCAACAGTGCTAACCACTGGCTAATCATTGGCTGCCGTGTTGCTCAATCTAGAAAGGAGGGGGAGTAAGGGTGGGAGGGGGATTCTTCAAGACGAAGATAACTGAGTTAAGAGGACAATCATAAGCATGTGATCCTCTTGAAAGTAGTTTATAAATAAACTTCACTTGAATGAACAGCCAAACTACGTGAAAAAGCTGCCGTTTTGAATATACCTGTGTTTGTGTGGACAAGGCCTTAATGTTGAGGACTCTACTCCCCATTGTGAAGCTTTAGGTGAGCGCTGAGGCTTCTTTTACACTTAAAGCCCTTTCCACATTCACTGCATTTAAAACGATCCTTTCCTGAGTGAGTCTCCATGTGTTGCTTAATGGAGTCTTTGCGTGTGAGACTCTTTCCACACTGATCACATGTAAACAATATGGTTCCAGTATGACCATTCATGTGGTTCTTGAGGCTAGTTTTGGTTGTGAAACTCTTTCCACACTGAGCACATGTAAAGGGCTTCTCTCCAGTGTGAGTTCTCATGTGGTGTTTGAGTGTGCTTTTAAGTGCAAAACTTTTACCACACTCTGTGCATGTGTAAGGTTTCTCTCCAGTGTGAATCCTCATGTGGTGTTTGAGTGTGTTTTTATGTGGAAAACTTCTACCACACTCTGTGCATGTGTAAGGTTTCTCTCCAGTGTGAATCCTCATGTGGATGTAAAGGTCTTGTTTTTTACCTAAACTCTTTCCACACTGTTCGCAGGTGTAAGGTTTCTCCCTAGTGTGAGCTCTCATGTGAGCAATCAGGTTCGGCTTTTTACTGAAACTCTTTCCACACTGTTTACAGCTGAAAGACTTCTCTCCAGTATGAGTTCTCATGTGTTCTGCAAAGTGTCCAGCATGATAAAAGCTTTTTCCACACTGTTGACATGTGTATGGCCTCTCTCCAGTGTGAATTCTCATGTGGATTTTAAAGTTTTGTATTTGACTAAAACTCTTTCCACACTGTTCGCAGGTGTAAGGTTTCTCCCCTGTGTGAACCCTCATGTGAACATCAAGGTTTGGCTTTTGACAGAAACTCTTTCCACACTGTTTACAGCTGAAAGGCTTCTCCCCAGTGTGAATTCTCATGTGTGCTGCAAAGTGTCCAGCATGATAAAAGCTTTTTCCACACTTTTGGCATGTGAACTTCCTCTCTCCAGTGTGAGTTCTCATGTGCGCTGCCAGGTTTCTTGCATGACGGAAGCTTTTTCCACATTCTTGGCATGTGAACTTCCTCTCTCCAGTGTGAATTCTCATGTGGGCTTTAAAGCCTTGTATTTGACCAAAACTCTTTCCACACTGTTCGCAGGTGTAAGGTTGCTCCCTACTGTGAACTCTCATGTGAACATCAAGCTTTGACTTCTGACTGAAACTGTTTCTACACTGTTTACAGCTGAAATTACACCCAGATTTGGATTTCCGAGGTCTTCCGTGTGATGAAGTCTTTTTAGTCAGTGTGGGTTTTTCATCAGTCATTATTTCTTGGGGTTTCTCAAACTGCTGTTTCTCATCTACTTCATTCTGTCCATGAGTCTCTTCTTTCAGCACCATCAGATCTAAAAAAAAAAAAAAAAAGAGTTAACTTTAGTATGAAGGCTCAAAGCGATAAGCAAGAAATGGATGTTTCACCCACAAATGAAAATAACCTTACCATTTACTCTCCATTAAGGTAGTTTTAAACATTTCCTTTATTGTGGAACACAGTAAGCCAGTGTTTTTTTTTCTTTCTTTTTTTTAATATCTTATTTGTGTTCAACAGGATTAAGAAACTCATAAAGGTTTAAAACCACTCAAGGAAGAGTAAATGGTGAGGCTATTTTCATTTCTACATCAACTATTCCTTTAAATGGTTCCTACAATTACCCATTTTTTACAAGATGTAAAATAAGTCTATGGTGTTCCCAGAATGTGTCTGAGGTTTCAGCTCAAAATCAGATCATACACCTTGTAGAATATTTAATTTAGGGGTCAGAGGAAAACCAAGCTCTTTTTGTGCCTGTGGCTTTAAATGGAAATACATGTTTAGAGTTACTGAAGTTTGTCCTGCACGCTTGTGTGTTTTTTTTAGTTACATATTTGGTTTGGTGCGTTAATCTTATCGTTGCTATTATTCAAAAGAAGGTAATGATTCGCACTCAATTGCTTCGTACTGTTTTTATTTTTACTTTTTCTTACATTGTACGGGTGATAACGGACAAACAGACGTTTCGGCACGAAGCCTTCCTCAGTGTGTGGCATAATTCTCTAACTCCACCCTTTTATCCCATAGTCAATCACAATGTGCAATTAGTTAGACCTAAATAAAAATAAATAATAATGTTAAAATATTTTAGATATTTCTTAGCAAAAAATCTTAAATATTGTGTAAAAACAAGAGAGCTCGACTAGGATCCACACACTTTTTTCCAAAATAAACTTTCTTTAAAATAAAAAACAAATGAATAAAAGTTTTGAAAACTATAATAAACTAAATCTATGCACAACAATCTGTCCAGGTCGATGTCCTCAGCAGTAAATACATGGAGCACGTTTGAACAAATGAAGCACAAAAATAATTAAACTATTATGATAAATAGAGTTAAAATGATCTTTTTGAATGAAAAGTTTAAAGTTTTATTGAGATGGATTGTTGGTGATTGTGTGGGTTTTGGCCAGGTTGGGTAACAAAACATGAACAAAGGAAAATAAAGACTTGTTTAAAAAGATTTAAGACCTACAACACAGTATTTCCGTAAATTTAAGACTTCTTAAGGCCTCAAATTTTAGGTTTTTGAATTTAGGACATTTTAAGACCCTGCGGGTATTACATAGATCATATCTGTGAGAACTAGTAACAACTACTAAAAACAAGTTTAAACCCATAAAGAAATTGATGAAAAAGGGAATTGTGATCAACGTGTCATATGCAAATGGAAAGTACTAAGCCAACACTATCACTGTAATAGCAGATATCTTCTATGAGAATACTGTAGGTCAAATATCTTCAGCTCAGTTAAACTTTTTAATTTTTTGTTTTTATTTACTTTATATAGCGCCAGTGCCCAAGGACGCTTTACAAACAGTAAGAGAACAAGAAAAGCAATAAACTTAAGAAGGTAGAGAAAATGGGAGACTAATAATACATAAAATAATGACAAAAGACATGAAAACAAGTGATGAAAGAAACTCATTCCTGTCTTTTCATTGAGTGCTTATGTGCATTTAGGAGAACTAGGCAGCACACTCAGGGCTTCAAGATGGATTTTGAGAATGAAAACCAACCTGTTTGTTCCTGCAGATCTTCCTGTTTGACTGTGAATGTTTCTTCAATCTTCACATCTTCAGTCTCCTCTTTAATAAACACCATCTTTATAACAGTGTGGAGATCAGTCGCTTCAGCAGGAGTTTTTCTCTGTGTTTGGACACTTTATCCTGTTTAAAATTAACAAAACAATAAAAATGTCCTGTTTAAAATGAATAAAACAATTAACAAAAACAAAATAACTTCACTTCAGCACTTGCTTCAACAGTTTCTTTATATAAGAGTGATTAACAAAAATAAATCAGGTAAGTCTGAGCAAAAAACAATAGCCACAAAAGAGAAGATTAAGACCAGTACTTCATTTCTTATATATAGTGATGTTTACTTCGAATACAATTACATTATGCTATTTAATAAATTAAACCTTCATTAAAACACTTATTACACTCTTTACTGTTGCTTTATTCAAACTTTAACAAATGTTAATTATTTTGTTTGTTTTATTTATTTTAATGTCTGCTTACAGCAACGTTGTAGCACTCTTTTGCAGGAGACAAGAATTTACTCTTGTGGACAAATAAAGTTTATCCTATCTTATTCAAACAATAGACCTTACTGTGAGTAAAATAGTACTTCGTTGTATAAAGGGTTAAAATAATATTTTCAACAGCAGGTACATTTAGCATGAAAGGAACAACCTGAAATTTAAACCAGTCGGTTTACATCTGTGTAAAAGCTTTAAAACAAACCTTTCTCCAGTTGAATCATAGTACTGGAGTGGCGCAGCCTTATGATGTCACACCACCACGCCAAAATAAAAGTCTTTTTTAAAGCTTTTTCCCTCACTTACTCTTAGTCATGACTTATTGATACATTTCTCCCTTGTTTTCCACTTTTTACTTTATCTGCTTTCTGTTTTGTATTTGTAAGACCATCACTATTTATGTCAATTGAATAAATCTATTTACAACCACTAGATCTTTGCCTTCAGGTAGGTTGGTAAGTGGTTGCATTTTCTTTAAACGATTGCATTTCTTCATCCATAGCTTTAATCCACATTCACTTGCATTCACTGGTGTTACCACCTCTTTGTATGTTTGAATGGGAAAACATCAAATTCTCCAAAATTGCCAGCCAGGTTCCAACCTATATAATATGTTGTAGCTTATTTGGGCTACAGTCCATTTGTCAGGATAAAAACAATATTTATAACCAAATAAACAAAAAAGTTCCCATGAACAAAAAAGAAGCTTTTAAAAATGACTGAAGAACTTAAGACAGCGTTGAACATCATGTGACATCCACGCATGTTTAGATTTTACATTTTATAATGTTATCATTCAGATATTATTTGAGTGTAAATTCAGAATGTGCAACTCACCTTTTCAGTCTTCAATGAAGAAGTGGGATGAAAAAATGGCCTCAGTGGGTTTTTCTTTGTAGGTTGTTGTTGGTAATAATCCCAATGTAGGAATCTACAATAGTAGTTTGTCCTCCAAAGTTGTTCTCTTTACTTGGCGAAATAAGCCAATGAAGATTCTCTTAGGAACTCAGAATATAAAGATATCACCCTGCTGAGCTACTGGATCTGGAATGTGATTGGATAAGACTCAATTGGCCCCCTTTAATTCTGGTATAAAGACGCAAATGAGCAGTGAAGACTCAAGACACATACAGTGGGGGATGGGAAGTCCAGCAGCTTTACAAGTCATAGTTTTACATAGAAATAATGATGTATTGGGAAAATGAGTTGACTTTAGCCATCACTATTTGTTTTGTTGCTGTTGTTTTATAATACTATTGATTGAAGCGTTTTTATTTTGGCTGCTGCATTTTGTAGTTAATGTTGATACATTTATGTTGAGGTACTTTGATTTGAAACACATTTCAATTTATCTTTCCCAAGCCTGGTTAAAAGGTAATGCAAGAGTTGTGTGTTGTTTTTTTTAGAAGCTTCTCAGAGTTTTGTGTGAGTTTAGAGTCCTTTATTTCTCTTAAAGCACATGCTGTGTATTACTGGCTTCTGTAAGACTCTTAACATGTCAATTATTTCTTTTAAAAGTGTCTATAGATTTTAACAATCAAAATGTAACTTGTTTCTGTGCCAATTTAGTTTTCTTTTCTTCGTCTTTTAGTTGAACAGAACATGTGTGAGCAGCTCAGCTTTCTCGAAAGCCTCTTATTCACCTGATAGGTAACAAAGATGTTTTTCCCTCTATTTAATATTTGTGTTTGTGCATACATATGCATAGACATTCACAAAAGCATGTGATACCCTGTCACAAAACCTTTTTTAACACAGTAAAGCTATCACATACTGTCCATTTTTTTTTAAATATGTGATGCATCTAAATATTTATAATCAGAAAATAATTACATTACAAGTTAATTTGTTGTATAGGCAGCATATACAGGGTAATGCAATGACAGGAGTTCACTTTCATAACTACAATGCAGAACTTTAAATGTGATTTATCTGCTCCACCTACACCAACTACAGCATTTCTCAGACTTCTTTTTTCACTATGGTGTAATTACAGTGGTGAACATCACATAAAACAACAACTGCACTTACTCCTGTAACTTGTTTGGAACAATGACATTTAAATATCTGTGTCACATATTCATTTAAATAAATGGCTCATCATTGTGTGCGGTCATCTTTAGTAATAGCTGCCTGATATTTAATTGAATAGGGTCGTTTTACATATAAGAAACCTGTTAACAGGTATAGCTGTTAATGCCAATACCAATTTGATAGCCTAAAGCAAATTACATGAACAAGACCTGCCTTACATCTCTTAGGACAGTGGTTCTCAAACTGTGATACGTGTACCACTAGTGGTACGCAGGCTTCCTTCTAGTGGTACACAGAGGAATGAAATATGTCATGTACATGCTACACACATTTCAAAATTTAGCAAAAATGATGTATATAATATGCCTATATTATATATAGCCTATATTTCTGAGGTAATCTGCCACGTTTTTTAACTGTGCAGAGTTGTAGCTGCTTTACTAGGCCTACTAGGCTACTGTATTTCAATACTGCTCATTTTGGTGGTACTTGGAGAAGCCATTTTTTTCTGAGGTGGTACTTGATGAAAAACGTCTGAGAACCTCTGTCTTAGGACAAATAATCATAGGTGTCTATAACAACACATGCTTGATTGCCCAGATCTTTACAATCAGTACATCTGAATGGTGCCTTTTAGTAAGCATAGTTCTTCACCAATACCAGTTTAATACTTTATATAATTACACATGTGAGGCATCACAGTGGTGCAGTGGGTAGCATGTTTACTTGACAGCAAGAAGGTCGCTGGTTTGAGCCTCAGCTGCGTCAGTTGGCATTTGTGTGTGGAGTTTGCATGTACTCCCCGTGTTTGTGTAAGATTTCCTCCAGGTGCTCTGGTTTCCCCAAAGTCCATAGATGTGGTATGCATGCGGTGTGTGTGAATGAGTGTGTATGTTTCCCAGTAATGGGTTGCAGCTGGAAGGGCATCTGCTGCGTAAAGCATGTGCTGGATAAGTTGGTGTTTCTTTCCACTATGGTGACCCCAGATTAATAAAGGGACTGAGCTTTAAAGAAAATGAATAAATATATATGAGTAATATATCACACGAGGAGCAGTGCGATGAGGCCTTCTATCTGTTTTTGTATTTCTGTTTGTTGTAATGGCCTGTTGTTATTGCAATAAAAAAAATAAATGAATTTTTTTTTTTCAAGTTCGATGTGGCTGTAGATCAGCACTGGTGGAAGGCATGTGTTATATTGTACACTAGGCACTCGAGAACGATTGTCCTTCTACCTTTTGTTTCAATCCCCTGACAACTTTGCTCATCTTCAGAGCTCCTTCATCTGTCATAGACAGCAAGAGTCCCGAGATGCTCAAAGTCCAGAAAAGGAACCAAAAACTATGTCAAAACATGTGACATTTGACTTTAGTGGTTCAATTGTAATCGAGTTCCAAGAACATTTTGTGTGCAAGAAAATGTGGAAAAAAACAGCCATGTCCAAAGTAGGAACTGTTGAAGCATATAGTGGCTGTTTTTGCCTCTGTATTCTCTTAATTTGCATTCAGCAGAAGAAACTCAAACAGGTTTGGCTCAAGGATGAGTAAATGACAGAAATGTGATATTTATGTGAACTACCCCTTTATTGCTTCTGTAAGTAAAGGTAAATTAAATATTACTACTGAAGATATTGCTAAACAATGGCAGGAAACGTTGAACACAGATAATAAGAGACAACAATTCATGTAGGCCTATGAAGATGTAGAAATAGAAAAGAGGTCATAATTATGAGAATGATATTTGGACTCAGATATTATTAGGAAAGTAATGTGTTGTAGACATATACAAATCATCATAAAGTGGATTTAAAAAGTTAAGAAAATATTTAGATTTAAGGTTTGTGTGTGAGAGAGCAGATATAGTGTAAAGTGAAAACCATGGGAGAAATGTACCAAAAAGTCATGACTGCAACAGTATGTGGCAAAAAAAGCTAAAAAAAAGACTTTTATTTTGGCGTGGCATGTGACGTCATCAGGTGGCGCCGCTTCAGCGCTGTAATAATTCAACTGGAGAACCAGACGATTCACACTGTGACAAGAGGTTTAACCAGTTAATAATCTGACAACACAAAAGATGATTTACTCTGGAGAGAAACCGTACAGACCTAATCAGTGTCTACAGAGTTTCGCTTATTCGGCGCAGCTTAAAAAACACATGGACAAAAAGTTGCACACATGACATGAATGCAGCAAAACATTTTCTCATGTGCACAGGATGTTTCATGTCTGAATAATGTTTGAAAAGGCTGAGTGACGGCATACTGTTTTCCAACACTTTCAAAATGCAGTATGTGGGGTTGTAAATGTGTCGCGTTTAATGTAAACACAATAATGGTGGCTGAGTGAAGAACAGTTTTATTAATATCTAGCGAACAGCACCTCTGCGGCTTAAAATCTCTTTGCAAGTGATTGTACAGGTTGTACTCTACTCTCTAGTGTATGCATGTAGCTAGTATTGTTTTGTATGATGTTCTCTGTCTGACTCCCTGAATGAGAAACAAATCACTGGGAAGACACCACACATTAAAGAGGGTGGAGCTCCAGGACGATTAGTGTTCAGTATACCAGGGCCTAAAGTTTAAAAAGCCCATTCATTTGTCCTGTGTTGCATCTTTTATTAATAAAGTTTCTTTACATTTAGGTTCAAGATTCTTTCTAGTTTACTACTGTAGGGATGGAATACAGTTTAACCCAAAGAATGACCAGTCTGTCTGATGAAGAAGAACTGGAATCAGAGATTCAAATAAATAAATGAAGTTTACTTAAGATAGTTTGCAGTTTCATCAGCAGAAGCCAGCTTTAACACTCGCAATGAGTTCCTAGGCCGCTCTGACTTACAGTACAACAATGCAGAAATTATACTCTTTACACAAGTCCAGAAAATGTGGGATCCAGGTAAACAGTTCTCATTGGTTACAGCAAAAATAGACAATTCTAAATGCTTGCGTCAATGAAGTATTGTATCTAGCTCCAGATATGGATGGCGACATGGTTCCTGGGGGTCAGGCCAACCCTAAGTTATTAAGAGCTGATCTCTGACCTGTACAAGTTAAACCAAGGACACAATAGACGCTAGAGACAATCAGTTGTGGAAACTCAAGGTTGTTTTTTTGTACGTTCAGCTGTTTTATCAAACTGAATCAAGACTGGTTCCATCAACATTCGGCTACAATATCCTTACTACACAAGAGGCTATCTACATACAAAAGGAAGTACTTTAATAAGAATTAACAATCAAAACAGAACAATCAAAAACAGCTAAAGTACTGTAGACAATATCATAACAAATAGAAAAGGTGTTTTTTCTCTCCTCTACATCAGCAATTCCATTCAGAGGGAGAGAGAGATCTCGCTGACCTATGACCTGGTTTTTGTGTGTCTCCTGAAAACAGTTAAAATAGACAGGCAAGGAGAGGAGCACAGACACTGAACATTTTTACATAAAGCAGTGTTTTAGTTATTCATTGGTTCAGGTCAATTTAAAAGTTAAAGACTAATTCAAATAATCAAATAATTATATCTAATAAAAGTAATGTGAAACAGGATGTTGAAAAAAGGATAAACGTCGATTCAAGTTGAGATGGATTTGAAGGTAGAAATCCGACTCCTTCATACCCCTGTTTTTGGCTGAAAGTGGAAGAATCCGCTTCGGGTCAACCAGTGGGGTCAATAAAGAATGTGGAAGTAATGACTCATGCCCCCTTATTTAGGTTACAGGGTTTCTTCGCCCTTTCTTGGACATGCTGGAACCTAAAAATTCCAGTCCCCAAGCTAAGGGCTCTTCCACCTTCTACTCACAATGGGCTTCGTCTGTGTATTCATCAAGCCATCCGGCTTCAAAGACAGTTCGTCAGTGTCAGTAGACGTTTCTCATCATCAGTAAGATTGAGGGTCCTGCAAGCGGAAGTGATAACATACGAAACAAAACAGCAGACCAAAGTCCAGAATATGAACACAAATGCGCAAGCCCTAATGCTGCGTTCACATCAGACACGGAACGCACGTCAAGCGCGAGTGATTTACATGTTAAGTCAATGCAAAATAGACATCCTGCAGCGCGATACGTGCGAATGGCGCGGCGCGAATGACAAGAATTGCGCGAATGGCGTGGCAAATCTGGTGTGAACGCATTATAATAGTCCTCCATAAGTAAACAACATACTTTCATCGATACATCCTCTGATGCAACTTGTTCAAACTATAAATCCAAACATCCAGGCTAATTTTAAGACTCAGAGTTCCTATGATCAGACACAAAAGGTCATCGACTAGACCTAAGCCACAGAGGATTCAAATTCATGACCTGCAAAAACATCTTTATCTTCACCAGTCTCAAAACCTTCATCAGCATGTTCTGTAACTTCAAATTAGAATAATGAAGCATTTTTACATTAACACACATTAAACATGCCAACAGCACAATAGTCCTATTCAGCACCATTACCATGTTTAATCATCACCTTGCTGAACTCCATGTCAGTCAAGTCCACTTAAAATATCTTTTCATTCAAATAATGATGTGATTGTAGGGATGCAACACATTCCTCTGTATCATTGATAGGAAGTGTACAAGCACCCTTGTCCTGGCCATAAATGAGCCAAAATCACCTTCACAGTTAACAAACTAATATCAAATCCACTCTCTGAAAGCCGGGCTAAATGAATAAACACTGTTATTGCACTCCTGACATTGAGCCAGACCCTCAGTCACCTCAAAGAGACTAGATATAGATATAACCTGTTACCTAGAGACCAAGAAAGATGTAATGGTTTTTACAAACTATTAATCCAATTCATTAACATGCAATAAGAGGGATTGTGAATCCATTTCTTTTGTTCCCACTTTTTAGGGGTTTAACAAAATCTTTGTCAAATTCAACAAAGATCAAACATGAGTCTGTCAAACTCAAGCATCTTTTAACAGAAATAAGACTAAACCTTATAATTATCTTTTCAACTTGTCATTTGCACCATATTACTTTACTCTGACTAAACCATTCAACATAATCAGAAGCAGACACCTTGTATAAAATTCATTTGATTCTTACTGTCTGGTCAATTAGAAATGCTCACAGGTTAGCTATTCGCTCAAACTTTTGATTATTTGAAAATCTTTCATACCTGTCATTTGACAGTGAAACCTGTTTGAAAGCATTACCAATTGAACAAGAACAGACTGATTTAACAACTCTATTACCACATATAATCAAGACTCTTGCTTGGATATGGACTACTAAATTTTCATTCAAAGACAGTCTAAGTTTCTTTACAACTTGTCAGTATTCACAATAATAATATTGACTTGAGTTGACTTGACTGCTTAAAAATGCTGTTAAAGTTGACGCTGCATTTCTGTTTATTAAAATGTTCATTTTCGCTGCAGCAGTATAAATACTTCTTTCTAAATTCTTACATCAGCTATTTAACCATCAGATTCAAACACTTTCATTCAACTTTATCTCTCTGTTCTACATAACATCCAAACAATTATGTTCCTCTGCACTTGAGGACACACACACATAGACAGAGAGTGTTTTACTGCAGCATTTGCCTTTAACACAAATGACTTCAACTCAATTATCTGTGTATTTTTCCTATGCTAGAGTGAGGATGCTTTCTGGACTATTGTGGTTAGTGACTTAGCCAATGTCACTGTTTAAATGCCATCAAGTCTAAAATATTTAACATTAACATTCAGATAGAAAAGAGTTAACTGTAATTAACCTTTGCATTCTCAGTAAATTTAGACATGTGTTTGTAACCTAATATGCATGGCAGTCTTTAATTTCACAGCTATAAGCTAATAAAATTATTATTATTATTATTCCAGAGAGTAATCTGAACCAGGAAAAGAGGTAATTATTAACCATTGCAATCAAAGCAGGATAACCCATCCATTTAAAGCTCATCTCATGGTCTGCATCATCTTTTCCTCAGATTAACTCAGCATTATAAACTTCTTGCATTTCGCTTATACAATCTGTAATAATATAATACTCATTTCAGAGGTTAGTGACAATATTCATACAACAGGGACGAATCATTCCCTCAGGACAATAAGCATTATTGTACCATAGATATGAATATTGTGACAGCTCATAACTAAGTTTGCTTTAGGTGTTGAACTCGCACAAACTTATTCCTAAAATTCTTTGTCCAGTTTCAACTAGATTTACATGATCTTTTATCAGGTTTCAAAGTTTCCCTGTTCATAATCAATGTCTTTTCTGAGACAATCAGCTGGTGCATTTTGTTTTCTTAATATTGTTGCTAAGCAAGTCGATAACAGAAACAAAACACAACTTATGGCTTCACTCAAACAGTCTCTGTCTCTCTGTTTCATGCACATAAATTTTCAATAGTCTTAGACTATAACATTAAAATGATTACAATTCAGAATCTTTAATCATTCACCAACATTCCAAATGTCAAAAGTTTAATCTCTAAAAAAACTCAGTTGGAACTATTTAAAGACTAAGAGAATTTCTTGTAATTATTTTACCTTAACTGCTTAGTTCCATTCAGCTGTGTTATCCTAACCATCTCACAGCCAGTCTTTATCTTTAGCCAACACCATCTCGAAAATGTCCTTCGTCATGCATAAGGACCTGCATCAGTAAAATACTATGAAAAGTCAGACACATCAGTTAAAAATCATCTCAGCTTCACTATCAAGGAATTCAGCATTCTAAAAATTCATACATATAAAATATCCAGTGCTGTTAAAGCAGCCAACCACATTGATATTGGTAAAATTTTAAGAAACTGTACTGTCTCCAATGGTTCTTGAAAGCCCATTGCCATTATCTTTTTACCAATCATCTCCTTCAGGGTATCATACCCATGGCATAGTCCGTTGATGCTTGTCACAAGGACAGACATGTCCTCAATAAAGGCAGGATTCTCGTGATCAGGTCTGGACGGGGCCACTGAGGCAGATTACTGTAACTTCAAACAGTTCCCCTCTAAGGATGCTTTAGGCCGATAGAGCATCACCCCAGTCCAGCACCATCATTCCCACCGGTCAACTGCCACTCACACTGCAAGCTCCTGTGCAGGCTTCCTCCATGATTCAGAATTTTCTGCAAACTTGGGAAAGTGCAGTCAAGAACCATGAAAGCCATTGAGACTAACTACTAGAATTTAAACATTGAGACAGGTTAATCAAACACTTAAATCAACTGAATATTAAGCTGAGATTATTCAGGGAGTTTAGATATCACCCTGATCCATTCAGTGTCAGGGTCTACTACCTCAGTATAGCCATCAGGCCCTGTATGTGATGGTGGAGACTAAGGATAAGACAAAAGTTACAAACAGGAATAAACCACTGAAGACAAGACAAGAAATTTCCAAACAGTAATAACAACTGTTCAAATTAATTATCTCTATAGCTCAGCGGGTATATTAGTGTTTTTCAAGATGCTTAAACAAAAGCATTTTCATTCATTCATTTCTCTATTCACTTAGTCCCTTTATTAATCCGGGGTCGCCACAGCGGAATGAACTGCCAACCTATCCAGCACGTTTTTATGGAGCAGGTGCCCTTTCCAGCCGCAACCCATCACTGGGAAAACAAACAAAAGCATTTTGCAATCTCTTATTTGTTAACTTTGATTTTTAATTACTAATACCTCTATTAGTGTATACAAATTGAAATGTAGAATTTCTGTATTCATTCTAGCATTTCCTTTACATTGGGATTTCCAACTGAGCACTGTGCTTATCAATTGTTATGGAATAGGCAGATAGCAGCTCTTAGCTGACATCTAATGAGAGAGAAAGAGAGTTTTGAGCAATCTAGAATGAAAATGCATGTTTACTAAGTTTAAACATACATTAAACATAACATTAACCTCAATAACATAATTTTATTGTAATATCTTTTTACTCAAGCCCGTCCTAAAACATATAAAACAGAGTTGACATGCATTTTCAAAGTAATGCTGTTACAGTCAACAATAGTTTTAGATCTTTCAGGGGTTAACTGCATCCATCAAAGTATTATTTGAAACCCCCATTTATGTTACATATATTTTATTAAAAATATATATATCCAACCATAAAGCTGCTTGTTTGCACAGACTTACATGGCACATTTTTATTCAGACATGTCTCTGTTATTTTTACAGCCAAAACCAAGCTCATGGTGAGGGCTAAACCAAGATAACAGTGCAGTCACACAGAATCGTATCTTCTAAGACAAAACATAAGCTATTCTTTATTCCCATAATGTTACTGTCAGTTTCTGTGCTTAGGTTTTGCTACTAGCCCCTCAATATTTAGATTTTAGCTTTTCAATGACAATTAAATGCCAAAGGAATACTTTTTTTTTCTTAAAATCAGTTCTAAAATAATTTTATACCCGAGAGCTTAGCTGAGCCATTTACTGCATTCTGCTCTCACCTATTTCTTTTTATATCAGAGTTCAACACCAAAAGCAAGAAGAAATTGAGAGGGCAATCTTACCAACAGCGCTTAGCTTTTGCTTGATTAATCTGCAAACCATCCCAAGATGTGCAAACTGTCCAGACCGGTCCAATCCAGTTAGGGTCATAATTTTCTCTGGATTGCTCCTGGTGCATCATTGATCAATCGACCTCACCCTGATATTTCTAGGTATCTTGTCTGACTTTTGGGGCCACTACTATCTAATGGATCTCTATTATAATGTTATATGTTATTTTTATTCAATTATTTCTTTCCCTAATAATCTGACCTACACTATTCTTATGGCATGCCTTTTGTCTGTGATGTAGTTAGATAGCAGTGGTGGAACTAATTACAATCTCGGGTTAATTTAGTCCACTACTAAATAAAAACCAGTCCAAGTTTTATTCCCGAGAATGTCTTAAAACACACCCATCAACTGAGTATTTTAACTCTGGGTGAAGGACGAGGTACACCCCTCAACTACTGTTACACTTATAACTTATCACTATAGGTGTACCGCAAAAATGCACCAGCTCGCTAAGGGATTCCACACAAATCTACCACAAATTTCTGTGAATCCACCGGCGCCTTTCATTCACGTCTGAATGAGAAACCAACAGCGTTCCGTTACAACCCACTACTTCACAGACAATCCCTAGTCTATAATTTTTAAATCTTCCTACCTTCATTTTGTTGATTGATCAATGGTGTTACCAGTAAACAAGTGCCCGCATCCTCCACCAAAACTCTAGCGATAGTTTACAGTTTAACCCAAAGAATGACCAGTCTGGTAGATGAAGAAGAGCCGGAGTCAGAGATTTAAATAAATAAATCAAGTTTACTGAAGATAGTTTGCAGTTTCATTCGCAGAAGCCAGCTTCAACACTCGCAATGAGTTCCTAGGCCGCTCTGCTTACAATCACCAATCGATAACAATTATACTCTTACATAACGTCATTAATTGTGTCATACATATTTGGTGTTCTAACCTAATTGGTTAAAACACAGATAAACTAGAAACATTTCTACGTGGGGTTTGTGCGTACAATTCTGAACAATATCTAAACATAAACGTCAGACATCCTTTAGACTGATTAGAGCTGACTCCAGACCTGTGAAATGGATCAACAATCAAATAGAACACACACACACAAAGTATAATCTGTTTCTTATCCAAGGCTGACTGTACTGTTAGCCGTCTTTATCGAAACTGGTTAAAAACTGGTATAATCTACATTCAGGCAGTTATATTCTTACTACACAAAGTCTATCTTGAATAAAAAGTAGAATCACTTTTAAAGATTTAACCGTAAAAATAGCAAAATCACTTTAGACATTTTAGACAGTATTAACTCCTAGAAATAACAATAGAAACAGTTGTTTCCAGTCCTCAGCCCTCAGTTCCACTCAAGGTCTCCATGGTCTTGTTTTTCTCCTCCTACCAGCACAACGCTTTTCCCAAGAAACAATGGAAATGCAAACAATTTATGACTGCTGCAATTTTAAAAAGTAACAGGAAGTGGGTATAGTTGGCAGGATTTGAACCTGCGGGAGAATACCCCAACGGATTTCTAGTCGATCGCCTTAACCACTCAGCCATGACTACAAGACTGCCTGAACTGCCTTGTCTTGATGTGTAGTACATGTATTGTGCATCCAGTTGAAACTTTAATCAAGCGATAGCTCAACGGCAAAAGCTGTGGCTCCACAAAATGAGCCTTACACACCCAAACAAGGACTTGAACCCTCAACCCTTAGATTAAAAGTCTGATGCTCTACCAACTGAGCTATCCGGGCTCTACAACAGTAATTGCAAGTAGGGAAGGTTTAAGGTTGTGGTCGGCGCAGACCTTTACAAAACTCTCAAGTTTACCGTGAGATGGGGTTTTAAACTTATGGTTGGTGTGGATGTTGCTAAAACACGACAGGTTACTTTGATGTTGGGTTTATGGTTGTTGTAGATGTAGACATCAGTACAACACAATAGTTTGGACTCCATGTCATGTAGGAGACATTAAATAGATCAATGATAACTGCAGAAGATCTTTCTGCTGTTGTGGCAATGAATGGACACTCAACAATTGAAAAGATTCCTTCCATGCCTTAGAAGCGTGACTTGATCAGTACTTATCTACACAGCATGCTGGCATCAAAGATCCTGTTTCTCATATCGAATCCCTAGTCTTCCACACTTTAGGAAACATAAACATTCAGGACGTGCCATTAGCACAGCCTGCACTAAAAGGTGGCTGGAGATTACGGATGGCAACACAGAGTGCAACGCCAATGTCACCTTGAAAAACCTGCCATGACCCGGACTCGGACCGGGGTTGCTGCGGCCACAACGCAGAGTACTAACCACTATACGATCACGGCGAGCTACGGGACAGCCGTCGTGGCTCTTTTGTGGTTTGTTCCTGCCTGTGATATGCCCCTTTCTGTTCAGTGAGAACACGCTGTTGTTTTTCTCCTCCTACCAGCACAACGCTTTTCCCAAGAAACAATGGAAATGCAAACAATTGATGACTGCTGCAATTTAAAAAAGAGAGAGGGCGTAGTCGGCAGGATTCGAACCTACGCGGGGAGACCCCAATGGATTTCAAGTCCATCGCCTTAACCACTCGGCCACGACTACAAGACTGTCTGAACTGCCATGTCTTCATTAATACTACACGTATTGTGCATCCAGATGAAACTTTCATTAAGCGATAGCTCAACGGCAAAAGCTGTGGCTCCACAAAATGAGCCTTACACACCCAAACAGGGACTTGAACCCACGACCCTTAGATTAAAAGTGTGTTGCTCTACCGACTGAGCTATCCAGACTCCACAACAGTAAATTACAAGTAGGCAATCTTTAGGGTTGTGGTCGGCGCAGACCTTCACAGAACACTAAAGTTTACCGTGAAATGAGGTTTAAGTTTATGGTTGGTGTAGATGTTGCTAAAACACGACAGGTTACTTTAAGGTTGGGTTTATGGTTGTTGTAGATGTAGACATTAGTACAACACAATAGTTTGGACTTCATGTCATGTAGGAGACATTAAATAGATCAATGATAACTGCAGAAGGTCTTTCTGCTGTTGTGGCAATGAATGGACACTCAACAATTGAAAAGATTCCTTCCATGCCTTAGAAGCATGACTTGATCAGTACTTATCTACACAGCATACTGGCATCATAGATCCTGTTTCTCATATCGAATCCCTAGTCTTCCACACTTTAGGAAACGTAAACATTCAGGACGTGCCATTAGCACAGCCTGCACTAAAAGGTGGCTGGAGATTACGAATGGCAACACAGAGTGCAACGCCAATGTCACCTTGAAAAACCTGCCATGACCCGGATTCGAACTAGGGTTGCTGCGGCCACAACGCAAAGTACTATCCACTATACAATCACGGCGAGCTACGGGACAGCCACTGTAGCCCTTGTGTGGTATGTTTCTCCCTGTGATATGACCCATTTCTGTTCAGTGAGAACGCTGTTGTTTTTCTCCTCCTACCAGAACAACGCTTTTCCCAAGAAACAATGGAAATGCAAACAATTGATGACTGCTGCAATTTTAAAAAGGGAGAGGACGTAGTCGGCAGGATTCGAACCTGCACAGGTAGACCCCGATGGATTTCTAGTCCATCGCCTTAACCACTCAGCCATGACTACAAGACTACCTGAACTGCCATGTCTTAATGTGTAGTACATGTATTGTGCATCCAGTTGAAACTTTAATCAAGCAATAGCTCAACGGCAAAAGCTGTGGCTCCACAAAATGAGCCTTATACGCCCGAACAGGGACTTGAACTCTGGACCCTCAGATTAAAAGTCTGATGCTCTACCGACTGAGCTATCCAGGCTCCACAACAGTAATTTACAAGTAGGCAATGTTTAGGGTTGTGGTTGGCAAAGACCTTCACAGTAAACTAAAGTTTACCGTGAGATGAGGTTTAAGCTTATGGTTGGTGTAGATGTTGCTAAAACACGACAGGTTACTTTGAGGTTGGGTTTATGGTTGTTGTAGGTGTAGACATCAGTACAACACAATAGTTTGGACTCCATGTCATGTAGGAGACATTAAATAGATCAATGATAACTGCAGAAGGTCTTTCTGCTGTTGTGGCAATGAATGGACACTCAACAATTGAAAAGATTTCTTCCATGCCTTAGAAGCATGACTTGATCAGTACTTATCTACACTGTAAATATATAAATATATATATAAACAGGACTTTACAACTCTGAAATATAAACTTTCTAAAATGTTTGAGGTTATGTAAAAAAAAAATGTGACTACTTGAAATTAGCATAATTGAACAGCCATTGCACCAGCACCTTTAAACATGGCAGCATATAGACGTTTGAAGGAATAGACGTTTAGCTTAAAAGCTGATTTGTAAGACTGGAGTTTAGATTTTCTAACGGAAAAATACAACAATACTGTTGTCAAAAGTACTGGGTTTGGTACCAATCAGTACTAAAATTTAAAAAATAAATATTTCCTGCTAACATTCAAGCAAAAATGAGCATGTTCTTAAACACCACTGATTGGTTGTTGTGTTCACATGCTCTACAGAAATGACTGTGATTGGCTGCTTCACTGCTGTTCACTTAATGCAAACACAATTACACAGACACTGGAGCATTTTAAAGCGCCTTCGATCAGCTGATTTGTCCATAAGCTGACATATGATCGACAGGGCTCTAAAAAGCTTCAGTGTCTTTGTATTTGCACTTGGTAAAGATTGGTAAAACAATGACTGTCACGACCAATCAGTCATATCTTTTGAGCATGTGAACACAATGGACAATCAGTGCTTTCAATGTTAGCGAAAAAATTATATTTTTAAATTTCAGTACCTTTTGATATAGAATTTCTATACTTTTTGACAACCCTAAAAATCACAATACAAAAAAAATCAGTTCCTTAAACACTACAATGTGGCAAATAATTTCTGCACTGCAAACAGCAACGTAGCAAAAAACGGCTTTACAACCCTGAAATGCAAACATTCTTAAATGTTAGAAAATACCTAAAAACTGTGACTACTTGAAATTAATGCAATTAAACTTGCCATTGCACCTGCACCTTTAAATATGGCAGCATATTGGCACTTGCAGAGGAACAGATATTTAGCTTAAAAACTGATTTTTAAAAGTCTAAAGTTTCAATTTGAGATTTTACCTACCTAGGGAAAGGCTTTGCAATTAAACATGCCATTGTGCCAGAACCATTCAACATAAAACACGGCAGCATATAAGCACTCACAGAAAAAACAGACGTTTAGCGAAAAAGCTGATTTTTAAGGGTCTGAAGTTTTGGTTTCAGATTCTTCACTCCCAGCGAAAGCATCACTCGTTGAACAAATTCAAATGTGTTGCTCATAGTCTTTGGGTAGTCCAAATTCAGTGCATAAATCAAAGCAAACAGGAGACATACTGCATGTGGCAAAGTAGGGACATCGTCCATCACTACTTTTCCTTCCAGTATTATGGCCCGTTTTGCATCCACATTGAGGTCATTAGGACATCTGGCAGGCATGTCCTTACAGAAGATGGTCAGCAGGCCAACATCTACTCCACTGAAGTCAGCCTCTACATCCACATCCTATGAATAAAGAAAGAAAAATAAGTTTAATATTTCATATTACACTAATAAAGCATATAGTGGCCAGGAGACCAAAAGCATAGGTGAAAAAAATTACACTTCAATGTACTTAATTTGGTAAGACATTAGTACATGGACCAATTACACTATTAATTGTAGCATATTAGCATGACTTTTAAAGTGATCATAAAACTTATTTAAAACCCTTTTTTTCATAACTACTTTTTTTCCCCCCAAGACTGACAATCCTCACCTGAACACTCCATGATACTATTTTATAGGAACTATCAGTTTTTTAAATGAAAGAAACACTGTAATGTAATAAAAAAAAACTGCACAAGTGTTTTTTTTTCTTCCAAAAAAATGAAGAACCAAAAAATGAATGCACTTGGTTTTACTAGATTAAAGCTGCCCAACACCCATATTTTTAATTTTTAAACCAACAGAAAACATACTGAACACCTGTGACATATTTTTAACAATTCATGACAACATATGAATTATACAAATAAATAACATTATAACATAATAAACCAAACTGCACTAAATGTGCTTTTGAAATGTCTTTGTTAAGTGTGCACGTGTTCGCTCAGGGGGGAAAGAGAAATAAAATGTTTTACTTGATGCACCATTTAGGTTTTTGAACATTATTGAGCTAATATACACACATCATTACATGTCATTATTACAATTTTGAAATAACGGTTAACTATGATCTATATAATAATATGTCAATTTAAATTGAAAATGAAGCAGTCAGTCAAGTTTGCATTATTTAGTAAACCTATTTCCAATTTAATAATAAAAATTTTAAAGCAAATGAAGGTTTTATTATTGGCTTTTAGAGCAAGGGTGCAGCCATTTACAATACCACAGCGGGTGACTTCAGAGGGTTGGTTATCATTTTACGGAGCATCTTTTGACAGCATGGCTTTTTACATCCTAATCCAGTGTGTACTTCCAACAGAAATTATATTGCTTTCAAGGTATTACATGGCTATTTCACTTATTAGGAACTTAGTAGTATACTTATTATTATTTCACTTATTAGAATCTTCCTCTTTTTCAAAACAAGTATGTTCAAAAATTAAAGCAATGCATGCATTACCTCACCGGCCTATGAAGCAAACTAACCCTGTGATGTCACATACTGTGAATTTTACAAGAAGGCAGCACTCTTGCTCCAAAAGCCATAATAAAACTTTCCTTTTACTTAAAAAATAATTACATTTGCTTTATTTTAGTTGTTTTATAAAAGGGGAAATTGATTTCAGTAAATAAAGTAAATTTGAATGATTGCCTCATTACCACTCTAAAAAGCAGAAACAATAATACTACTTACAAAACACATCCTGAAAAAATCTTCAGACTCATCCCCCAAAAGGACTGGAAGACCCTGAAGAACTGCGGAGCGGACCACTGTCACATCAAATGGCTATGAAAAAGTAAAGACAGGTAGACATGCATTAAAGCTCAACGAAAAAAATCAAATGGAAACGATGATTCAAAGATGATGTCAGGAAAAATACCTTAGAATAAACTTGTTGCAAAATCTCATCTAGTTTTTTTCCCTGATTTCCTCCTCTTTTTTTGAAAATTTCTATCAAGCGAGCTGAGTGTGTGTCTAATGCAGTGTAGAACTCCGATCTCAAATTTCTTCCCGAAATTCGACTGAATTCTGCAAAGATCTAATTAAAAACATTGAGTCAATATTAAGATTCAAAAACACAAATTTAAAAAATCATACTAAGTTTTGAAAAGAAAACAAACCTGACTTTCCAAAAAAAGTGCCGGCCACTTTTCCAAGATGTCACTGACAAGAGGTTCAGAGTGGACAATTTCTTTTCGTCTCAAGGCAAATGTACTGTCCATCTTTTGGCCAATCAAGCTCATGTTTAGAGGCCTCCTTTTCATTTCTTCTACAAGTTCTATTGTACGTTCTTGGCTTTCTTCATCTTCGCCATTAGGAAAGTTTGGCAAGAAATTCAACTCAGATCGTCTGGGTTTTTTGATGCCTTTATGCTTTGTTGCCTTCATGGCACCTCTCTTTTCCCCAATTGCAACATCACTACAGCCAGATTTACGCATTTTTGATCTGTAGTTGGCCATTTTAAACTTTAGGCTGTTTTTCCAGCCAGCAAAGCCTGATGTGGAGCCCTGTTCAGTCAAACATGGGTGTGTTTTGATGAGAGCTGCAGCAACTTGGGTAAAATCCTCATCACTTGGATAGGCCCTAAATGTGTAAATGGCCCCAGCAAGCCCCTCCAGTATGTCATGTTTTATGTCTCTTCCAACGTCAGCAGTTGTACCATCTTTCATAAAAGCTAGGTTTCCCTGTCGTAGACGATACTCAACATTAACCGAGAATTTAGGTATCTCAAACTCATCTGGCCATACAATCTGTCGTTCAGCAGACAACTGCTCTGATGTATCAGAACCTGAGAGAATTATGGTGTCAGCTTGACTTGAGGAAGGTGATGTGTCCAGAGGAATTATTTTCACCGTCGCTCTCTCTGGTAAGTCATTAATGTCACTGATATTGCATAATGCATTGTTAAAAAAAGGGTCTTCATACTGGAGGTTGAATGGGTATGCAAGTTGCAGTTTCTTCTGCAGCACTTGTTTTAAAGCATCAGCATCAGCTGGTGTTTCCTCTAAGACAACCTTCCGGATGTCACTGTCGTGCACAATAACGCGAAGTGTCATGGACATGGCTAAGTGAAATTCTAAAACAAAGAAAGTAGAAATCAGAAACATGCAATGATACAATGCAGTTTAGCAACAAATGTAATACTTCAATGTGACATATAAACACCCTCAAATATTATAAGCTGCCAAAGGGAAGGGGTCATTCAGTTCAGAAGGCAGAACAACTTGAAGTGAATGCAAACTGCACAATTCATAAGAGCGCAAATGCTCAATGTACCATGCAGATTGTGGTTCGCAGAGAAACATTATCTCGGTGTTGACTGTTAAGATTTTCTCTATCTGCATGAACTCTGGCAAACCTGAACAAGACCCAACTGATAATACCATGTTTGGGCAGTACCTAATTCCATCAATGTAAACACTAGATGAAACTAGCACAGAGCTACAACTAGGACTCTGCAGATGTAGGTACTCTTGTACAGCTTCAGGAAAAGCTGTTAAAAGAGAACTAACCACCCTGTCCATTTGTATTTTTGGCTTGAAAAAAGAGCTGCCATCCATATGATAGGCAATTGCCATTTGATGCTTCTTGGCCAGCATTAGGGGGACATTTTTGAAATTGTGTGCATCACGGATCACTTTCTTGAAGAACTTATGTTTCCCCTCAAATCTGATGGTCCATAAATTCCTCAGTGGTCCATATGTTCTAATCAATTGAGGATAATGCTCCAAGTAGTGATGCTTTGGGCGTAGTACAAAGTTTGGAAACACATCTTGAAGCAAAGCTCTGTGTTCTGAGATCTTAAAATTCAAGAACTCCACTGTGTCATCAGAAAACTGGCTAGACAAAGCCAATTCAACAACATCTTTTAACAACATTAGAATTTCCCAGGTATGATCATTCTCTTTCACTTTATGGCCAATCAAGAATGGGAGGAGCCTTAGGAGGGCCCAATTTTCATGGCCATTTCCCCCTATTGTTTGTTTGCTTTTGTATGATTTTGGAATTGGCTGTGGCTGGTCAGTCCTGTCTGAAAATTTGTATGGAAATTGTTTGATGGCATTATTTAAAGAATCCAGTGAAAAGTAATGCTTTCCAATTAAATCCTGCAAACACAATGCCAACTCCACAGGAACAATACCCTCTAAAAGATCATGTAACAGATCTGGGGGGTAGCCACCAATTGCATGAAAGTACTTCAAATTGTCACTCAATGGACAACTACTCTTTACACCATACTGTGCCACCAAAGTTCTATCCTGTAGAACATCCTGAATATGCTGTTGGTGCTTTTCTTTTGTCCTCATTTCAAAAGAGCCAGACCTAACTTCTTTGATTTGGATGTCATCTCTTGTGGCCAAGCAAAATCTACAAGGGAAATTCACCCTAAAACTCTCTTGAAAGCCTGCCAGCAAATGGGCACCAAGATTATCTGCCAAGACATGCAGAACAGATCCCCTTACACATGATCCACGCTGCTCAACATAGACTCCCTGCTCTTCAAGACATTTCAGGTCCTCAAGTAATGGGCATGGTATTTTTGAGTAGCTATGCTGCTTAACTACATCTGTTTTACACAGAAGAGCTAGCTGAATGGTGTGCAAAGATGATGTGTGTTTTGCTGGTAAGTTTGCAATAACCCAGTAGATAGCACACATTTTGTGTTTTTTTCGTGACGTTCCAAGTGGATTGGCCACTTCAAAATCATCTATATAGAGATTAAGGGATATTCGACAATCATCTGCAAAAAATGAATTATCTCTATAATGCGTACCATCCCTGTAACTGCTGTATCCCATCGCTCTCTCCCCTGAAGCCAGGACCTCATCAAGAACTTCTGGTTTATTTAGCAATTTCTGCAACATTTGGATAATTGGGATATACACATAATACTGCTCATCTCTATCTACTTTGTACTCAACAGGGCTTACAACTGAATATTCTCTCATGAAGTATGATGCCCTCCTATTGGACGTTGAAAGAGGACCTCCTTCATTTGTACAATGTAGCAGCACATTGCTTTCAGTTACTGCCCTGACTAGCTTCTTCACAACTGTGCTGTCTACTTTATCATAGTGCTTCTCAACAGTTTGCTGTATTATATTATACAACAGTGGCTCAGACAATAAATGAATCTGATTCAACTGTTGTATAATTTCTTGTGTCGCATTTTCAGAAATATGCAAGATTGTTCGCATTTTGAGAAAAAGTGATGCTAAACTGTGTTCCAACTTTTGTTTTGTATCTTCCAAATTGACTTGTTCCTCTGCCATATTACATTCATCTTCACTGCCTGAGTTGTCATTAAGTGAATAAACTATATTTTCTTGTGTGTCACCAAACGCAGTACTTAACATAACCCCCAATTTAAAATCCTCATGGCAATGTTGCTGGTGTGCCTTACTTTTATGTGCATTAAAAGTGGAATACACATTTGTCTCAAATGAACAATCTTTAAAAGGACACTGAACTTTCTCACTATTCCTCAAATGAGTACGCAAATGGGCAAAATATTCTGACTCGCTGCATGGTTCTTTAAAATCACAAACATGGCATTTGTAAGAAACTAAAGCATGGCTAGAGTTACTTGATTGTGCACTTCTTTGTTGAGAATGATTTTTTGATAAATGTACTTTTAAAGCGTTAAAAGATTTTAAAGTACATGGACACTCAGTATGGAGACATGGTACTGGAGCAATTCGTGAATATGCTCCATGGCTTATGCGGTAGTGTTTAAAAAGTTGTGCCCTCTTTTCTGATGTGTATGAGCAAGACTTACATTTCCACTGCATATCCCAAACTGGTAGTCTGAAAAGAAAAAATTATATATATTAAGAGTGTAACGATATCACAAACCAAATATAATACCCACAATACGCATCACAATACTCTAATGGTGTGCTACAATCCTCTTTTGTCCCCCCACTGTCCATTGATGTGGATGAAGTCACAATTTTTTTCTTCATTCACATTTAATAAAACAGTACCTAGACTAATAGATGCATTTTGTTTTAAATATTTAACTTCAGTTAACTTTTACATTTATAAATTACTGTCTCAGGTACAA